>NC_134459.1:114892398-115498231 GCF_047948215.1 Lycorma delicatula
CGCTTTCCTGATTTTTTTAGATTTTTAGACTTCAAATTTATTTAAAATTCTTGCAGCACTCTCTTGATTTTACATTTGCACAAAAAACCTCTCGAAATTAAAATTACAAAAGGTTAAAAAAATTTAAAGGTTTTTGGAAAGAGAAAACACATAAATTTGTGTAAGTGAAAATTTACCTTAAGTAAAATTTTGATATTAAAAATAGACAATTTTTGTATAAAGTATTTTATTTTTCAGATTAAAACTAATTCGAAGTACTGATAGATGTCTATTAACGAATGGTAGAAACTCAATTAAAAATAAATAAGACTGTAAAAACTTAAAAAGAAATATAGAAAAAAGAATTTAAGGTTGAGTTACACATTATGATGGAAGAAAACAATTTTATAACTACACATATTTTAAAATTTGGAATTAACTTGCCGCATTAGTTTAATAACGCAACATTAAAGGGAAATAAGGTATAAAGCTGAAGGGGTTATTTACTAAACAAAATTTGCCAAGCTCAAACTTACTAATGTTTACTAAAAAAAAATCACCGACAACTCAACTTCGTAACTTACTTCATCTGAAACGTTTCCATTTATGAGTCGAATCATCATCAAACGTCTCTAACTCATAATTTACATTATTAATCGTACGAAACAGTATGGAATATAAAACAGATAACAACTACAATGTTACTAAGTTCAAAAAGCGTGTTCCACACGATAATAAAATATTATAACATAACAATTTCTGAAGATGATTTTACGCACAAGAAAAACGTGGGATAAAGTAAATTAGAAATTAATTAATTGTCAGTTTTTATAAGTTTTTAATATAAAAACAATTTGATGAAAACATTTTCAAGAATCAATCATAAACTTTGAATTCTTAAATATAGTCTACTTAATAGATTTCAACGGTTTGTGGTCATGAGAAACGGACAATAGTTTAAGTGACACTCTAGGAACCTCATTCTAAAAATGTCTTAAAAAAAAGGGAAACGAAGCAAGAAATATACACGTTTGAAATAGGTTAGCTTGATAAAAGATGGAATACTGGGGCTGTTCGGAAAGTTCTCGACCTTACTATAGATAGAGCACATAGCTATGACCAAATAGCTATGACATTTGTCATGTATGAACTTTTAGATATCATGCTGAAAGGTTTTTAACGCGTGGGCTCAGTTTCTTGTTTAGGCGCTCAAATAAAGCAAACTAGTTTTGACATTTTATAAAAAATGAATAAAATTGAACTTCAAGTTGTTATTAAATGCTTTGTTTTAAAAGCTTTAAACAATGACGGACATACAAAAAAGTAATATTCCACTTTAAAGGATTCCGTTAAGTTTCTTCGACTTTTGATAATACTAGATGAAACAATTCACCGTTACACGCCAGAAAACAAACAACAGTAAAAACCGTGGATAGAAGCAGGTTAAATTGGTCATAGAAAGCGAAAACGGTTTCCAACTGCAGGAAAGTCACGGCTATGGTTTTTTGGGATTCTCATGATATGGTGTGTGGTTTTTTTGGGATTCTCGTGATGTGGTGTTCAAAGACTACCAGTAAAAAGGCAGAAACATCACCGGGGATTATATGCTTCACTACTATACCGATTTAAGAGTGATATTCAGGCTAAACGTCCACATCTGGCCAAAAAGTAGAGGGGTTTTCACCACAATAATGTGCATGTTCATCCGGATTATGAGCCCACATTATCTAGGCTTTGAGGTGCTTCCGCACCCGAATTTATCAGATTTGGCCCACAGCGATTACGTTTTCTTCTCAAACCTGAAGGATTGGCTCCCTGGACGAAGTTGTACTTCAAATGATGAGTACAAAGCTGAGACGACTGCTTATTTTCCAAAGTTGGACAATTCGCATTAAAATGAAGGTATTAAAAAGTTAAAAAAATCGTTATTCTAAATGTATCGAATTTCAAGATGACTATGTTAAAAAAAATTTCTTGTGTTTTCTTTGTTACACCAAGAACTTTCCGAACCTTCTGATTTTACGAGTACACAGATTATACGATGATCTGAAAGGAGGAAAATTTTGTGGTAGATATACAGAATTTATAAAAAGGAAAGTAATTTTGGTGGTTATGTATACATTAAGGAATTCCGATTAGCTAATTTGATGTTATGATGAAGTTTAGAGACTAAAACTAGAAACTATAAAGGAAGCCAGATAGAAAACATTAGATTCAGATCACTGAGTGTATAAACTATGATAAATTCAAAATTAACGCGGAAAAAATGCAATCAGCCAAATGACTATCAACAAAAATAATGTAATTCTTTAATTATATATGAAGAATTATTTTTTTTTTTGATAAATTAATTCATTACAGAAGCTTTGTTGAAAGCTGGTACGTAACAATATGGAAATGGAATTTTGTAGCATAAGAAAAATGCCATTTCTGACCGGAACTGGAACCCAGGATCATCAGATAAAAGGCCAAGACGCTATCACTTAGCCACGGAGATCGGCGTTATAAAGGTTTAAAATGATAAATGACAACGTAAATATGAATATTTAAAACGCGAATGAAAATTAAAACAAAATGAAATCGTTATAAAATGTTATAATGCTAATAAAATAAATTAAAGTTAAAAAAATAAATACCAGTATGAAAACGAAATATACAAAATTGTTTAAAGAAAATAGATACCAGTTGTAAATATTCTGCAAAAAATTGTAAAAGAATTAGTCAGTAAAGAATAGATAGAATATTTGACGCTTCTTTAAAAATAAAACTAGGAGGAAGTTGAAGAAAACATTAATTCTCGCTTTTAAAGAATTAAATGTTTTGAGAGTATTCTTACAACAAAGTTATATAAATTATTACAGCAGAATATTACAAAATAAAACACAGGAATCGGTTTATTCAAAAAATTAAAAAGATTTAATGAAATCTATACGCGATTACAAGTTATTAATGTTGTCACAACAAAAAATTTAAACATATTATTTTTAAAATTACTTGGAAATTGCATTTTTGAAAATGTTTCTGACATAAATTATGAGGTTTCCTGTACCAGTGTACGTAATACTTTTTATTTTTTTAGATAATCCCATTAGTTTGTAGTCAGCTAAGATATTTAATATGTGTTCAGTTAGTAAAACCATGTCGTATTGTTTTTCTCAAATTTATGGTTTGTGTAAATATTTTATTTTTAATCTTCTTGTTCTAACCGTGGCTTTGTGTTATAAAACTCCGGTAGCTTCTACAAATAGGACACGGGTACGAAGTTACTATAGAACAAAACATGAAAATTGTATAAATAGTAATTTAAATCCAAGACTTAAAACACTAAAATAAAATTTAATTTATAGACACACTAAATATGAAAAAAGTAAACTACCACCAAATATTAAAAAGAGAATTATGTTATAAGATCATATGTTTCAGGATGTTTCTAATTGTAAAAGACGGCAATTTTAACAATGCTCCCATAGAAACTCTACTATCAAAGGAACCGTATATTAAAATCTGCATTTTTTTTTAGGGAAAAACACTTTCATGTTATCATCGCTCGGATACGATGAATTGATTAAAAAAGAAAGTGTTCAAAATTGATTAACAACAAAATTCCATCTGAAAATGATCTGAAAGATAGTAGGATAATAAAATTACCATCTCTTTTATGGCAAATGACAAAAATAGTTGAAACACAGTAATTCAAATATTTGAATATAAATTGGACGGTCCTTAAGGAATCATAAAACATAAGATAACTTCGTTTCATTATCCCCTAGAATAGTTTGCATGTTATCCCTTAATTTAAATTTGTGACGCAATTTCGCGTAATATATACAATCCACAAGGATGTGGTGCACTGTTAGAAATCAACAGCGAGCACATGGTGTGTATCTCTTTGTCATCAGAAAAAAAACGATCTTCTAGAAGCTCAATTACAGGGTAATTTTTGAATTTAGTTATTGCAAGTTTTAACGTTTAAAAAATTTTATGTTGTTTTGTCATTCTAATAGTCCGCTGCACAGCATACACGTTACAATCTAAGTAAATGTTAAAGGTTTTGCAATAAATTTTAAACATTTTTGAAAAAATGGCAAAAAAATGCAATGAAACGAAATAAAAATAAAATTGTTCATTAAACATGTCCATTGATTACAGTGTTTTACTTCTTATATCAAACGTAGCAAGGTATCTTGCATTTATTATATATATATATATATTTTTTTATTTTTTTGCAAGATACCTTGCTAAGTTTGATATAAGAAGTAAAACATTGCTATCAATGGACATTTATATATTAGTTAAATCTATTACATCTGAATTTTAGGGAAAAAGTCTTCAAAAAAACTTCACAACAAAATTGCAGTAAAAAAAAAACTATTTTCAGAACAATGAGTGCAAGTAAAATTTAATTCCGCAGCAAAACATTTAGATCATACATTGAAATTCTACAAATTTCAATCCATACACACCAATTTTTCATGGTACATTCCTAATTCAGTTACCTACCTAAGTATACTAACCAGTATACTTACTGTTGAAGAGAATTTTATAATTTCAAAATATATCAATATTTAAAAATCGGTTAAATTACAAAGCAATAAACCTTTTAAAATATAATGATATTTCATGTAGACTCTGGCGCTGATATTCCATAGGGTTTACTTTAAAAGATACAATTAAATACAAAATGACCTTCTACTAGATTTAAAATATTCCAAATTATGAGAAAAACCATATATCTCATTTATGGGGCAGCAAGACGAAATGCCGGTAGCATTCCTTTATCAATCTGCTTCACAACATCACATTATATAATACAGATTTATTTTATACTTTCTAAATGATATCAAATTATTGTTATAAATTGATATTGTTATAATATATTTCATATTTCTCTTGCACCTTATTGTTATGCTAGACTAGGCAGTTGTATGAATGATAGTATCAATGACCTAGAGCACCATTGCAAGGGATAGAAATTGGTGTAATAATATTCTGGAAAATAAAAACTTTTATAATGAAAGTTGAATAATGAGAACACTGAGATTCATGAGCCAAGTATATAGAACGGATAAACAGAGACTAAATAAATATTCATTAATCTCTGGGAACAAAACAGCTACCATGGGTACCTACAACAAACGAAGAATTACAGAAACTAGGGATCCAAGAACAGGAAATGAAAAGATAAAAAGCTTCTCAGAAAAACAATATACGAAACTGAATTTGAAACGTTAAAGAAGGAAACGTTAAAGAAAGGATTTCTCACCAGGGAGAAATGGTCGGAAGAGAGAAAAACTAAACACGCGGAAAGAATGAAAGCATATTTTGAGAAAATAAAAAGAAACCGGAAGAAATTATATTTTCGTGGTCCAAAGTTGGTTTAATCGCAAAAACAAAGATGATATGTTTTTGTAATGAAGTTACTTTTGTAATAATAAAATAATTTTTAAAAAATATTTCAAATACAGAAAACTTTATAGCAAGTAGTAAAATTTTATTACAATTAGTGTAATTAGTATTAAAATACATTGTAAATAATATGTAATAAGTAAATTTTGTTATCTTCTTCAGGTGTGACTTTTGTTTTTAATAAATGTAAATATAGGTATTATTATTATTATTACTATTACTATTATTATTTTATAATAGTTATATTCATCAGAAAGACTCCAGAGAGGGATAAAAGAGGTGATGCAATGATTATAAGTTCTCTTATCATAAATTCGTATCATCGTCGAAGATGCACTTTATGTCTGAAGAGGCTGAGTTGCGTCTAAATAATTTAGAAAGTTTCTTTTTTTTTGAACCAGATTCATAGTTTTAACCGAAGTTATGAAACATAGCACTCTACTTTTCAGTTCTCATCATTATAAAAAAAAAAAATATTATTACTATTATTGTTTTAATTAATTATTACTAATTGTTTTATATTAAATATAAATTAAATAAATACAAAATTCTAAAATAATAAATAAAATAATTCTTATTGCAATTAACAATAAACCAATAATTATCTGAAAAAGCTTCAATAACAAACCGAAACATAATTTTTTTATTATTATGGTAAATTATAAATAAACATGAACAATAATGTTCTAGAATTCTTATAAAAAAAGCATACACGTGGGCATAACCAGAAATCATGTGGACAATGAGCATACGTTCTACAATTGTGAGCATTTTATTCAATTAAGTGTCATCGCGTAAACCGGGATATGACCCTTTTTAAGAAACAGGTTTCTTATTAAGGACCCTTAACTTGTTGTCTACCCTTTACTTGTTAGGTCGCAACATAATTCTTTGACCTATGCGGTTAGGTAGTTTGAACTATCAAGGGGTTATATAAATGCATAAAAGTTAACAAAAATAGCAATTGACCTGACATTTAAAAGTTAAATAGGTCGAATAATAAGCAGGTTAAAGCTCTTTCATACTTTCATTGTACTGATTATAGTCCTTGAATTTCATAATTTTTCATTTCACGGCTGTCGTTGTACCTTTGTACTAAAGAAAAAGAACTGTAGTGGTTAAAAGAGTAATTAAAATAATCTTTATATATTTTTTAGTCGTTAAAAGAAATTCAATTATAAATACTAACGCCTTGGTTAAAAAACGGAATTTTGTGTGGATATATGGGGCCATTCACAATTGCTTAATGCAATTTTATATAGCCCTATCACCTCATGATAAACCGGGATGTTTTCCAAGTCTTTTTCTCTCTGCTGAAATTGCGAGATATGTAAACACCCTCCGAAGAAAAAACAAATTAAAACCAATTTAAGATCTCTAAATTGAAATATTACTAATCGTTGTCAAATTACCTTACTGAATAAATCAATCATGATTTCAAAGACTAAAAAATATAACAAATCATTATTTTTCACTTAAAATAACTATTAATTTTTGATAAAATTATTTAATTAATTCGAATAAAGCATCTGTTTTTGGTCTAAAAGTTCCAATGAAAAATTTACAAAATTATTAATTTTCCAACGCCCTTTAACCAAGTTATTATTTTTCCAATATTATCTTTCTACTTCTAATATTGTTAAGTCGTCTAACTATTGTTGAAGATAATTTTTTTCAATAATCATCGATTTTCTTAGTAAAGACTTTATTTTCTTGCAATATTTTTGTAAATTTAATTGCAAAATTTAAGGTTGGTTAAAGACTAAAATTTATGTGATTTTTATAAGCGATAAATTATCTGTACAACGCCTTTAAACATTATGGCTGAATTGATAAAATCTGGATTATCCAAATATGGATATCTTCATCTTCATCAACAAAACCTGAAAGATTTCGTTGGATGGACGATGTCATACATGGATAATTGAAAACCGACGGTTAAAATTTAGATTTTCCTTAACACATTTTATCAATATTTTAGTATTAATTTATAACTGGAATTATATATTTTGGAACTTTCGGATCTTGAAATTTTTTCCTACTGGAACTTCGGAAATTTTTTCTTGACACTTTCCGACTGGAACTTCAGTTCGGAACTTTTATATCCCAACACTTTCTTCCTTAAAATAAAATTAAACGAAAACAATTTGTTTATATTAATTATTTTTAACAAAAATAAAATAAAATATATTATTCTATTTTCACAAAATTTATTTAAAAAAATCACAACTGTCGCGGTACACAATGACTTCCTCAGATGTTATCAACAAAATAACATCTCTCATGATTTTATAAATAAATTTTGTGAAAATCAAATATCATAATTTTGTTGTGATGGATTTTCATCAAGTAGTAACGGCTTCATCCATCGATTAATTATTTTGAAATAAACTTATCGTATAAATTTTATCGTATGAAGTAAAGGGATTTATAAAGTGTATCCACAAACTATTATGGATGTCTTGTATTTATTACTCATTCTTCAAAAAAAAAGTTAAGTATTTTTCTATAAAATTATTTCGCATTCCTTTTATTAACAAAACATTCGTGTAAAATGTATATATGTCCTGGAAAAGATTAACTGACATCACGTGGTTGCTTTCTGCCTCCCCACTCCTTGCATGATAAAGCGTCATACACAGTAACACCCCCTCTACAAATTAACACATCATGCAATTTGTAAATGGACAGTATGAGTAACATGTGTCAGTTTGTTTTATATCTCAAGAACTGTTTAATCTACAAAGAAAAAAATTTTGAAAGAATTTATACGTTACTGGGATTATTTATACTGAAATTATGAAAAAAACTGATTGCATTGATAAATGTTGAGGGGGCAGAATTCTTGAAGAAACGTTGAATTCAAGAAAATTTTGTGTCTGTTTAGAAAAATTATTATGCCATGGAAATACCATTAAAAATTATATCTTTCAAAATTCCTTCCTATTTTTAGGGATAAAAATACGATTTGTTTTTTAAATCTTAAAAAAATATTAATAACATCAAACTACTCGTATATACAGATTTACGACAAAATGATAAGGAAAGTAATAAAAATTTAATTTTAATTCTTTATTAAAAGCTGACGCTATAATGATAAAAAAAAAATCTCAAGTGTAATACATTCTACACATAAAAATAAGTTTTATTTTCCCAAGAATTATTTTACAGTTAATTTGAGAAATTATTTTAGCAAATGTCACTTTATAATTAAAAGCTTTCCAATAAGGATGAAAGTTAGGAAGATCTGTAACCATAGACTTCACGTAACTGAAATAAATAACGGCATATTTAGAATATTTTTTTCTTTTTAATGTTTGATTAGAGTTAAAAATTGTTAAAACTAAAAAAAAAAACATAAAAAACGTAATTTTTGCATGAAAATATTCTCAATTGAGTTATTTTTAGTTATCAATTTTTTTATCTTTCATACAGCACATTACAACGAGTTAAATTTGGAAAATTTTTATAACTCTTAGCAAGTGACCGATTAAAAACATTTTTATTACCCTTGTCGAAAGGAGGGTAAATAAATTCAATTTTATGAATCTACCAACCTTTGCGAATAAATCTAAATTTTAAGCAGTTTACAAATATAAGTAAAGTTCAGCAGCTCATTGCTAATGATTAGTTTTATGTAAAACAGATATAAGAAGTAATAATCAAGAAACATCTTAATCTACTGTAAATTACCAAACAATAAAACTTTTTCATATAAAGGGTTTATTATAGTGAATACTTAGAGAGCTATGCCAAAATGGTTATTAAAATAACTTGAAAAAAAAGAAAACCATCAAAAACCAAATAAAAGATGGACGTTATTAAATAATCATCAGCATATGTACACTAACATACCCATCTCGGGTTCACCTTCGCTATACGGTTACTTACATTTCCCTTCGCGGTCAGGGGATGTTTAGCCGGTCAGTGCTCTGCCCCCTAAACCCCTGATTGTGAGAAAAATGATAAACAAAAAATAAAAGCCTGTTCAACTTAGAAAAACTATCAGTGTATTGTAACCTCTTCAGAGCAACAGTTTGGTCAGTACAGAACCCACTAATTGGTTTTTAGATTTCTCGTCGCGGCTTCGCTCGCGAAATACATAATAAAAATTAGAAACATAAATTACCATCACAATGTTACTAAATCTCATAATGATTGATTCAATAGCGGTTACATAAAACGGTAAAAATGCAAAAAGCAATTTAAGTCGTTTTATCCCTTAAAATACTAAAATTCCAAAATCCCGAAAATAGTTTTTAGATATTTACCTGAAGAATATTTGCAAGCCAAAATCGAGTAAATATCTCGTTTAGTATAGTCGGAAATGGGGAAAATTTGTAATCATTGTTCAAAATTGTTTATCTTTCTCCACACCTTTCAAGATGGAATATTAGAAAATATAGAAATTGGTTTTTAAATATTCATTTATTACACAACACAAAACAACCAAAAGCTGAAGCAGATATCATCATTTGTTATCGAGAAATTAAAAAAATCTGATGTGCAACCACATGACTTCCTTGTAGGCCTATTAAATTACACATACACTTTTTTTTTAAATGTAAAGTATATAAAATTTTATTTCATTAGTAACTTCTGATATGTTTTTCATATTTTTTTTATGGTTATTATTAAATTATTATTCATTGTAAAACGTTTTTTACAATCAGAGGTTAATAATTATTAATAAATAAATATATTTAAATTAAGAAAAAAAAATTACAAAAAAAAAAAGGTGATGAAGTCGGATTCGAACCGATATGCCTTCCCATTGTAAGATCTAAATATTTCATTAATTAACATATTATTTGGTTATAATTCTGGAATCAATGAAAACAATGACCACTTATGACATATCGTTGAAAAAAATATCTCAAACGAGGGCTTATTACTGCAGTTAATAAAAAGTTCAAAATCCAATTTTTTTTACATTTTAGGCTTTCTCAGTCGATTGCAGTCAAAACGGGAAGTGCACAACTAAATGTTACAACAGTATTAAATTCAAGATTTTAACATCCTACGGCCAATCGTTTTTGAGTTATGAGAGATACATACATACGAACAGACGTCACGCCGAATCTAGTCAAAATGGATTCAGGGATTGTTAAAATGGGTATTTCCGTTGAAATCTGAAAACCGAAATTTTTCACGATTACAAAAATTCCTTTACTTCGTACAAGGAAGTAAAAATAGTAAATTTTCTTGTTATTCCATTTTAACCCTTTAAACTCAGAATTTTTAAATTTTCTTTCTTAGTTGCACTTAACACCGTAAGAAAAATGTGTATACAAATTTTCATCAACTATGTTTAATTTTTGCGCTGATTATGAATCAGTCACGGCATGGTCTTTTATATATTTAATATTAATTCTTCAGCAACTATTGACCATCCAATTTTAGATCTAAAATAAAATTTCAAATGGTTTATGAAAGTTTGTTTTCTACAACCAATTACTGTAGCGAAACATACGTTTAACAAAACGTATGTTTATAATTTTTAGTTTAAACATTTTCATTTTTTAAATTTTTTCTTCAATTTTTACAAATGGCACATTGTAATTCAAGGTTTTTAAATAAGTATGAAATTTAAAAAGGTTAGTAATGGACACCACTCGACTAAAAGAAATAATAATTTTATATAATTTTCCAAAAATTTGTTTCTCGTTTTAAAAAAAAACATAAAAGAGTAGAAAGGAACTAGATACCTTAATGAAAATTATTTTGTAGTGAATAAATAATAATAATAAACCAATAAATAATCAATGAAAAAATCAAAATTTTCACAATCAAAATATATTAAATTTACACGTATTTATTAAGATAATGAATTCTGGTTTATTTTGTTTATTTCTTATATAAAGCCGAAAGTTTGTTTGATCTCGTACCACGGAAGAACCAATCGACCGATTGCTATTAAATTTGCAGAATAGATTCGTGTTATCCCAGAGAAGGTTTTAAGCCATAGACCGACGCCCTAGCTCCCTTGGGAATGATGTTGTGAATTAAGGATATTCATTCAAGTAATGAATGCCTACTGGACTCGTCCAACGATTAACTCTTCATCGCAAATCAGTTGTTTAACTGCTGATTTTTGAAGTCGAGTGTTCTAAGGTTCAAATCCTACTAAAGATTAGTTCCTTTTATACGTATTTGAATACTAGACAGTGGATACCAGTGTAATTTCGTAGTTGGGGCTCAATTAACCACACGTCCCAGCAATGGTCGGTCTGAGTCTGTACAAGACAACATCTCATTTACATTCAAATATAACATCCTCATCTCATTGGGCCGCGAGGGGATTACTTATTGTTAACTAGTTGAACAGATTGCAACGTATTAATTAGGAAATTAAAGAAAAAATAAATTAATCCTTTTGGTTCAATACTACATTTCTGTCATCATGGTAATACAAATAATTTATGAATTTTTCGTTGCAAAAGTGTGTGTACTTTAGTTAGCATAATTAATAATATTCTGTCTTTTTCAGGTTGCATAAAGCCTTTAATTATTATTTATCAGTATTATTCTCACAATCACGAGAGTAACGAACAATGCGAGGATCCATAGGGCAGAGCGCTCTAGATAGGCGGGAATAGCGAACGAAGCGTGCTCTGCAATCCTGGGATAGGCTCGTAGCTCCGTGGAGCCCCTTTCTTTCTTTTTCCTGTTTAGCCTCCGGTAACTACCGTTTAGAAACTACTTCAGAGGATGAATGAGGATGATATGTATGAGTGTAAATGAAGTGTAGTCATGTACATTCTCAGTTCGACCATTCCTGAGGTGTATGGTTAATTGAAACCCAACCACCAAAGAACACCGGTATCCACGATCTAGTATTCAAATCCATGTAAAAATAGCTGGCTTTACTAGGACTTGAACGCTGGAACTCTCGACTTCCAAATCAGCTGATTTGGGAAGACGCGTTCACCACTAGACCAACCCGGTGGGTTCCGTGGAGCCCCTGGATTGGCCTGAGCCGACCTAGGCTCACGGGGGTACAAGGGGTGGAACCCACTAGCTTTGCTCACTCGACCGACTAATATATATGTGTGTGTCACTAATATTAGTGACACACACTCTATATATATATATATATATATATATATATATATATATTGTGTGTGGGTGTGTGTGTTTGTGTCATAATACTTATAAAACACATTGTAAAAAAAAATTAAAAAATTCAGACATATACAAATGACTAATTATGTAAAATCTGGTTTTATTACCTGATATAAAAAGGTATTTTTTTTTTATAAAAATTTTCTGAATTCGACTTGGGATACGATAGAATAGAATACGATTCGAATAGGTTTGCTCGTTCGCGCGTCTAATTGGATCGAATACGGTTGTTGTTCTTACGCCTCTGTTCTTGTGAAGTTCAACACCCGAAAGGCTTATTTATTTTCAATTTCCTTTATCGAAAACAATCGTAACATTTTTTTCCATTTGTTACACGCTAGAATGAAGTTATTATTTTTATTTTTACAAGTTACTTATTCAACAAGTAAGTTATTACACCAATTACATACTTCTTTTCATAAAGCATTTTTTTTTTAAAACTTTCCTTACTCATCATATTGCTTGTGTTTAATACATTTATTTAATTTTAAAATAAATATTCTTTTTTTATCACGTGTTAACACAATTTAAAAGATCTGATATTAAATTTAGAAAAAAAGGATTTAAGTATATTCCAACCAATGTATAATAATTACAGGTATTTATTCTCTTTTTTCATTTTTTTTTTTTTTTAAATCATAAAAAATGTCAATCCAGGCAATAAAACATCTACCAATGCAGAATATAAAAACTTTAAAAACAGAATCTTACGAACCAAATTGTTCGTTCACATGCACACACCAACTTGTACTTTTAAAAAGTAAAAAGTAAGGTTTTTAAATAACGTCAGATTAAAATGACTAAATATCGCCAAATATTACCAATTAAAATTTAAAAAAAAATTACTATTACATCTTAACATTTAATTTGATGCCAACTTCAAAAAATTAAAATTAAAAAAAAAATTCAACCAATTATTTTCCACTTTTTCTTTTTTAAGACTTTCTCAACATTTGTTATTTTATCTTTTAATTTTATTTAAAATTGAATTAGGTTTCAAAAAGTACTGTTATTATATATACAATGCCGTTTCACAAGAAATGGAAATGCCAGAAACCTGTTTCTTTGGAAAAATAAGATATGCGGAGAAACAACACAAACAAACTGATGCTGTGCATGAGTTTAAAGATCTCTGGAATTTGAGAATACACATTATTTTTTTATATTATAATTTAAACTACATTTTCCCAGTAGATTTATTTAATTCTCGAGAGAATATATGTGGAATATTAGAATCACGCTATGTGTCATATAAAAAAATTAAATATTAAGCAACGAGAACGTCAATTATGAAAAATATTATCTAACCGAATAAATAGATAACGTAATTTTACTTTTGTGTTTTTTATACGTACGAGAATGTATACAAAACATAACCGAGAGGGAAAAAATATTTTTTTTTGTAATCACTCATAACATTATATAAAATTCAGGTACTTATTTTCAGTAGAATCAATTAAAAATATTAATCTCGACTTGATTTAAACCACAAAACATTTTCTTAAATAATATTTATATAAGTTATACGCTTAATTCCAATTAAGCGTGAATAAAAGACACAATTTTTTAAAGCTGAATTTAATTTTTCTTCCAACTGACGAAATATACAAATTTAGTATTGAAAAGTGGTTCTTATAAATTTTTCCAACCAATTCTCTCATATTTCTGACATTTTAATAAAAACATTTTAATAAATGGTTTGAATTACTACAAATTAAGTGAATGGATGGTTTATCAGTCAAATAATTCTTGAATATAACATTAAATTCTCTGATTTCAATTCTTTTTTCGGAAACTTAAGAAAAAGATTTCTTCTCAAAAAAGATTCAAAAAATTTTTATTTTAAGGATTATGATAAATGTAATATCATGAGAGAAATACTTTACGGTTAGTGTAATTGATTAAGATAAATAATATAAGGGATTAATGATAAAATCAAGTAACAGTATGACTTTTATTCGCAAGAAAATTACATAATATTAAAAAAAAATGTTAAAACTTCAATTTCTTTTGAAAATTTTTCCGTAATTATTTAATGTTCCGTAATAAATTAGTTGCCAAAATTATTTTTTTATATTGTACGGATTTACTCACGTAAAAACAACATATGAAACGTTTTTTACAAATGTTATATGGGGAGTCAGATATTCAACAGTTGTAAGTAAATGTTTTTTGTTTTTTTTTTTTAAATCAACGTTAGGTATTATTTCAGAGAATGAGATGAATGACAATTTTTGTAGCGTGTGAAAATTTCATACCTGACCGGGATTGGAACCCAGTACCTCCGGATGAAAGGCCGAGACGCTACCACAGACGAGACGCTATAAGCAGATGTTAAATTACTTTGAAGATGACAACACCCATCGACATTAAAGTATTCAATATCACCACTCATGGAAAAAAAAAATTAATAAAAATAGTTAATTAAAAATTTTGCTTACTGTGAAATTTTGAATTTTTAAGACGGTGATTTTCCCATTGTTATAAAAAAGATTTATAGTTAAAAAATGTAAATATCTTTCTAATGTCTCTTGATATTTTAGTCTACAAGATTCTATTTCTTTTCTCACTGGATGTGTTCTTCGATGAAAGGATTATTTGTTATATAAATCTTAGATTATTTTCCGCATAATGGATATTATTTGTCGAATGAAATATAAATCGATGAACATATCACTGAAACCTTAGCGTTATTTTAAAATCCGATTCACACGTCAAACTCCCATAATTGAATCCCACACAATCAAACCGGATTTGTTATACATGTGTATAACAAGCACTTAGTTTTCTAATGACTTGTTAGATCGTACTAGAAACTTAAGTATGTTACCTTACTTTAATTTAGACTTCGTCAACTTCATACATGATTCTTCAAATTTTAAAATCCAACGTAGTGTACCCTAAGTATCTAACTTATTGAGACCCGGAGACATATTACCATTTATTATCACTCTTAGATATATTTCTTTTTTAATAAAGAATTACAAATATCACCGTTAGACATTCTTCAGATCTTCAGAGGATGAGATGAATGATTTGTAGTGTGTGTGAAAATGCCATGCCTGACCGGGATTCGAACCCGGGACCTCCGGATGAAAGGCCGAGACGCTACCACTCGCGCCACGGAGGCCGGTAGATGTTGTGATTTAGTTTCATTTATATGAACTCTTTAATTTTTATATCAGTTTTAATTTTATTTAGCTGTTTCTGTCATTTTTCTGATGCTCTTACTGCTGACTAGTCTGTCACAAGGATAATCATCTAAAAGTGGCTGTAATTGATATATTGTTTGTTGGCAGATGAAGGTAAAAATTAATACCAGATTAAAAACGGTTCCATATGAAATAGTTGAGTTTATGGAACACATTGCCAAATATACTAGATAAATCTTAATTTTTTAAAATGTGTTTGTAAAATCAGTTTAAAAATGAAATAATAATAATAATAATAACAGTGGTTAATCTCTTTATAATTTTACAACAAGCTCTGCTACTGTATTGTAGAAACTGTGTTTTGTTCACTTCTGTTATCTCATTTCTTTTTTGTTTTCTTTTATTATTTGTTATTTTTCTTCTACTTCCTTTTTTTGATATTGCTGTACAATTATAATCTCATTACGTATTGTTCCACAGAAGTAATGCACTGTATTGTTATTTATATTCTTCGAGGAGTATTACTGGATACTCGGCTTTTATATAAATATTTGTTATGCGATTTGCATATAGTTTCAGTATGAGGAACCGATTGTAAATAAAGCACTTCAGCAAAAAAAAGATTTTATGGAAACACAAAAATCATGAAATTTTAAAACTTTTCCTGATGGTCTACCGTCGTGGCGATTTTAAAAAATTTTGAGAAGAATTTCAATAAGATCTTAGGCAAAAGATCTCACAACAATTTCAAGAAAACTGGAAAAAAGTACGATTATTAATTTACAAATCCAATCTATTGTACATTTTGACTTATTGTATCAAGCAAAGATGGTAAAGATGGTTCTCTTGAACTCATAATTTTATTGATATATATATATATATATATATATATATATATATATATATATATTAAAAGTCGTAGATGTGGAAATGAGTTAAAAATAACGGAACCACTTACTATTTACAATTTAAATTAACAACCTACCTCAAACTAATAAAAAAAAAAAAAATGAAATAATTTTATATACTACTGAAAATAAAATTAATAATAATAATTTGTTCGCCTATATGATACATGCGATAACGTGCTTCTCTGCTATAGCAGAAGTCATTGATTCAATTCCTGGCAACGGTTTAGATAAATATATTACGAGCCACCCCGTCCAAGTCAACAGTCTTTTAAAAATCAAATAGCTTTGTAAAGTCAAATTGCCACACATTATTTAATGTGTAGATTATTTACCAAAATCTGTTTAACATATTTAAATCCTTAAGAAGACCTAGAAGCATAATTACTCTGAGTTGCATTTGGCACAACAAATTATAAAAAAATGATTGTATTGAGATGTGTTATCAATCTTTCTGATGCTCAAAAAAAGAAAGTTACAGAAGAAAATAAAATTAGCAGTGTGCACTTTACATTAAATACTTTACATTAAATACGAAATGAAATGTACCCGCCACAAAACGAGGTTACATATTGAATGAAATAATTAAATTTTAAAACATGTTAATATATACATATTTGAGAATAAATGAGATTATTAAATAATGCACCAATTTTTTAAAATTGTTTTAATGTGTGATCAATGTTAGATGAAATAAAATTTAAGCGAAATTCAAGTTAAATTTAAAATAACCCACCGGCTTGGTCTGTGGGTGAACACGTCTTTTCAAATCACCTGATTTGGAAGTCGAGAGTTCCAGCGTTTAAGTCCTAGTAAAGACAGTAGTTACTCTTATACGGATTTGAATACCAGATCATGGATGCCGGTGTTCTTTGGTGGTTGGGTTTCAATTAACCACACATCTCAGAAATGGTCGAACTGAGACTGTACAAGACTACACTTCATTTACACTTACACATATCATCCTTATTCATCTACTAACGTAATACCTGAACGGTAATTCCCGGAGGCTAAACAGAAAAAAATAAAAAGAAAGTTAAATTTAAAAAGTGTCCGAAGAAATAATCTTAAACTGATCATATTTTAAAGAAAAAATAATTACCTTTAATAAATAATAAAATTAATTAAAATAAAATTTCATATGAAAAAATTCATATATATATATATATATATATATATATATATATATTATACATAATACGTCAAATAAAATTGTTAATAACTTTATTATTACAGCTAGGAATCATTTCAATTTCTTTATCAGCCACGTTCTTTTTAGACTTGTTCTTATTATTTATGTCTTGAGATTTGTATTATAATTGTGTTTTTTTATATCCTGACATTTTTATATTTATATCCTGATTTTTATTTTTTCTTGGACTATTTAAGTCTTAAGTACTAAAAAATGCATTCATTTTTGCGGCTTATCTCTTAAATGTTACATGTGAAAACTAAAATAACATTTCCTGATAATGGGAGTGCGTGTGTGATTCTATATATGCGCACACGTGTACAAGAGACGTTTTCAATTTAATTATGAAAAATAAAAATATTTTTAGTATGTATATTAAGAAAGATTTTATACATATATATAAACTAAAATTTTTGTCATTTATTTTGTTAAAGTATTATTAATTCTAACATCTAATATTGTCAGAAAAAAAAACAATAACACATAAACTCACATTTTAGTCGATATTTACTAAATTATTTCAGAACAGAGGAAAAAGAAAACTATGAATTTTACTGATGAGGTTCTCTAGCTCGGAAATAGTTATGTTTCATAAATACTAAATAACCGAATATTTTAAAAGCGTTTCATCTTTTTTTTTTCTTTTAACTGACAACTCATAGGAGGTAAACAAAGAGTATGACATTTAATTCAGGAACTAAATTACTTTTATATTTGTTAATTTGTGTGTGTGTGTCTGTCTGTCTGTCTCTCCCCGTCCGCTCTCTCACTCTCTCTCTCTGTGTGTGTGTATGTGTATGTGTGCCGGAAATACACAAAATAATTGATGCTCCAACAAAACATTAACATAATTAAGCTATTTGTTTAATGCGATAATTTTTAAATAATAAATGTTATAGATAAATGTCAAGTTCTGACCCAACTTAATCAAATTTATATTTTGATATTAACCTACAATAATATCTCAAAATAAAAGTAAATGTATTATTACTTTTTTAAATTAAAAACCATGTCAACGTAATGTAAAAAATATAATCGATTATTAAACCTATGCTCTTACTTCATTTAATTACTATAAAATAACAAACTTACAATAATATATAGTTCAGGTTGCGGCCATATTATAAATTACTGTTTTCTGTACATTAGAAAATCATAACAATAACAATAATTATAATTATAATAATAACAGAATTATTATTATTATATATATATATATATATACAGTACAATACAATACAATACAATACAATACAATACTCACGTATATATGTTTATATATATATATATATATGTGTGTGTGTGTGTTATTATAATATATATATATATATATATATATATATATATATATATATATATATATTGAAATATAAGCTTATATAACTCTAATATTATATTATTATTATTTCACTTGTCATTACAAGCGCTACAGATTATACTAACGAATCTCCCTTGCTCTTATGAAGATATGTTTCGTTCCTGAAGCATACATAAAACTACAGCTAATGTTTCCGTTAGGTACCGCCAGCAATGCCCGGAAATTGCTTCAAAGGTAAATACAAATAATTCAGAACTCATGGGGAAATAAAGTCCTTTATGGTATTTATTTTACTGGTAATAAATAGTCGAAATTTTAAAAAAAATGGGAAAATTACGCGTCGTAATTATATAGTATTTTTACATTACATATAAAGATATTTTTATTAAATTTTTGGCTTAGGTAAAGATTTTCAGAGATTTTATTTCTTTGTTAGTGTTCCACTAGTGACTGCTATAGTAAGGAAATCAAAGGTTCTTGAACACTTGATTTTCAAGCGTTCTCAATTCTACGATTAGAACCTTGATCCTTGAAGAATGAGAATCCTTGATCAAGGGTTCTCAATCCTACGATTATCATTATGAAATTTTCTGGAATCTGGTCAATTAAATAATTTCTAACAACTTATCTATTTATTTACTCCAGAAATAACAGGATGTGTCAAATTACACTTTTTTTTTGTTAAATTATTTTTGTAGCTTAGTATATGATAAAATAGAGTTTAGAACTTCAAATGAGCTATATACTATGTCGTATGTATGGCTATTTGCGGGACTGTTATATCCGCTCGTCTAGTGATTATCTTAGAGAAAATATGACTTTTATTTTTTAATAGTTCTCAGTAACAATTCGAAATTGGTTTAATACGAAATACCTTTGATAATTTAAAAATTAAGAATATCAATTTGAAAAAGCTAATTTATTTTCAGTAAATTTGAAAAACGAAAGTATGCAGGTGCTAGAAATAAAGTTAAAAATAAAGATTTTTATTCTATGAATACAAATCATTTTTTTTTAATTATTATTATTGAATTAACTGGTTTTGAAATTAAAAATATTTCTAAAAAACAATTTAGTATAAAGTATTTATTATATAAATTATTTATCATTAATATAATAAAAAACTGATAATAATATTGATAAATAATTATTAAAAATAAAAATTTAATGATATTTTTAAAGAAAAAATTATATATAGAAAAATTTGTATATATATACGAGGTGCGACTATAAAGTAATGAGACTGATGTGAAAAAAAATGTTGCTTACCGTTTTAGTCATGTTTAATGTTGTCTCCTTTAAAGTAGTTCCCCTCTGATTGCACACACTTATTCCAGTGCTTCTCTGCAATTGATGGTAACATTTCTGGAACTCATATTCTGTAATATCCTCCAAGACCCTCGTCACAGCTTTTTGGACATCTTGTGTTGTTTGAAAATGGTGTCCCTTGGCCGCCATTTTGACTCTTGGAAAGAGAAAAAAGTCGCACGGAGCGATATCTGGTGAATAAGGTGGCTGTGGTAGTACTGAAATTTGTTTTGAGGTTAAAATTTGCAGTACTGACAGAACAGTATGGGATGGCGCATTATCGTGATGCAGAATCAAATTATCAGCAATCTTGGCACGGACACGAAGAACTCGTTTACGAAGTCTTTCTAAAATTTCTTTGTAGAAATATCGGTTAACTGTTTGTCCAGGAGGCACCCACTCTTTATGAACAATTCCCTTGGAATCGAAGAAGCATGTATTTCACTTTTGACTTTGACATGCGAGCTTTTTTTGGTCTGGGTGATCCCTTTGAGCACCATTGCGAACTTTGGCGTTTTGTCTCTGGATCGTATTGAAAAAACCAACCTTCATCACAACTGATAACACGGCTCAACAAATCTGGATTGATTTCCGTTTGCTCTAACAGATCGGCTGCCACATTTTTCCGTGTTTCTCGCTGTTGTTGTGTGAGATTTTTGGGGACCATTTTTGCACAAATCTTTCTCATACCAAGATCTTCAGTTAATATTAGACGAACCGTTTCTCGATCGATGTTGAGTTCTTCTGCAATCATTTTCACGGATAATCTTCGATCGAATCGTACGATTTCACGCCTGGTCAAGTTGACATTTGTCCGTGAGGTTGATGGTCGTCCACTGCGGTCTTCATCTTCAACATTCGTTCTGCCTTCACTAAAAATTTTATGCCACCGAAAAACTTGAGCTCTTGACATAACCTCCTCTCCAAAAGCCTTCTGAAGCTTACCATAAGTTGTCGTCGCGTTTTCACCTGATTTAACGCAAAAAGAAATGGCATTCCGTTGCGCAATATTTTGCGGTTTCATTTCTGTGACGAAAGACACAAACACGTGTTCACTTATTACAGCACAACTCACGACTGAGCAGTTGCATCGATGTGCCGCTTGGACTAGAAGTAGCTTATAGACCAAGGTCAAACAAAGATGGTGTGCCATGCAAGCTGCAGGGTTGCCACATCTTGCAAAGAAAAATCAGTCTCATTACTTTATTGTCGCACCTCGTATATTATTAATTAATTTGAAAAAAAAAAATTAATGTATATAGGGAAAATTGCCTAAATCTAGCTAATTTTAAAAAATATTTTAAATTTAAAACACAAATTGATACTGAAGTCGTTACAAAAGAAAAAGAAAAGGTTTTTTATTAATAGCTTTTAGTAATAGCTGTTTTTAAGCGGTTAAAATTGAAAAACATACATAATGATTGCAAATTGCACGGAATTCTCTTTTGGGAGACGATTTTACATCCAAAAATAAGAAACACGTACTAATAAGAAATTAAACCGTACTAAAATTCTTGGAGTACAAACCGAGGGGTAAATTTAGTGCTTCATTATGGGTTTTGATCTAAGTAATTGAATAAAAGTGGTCCCAGACCTCAATCTTACTTAGATTTTAAGAAAAAAACGCAGTAAAATACGAAAACGATTTATCGGAAAATACGCTTTTTTTAGGTTTGGGATGAAATAACTTTGTTACTTTACCAATACACAAATAATAAAAATTTCTAATTAGCTTTGTAGAAAATTTAATTCAGAGAAAAGTGATTTAAATAATGTCTATTAAAATTAAACACAAATTTTAGAAATACAACTTTAATTAGAAACAAAACACACAAACTGGATCGGAAAGGTTTAAACAGAACGATTTTATACAGACAATTTATATAAAAATGTTAAAAGTTATAAAAATGAATTTGAAAGACATCCTTCTAAAATAAATTAAAAAATTCTAGTTTTCCATAGGTTGGCAATAACAGGTGACCAGCAATTAAGTTTAGTGCGCTTTTGAATATTCATTTTAGTGGTGTTTGTGCTGTTATTGTTCAGTCAGTCATTCACACTGAATGATACCACAAATTTGTTTTCATTTGGAGAGTTGCCTTTGGAGAGTTACCGATTACTCGCCTCACCAAATAAATCTATCAGACGTTTGTCTGCTGAAATTAATTTGTCTAAATCAACTCTGTTCGTCGGGAGACCAAACAATTACAGTTACGACCTTTTCGCATTTAAACGGTTCATCAACTTCTTGAACCCGACAAAGAAAAACGGCTACAATATTGTCAGTGGTTCCGTCGATTTCTGCGTGAGGGAATTAATGTTATGGACTCGTTATTTTTCACAGGTGAAGCATGGTTTCATTTGGATGGCTACGTAAACAGCCAAAACAGTAGAATTTGGAGTGCTGAAAATCCCCAAGTTTATCTCGAAAAACAATTACACCCGCAGAAGTTGGGCGTGTGGTGCGCGATATCGCGGAAGAAACAAATCGGACCTATTTTTTTCGAGTACACCATTAATGCAGAACGATATCAGGATATTTTATTTCAGTTCATCGCACTCTTGGAAGAGGAAGACAGACACTGCTGGCTACAACATGACGGTGCGACATCGCAATACGCAGGTTCAACTTTTGATTTCGTTGAGGAATTCTTTGGTAATCGTGTTATCGGTCGAGGTTTGTGGCCACCAAGATCTCTAGATTTGACTGCGGCGGATTTTTTTCTATGGGGTTACCTCAAAGAAAAAGCCTACAGCAACAAAATACGAACACTTGAACAATTGAAAGTCAATATTAAACAAGCTGTATTAAATATCCAGCCACAAACTTTGAAAACAGTTGCAAGAAACGCTGTAAAAAGAATTGAAGCTTGTATTCAAGAAGATGGCGGCCATTTCCAACATTTACTCTAAATGTAAGGTAATGGATGGTAATAATAAAAATTACATTTACATTTACACATTTTTTTTTATTATTTCAATACCTACCAAGATAAGGTTGGGTTGCGTTTTATATGGGACACCCTGTATATATATATATATATATATATATATAAAACCATAATTTTTATATTGTAAATTTTTTAATTCCACATTAAAATTTTATAAAAATCTACAAACCGTGTAAAAGTAGTATCTCCTACGGTTTTTTTTTTTTTTTTTTTTTTTTTGATATAACTTCTCAAAACAGATTCCAAGCCCCAATATGACGTGATAATAAAACATTACAATCTTAGATGATCATAGATTGTATTGAAAAAATCCTAAACAAAGACAAGAAATTTCTCTCATTCAACCGATAAAAAATAATCATTTTCAACCCAAGGTACATTTTCATGACGATACGTTGCCTCTTAAAATTTTTCAGTAAAAAAAAAATGTCATAATCAAAGTTCATAATACTAGCAAACATCTTACAAGCATGACGTTACTGTCATATTGACGTACGAATTAATTTTATTCTCGACGACCGACTATTATGATCATAACAGTTTAATTTAAAAACAATTATTTATCTGAATTAAAATTAATATCTTTTAGAAAATCCCTGAAGATAGAGTAACAGCTCCGAAAGAACTAGGATTTACACTTTTTAAATTGTTGGTAAGTGGAAACTTATACAACAACAAAAAAAATTAATTTAAATGAAATAAAAAATAAATGCACAATAATTTCAATAAATGTAGAAAATAATCTTCTAAATTATTAAATAAATTCACAGAAAAAATAATGAAATAAGATTTAAATTTACAGTGTTCTCATAAAAATACAGTCAAATTAATCAACAGAAAAAAAAAATTACTTTAGGAATGGATGAAAAAAAAATAAAAAGAAAAACTAATATTTTATAAAAGTATTAAAATTATGATTGAAACTGAAGACGTTATCTATTAGAAAAAAAATATTTTTCTATTTTCTAAAAGTTTTACAATGTTTACTTCAAAATACTGACTCAAGTATTTAACCCAAAAAACTCTTTTTTTCTATTAGGATCACCTTTTCCAAGAATTTTTTCCGGTAACATAAGATGTTAGATTTCATAAGTATCACATTATTTTATAGTCCCCAAAATAATAATAAAAAATAACGATTTTTATTAATCTCGACTGCAGAGATTTAATCATCGATACAAAAAAGTTGAATAATTATTATTATACCTTTGATTAATTCCTTTCTTTATATTTTCTTCTACGTTCTTTTCATAAAATATGGTCAAATAAAAAACTGATCACGTCTACATGCAGAAAAAAATTTTTAATAAAATTATATTTTAATTTATTTCTAAATATATTATTGGAATTGTAATTGATTAATAAATTAACGATAATATAGCTAATACAGCATTAATAATGAAGCATTATAATGAAATATAATGCTAGCATAATATAGCATTATAATGAAATATAATATTAATAAGCATTACATGGATTAAACATTTGTATATCAACACTAAGAATGGAAAAGAAATGGTAATATTTTCCACAAAAAACAATTTTCATTGTAATCAAAGCATTTCATATTTTTTAGTAGAAAGATCACTTTCAATTAAATAAGATCTTTGTTTAATTTTTCATTAACATTTGACAAAATTGATTAAAATTAAAATAGTTGTTATTACTGATGTATTTTTTAACTATAACTATATTATTATTAAGGAATGCGTTTTTACGGAAGAATAGTAACAACTAACTATTAACAAAATTGTATAACATTATTAATATTTCTAAACATATACAGATATATTAAAAAATTTCAGAGAAAAATAAAATGTCAATATTCTTTTTAAAGGTTTCTAACATTACTAATGTTACAACTACTTAACTACTAGTTAACTACTTTAAATAAAAAATCAGTA
Organism: Lycorma delicatula; assembly: GCF_047948215.1. NCBI lineage: Eukaryota > Metazoa > Arthropoda > Insecta > Hemiptera > Fulgoridae > Lycorma > Lycorma delicatula. Next base: position 114,917,642 of record NC_134459.1, read on the forward strand.
ACTTAATGATATCAATAGAGTATAACTTATTTAATTTTATTTACAAGAACTAAATGAAGTTTTCTCTAGTAAAATTTCACAATCATCAACAAATATTGTTATCAAATACTGTTTATGAACATAAGAATAATATATTCTTATTCCATAAATTAATTATAAAAAAAATAAATATAATTTTGATTGCATACAGAATGGAATACACATAACTTGCCAATTTAAAAGTAAATTATAATAGATATTTTTAAAATAATTACAAATCATTAATGTTGATCCTTTTTTCACTAAAATAATAATTCAAAACTACTCCAGGTTTTTAAACAAATAAACACATTATACACTGTATACATTATGTTAAATCATTTTTTATGATTTTTTATTTTATAATAAAATTGTTAATCTATTAATCTTTTCTTTTTTTTTTTGTAATCATATTAGGTAGTACATTTTATTAAAATAAAAACAAACAATAAAAAATTGATTTTAAACTTATTTGGATTAAAGGAAATATCTGTTAACTGATTTAAAATAAATTTATTAATAAAAAATCCGGTATTTTAGTTAAAAAATTAAGACAAGAAATAGCTGATTATATTATACGACATCTGTATACTCTTATAAATAAATAAATGTATTTACTTTTTAAAACATAAATATTTAAAAAAAATTCTATTTGTGAAATTTATTAATATTATTCTACGAAGTTTATAGAATATTATTCCGTGTTAATTTAAATTATACAAAAATATTCTCTCAAAATCTTTGCTATCTTAAGATATTAATAAATAAAAATAAATAATATATTTTCATTATAAAATATAAATATAAAATTAAAGAGAAATAAAAACTTTTAATTATTATTAACTTGCTAAATTTAAAAATATATAATATTAATACTACTGTTACTAAAAATGGAATATAAATGATGATAAATTAAATCATACATTATTTTAATAATTTAGAATTTAACATATTTATTAACACAATTTTTTTTTTTTTATATACAGTTAAAACTGTCACAAAAAAATTGTGCTAATAGACATTTAAGATTATCTTTATTGACTTTACATAAAGTATCTTAAATAGTTGTTCTTTTGAATAATTCATTATGCTACACAATGGAAAACGTTTTTCTTGAGGTAACGCCTTATGTTAGTATTAAGCTTTGATCTACCTATTTATTATTACAAAAATATTATATTAAGACAAAATATAAAGTTATATGGTTAAAAAAAGTATTTAATCCAAAAATTACTAAACATATCAACTTTCCAATAATATTTCCTCTCTGCATAAAATACGCTTATGATAATTTAAAAAAAAAATTAATTAACTCATTATTTGTTACAATAATGTTAAAATATTACGTTTTTCGTAAATTAACCGCAATTTTTAACATTGAAGAAAATTTATTTCGGATCGTTCAAAATCCAATAATTATGTAATTGAACGTCATAAAATAGAGTTAATATTAATACCCAAACATACAATTTTGAATAAGGCTGTACCTCAACTATTTCAAGCAAGGTGTATAAGTAAGGGGGGTGGATTTTTACCCCCGCCTGTACCGGGTATTAGGCGGGTTTCCAGAAACCGCTCAATAAAGAACGCCGCTGTTCCAGCACCAATTAGTCCGCCATTTTTAAATGCGCTCCGAGAAGAAAGTTTTAGAATCAACGAATAGCTTTCGCGCGTGCGCTTCGGTTTTTTATTTTATCCTTTTCTAAGCATAATAATACAAACTGGCAACAATATCATATCTAAAAGCAATTTCTGTTATTCTAAATTAAACTGGAATAGAAATTTGAGAAAAAAAAACTCCCGCAAAAAAAGCAAAGGCAAATAAATAAAATTTGTACGAATTCAGATAGAGAAATTATACTTGGGTATCTTAAATAGTTTATGTACGTACAAAATAAAACAAACCGCTTTAAATCAGATTTTTATCATCGTGTACATATGAAATAAAACACTTTTCATATATATTGAAACGGAATAGAATATTTCTGTTTAATTCCTTTATATTCTGTTATAAGTGTATAAACAAACCAGCCTATATCATAAATACAGTTACAGTATAGTTCACATCGTAAAAGTTAAGTTTATAACAACAGGACGAACTAATCTAAACGTTACTGTGTTGGCTTATGCATGACATGAGTTGTGTTATTTTAAATTCATTACTTTAACATACACCACTGACGTAATAATCACATTTTTTAAGAAACTGTATTAAAATGAAAAAAAAAATCATGTACGATTATTTATATATTTAAACATTTTAAACTGCATTTTTTGTTGGCAAATAACCACTATTTATTAACGTGTTTATTTCATATCTACCTATATTTTGAATTAATTAGATTTTAAATAATTTATTATATATTTAAAATCTATCAGCACAGAAACCAAATATTATATTTTCCTTTAAATATAAAAGATTTAAAGGACTTAAATTAAATTTTTTTAAATTAAATAAAACTTGAAAGCCAAATCTTCATTATTTTGGAAATTTGTATAAGAGATTTGCATATTTTAATTATCAATATTTATTTGAAGAAATTACAAATAATTATATATACATAAGAATTAAAAAAAGTTTTTTAGTTAATGCATACATAAGAAACTTGAATAAAAACAATATTTTTTTTAAATATGATAAAAAAGTTTTACATTGTTCCTAGATTGAATAGATTACATTGAAACATTTTATTTAATTACTATATTTTAAAATAATTATTCGAAAATTTTTATCATAGAAATCTATCGTTCAGCATTACATAAAAATCTTTTAAAAAGAATAATATTGATGTAAATTAAAAATAGTATTGGAATAGAGGATGAAATCAAAACTTAAAAATGACGAAAGCAATGACATTTATTAAATTCCAATTAATTTATAGGAATAATTGGAATATTTAATAATTATACGAATGAGAGATTAAAACAATGATTGAGGTTTCAAAATGCAAAAGAAAAATTACATGAAAGGAAAATAAAAGTAAAACAAATTACTCTAAATTTTATTACTTAAATAATGTTAGAAACAAAATGTTATACCACATGTAAACTAAGTTCTTATTCAGACTGCAAATTACATATTACAGCATTTATTGAATTGATATGTACTGAGGAGTATGGACAAGAATTTCTTGGATATAAGCAATAAATACCCACCTATTAGTACATTAGATTAAAGAATTAGTATTAAGAAATTTGAAGAGTTTAAATTAAGTAGTGACTATTTTACGTTACGAAACCGAAAAGATTAATCTATTAGCAAATCAATCCTCAATCATAAATCATATAAAACTATAAGATATCATGACATGAATTTAAATTAGTAAAATTTACAGTTATAAGCGTGCCTTACTTAGATGTAAAATATTGTAGAGGTGACTTCAAGAAGTATGCAGTACATTTTAAGATTAAAATAAAACATAATTTTTATCCTAATTCTAATATTTACGTCATTATTAAAAATTAACTTAATTCTTAGAAAAATATATTTCAAAATTGAACTAGAAATATTTCATACATTAACTGTAAATAAATGTGTAAACATTTACAGGAAAAAATAAAACAGCAAAAATAAATATATCCTATACTTTAACTGCTGTTAACTAAATAAAGAAAAAAAACTCGCGCAAAAAAATACTAAATGAAAAACACTATACTAACGCCTAAAATAAAAGAGTTCTTTTATAAAATTAAATATACAGAATAGAAACCAAACCTAACTTTTCCGAAGAATTTTCAAAGTTATAATCGCAATCAATTTTACAAATAAAATCACTACTAAACGGTTATAAGAATTTTTAAAAATTGAACACTTTTGAACTTAATATTAATTAAGTTAACAGTAATTAAGTTAACTATAAAAAAATGAACACCGTCAAAAATGTTTTTAAATAAACAATAATTTAAAAGAAAAAGGAAGAAATTTAAGAACAACTAAACAAATGTAATAAATACTGACAGAATTATAAAAATCTCAAGAAAACGACACTCAACAAAGTTTTTAATTATTTTTCTCAAGGAAAGAAAGATACTGGATGTTCGGGGAAAAGTTTTATCTTAAAAATCTTAACGTTTTGAAATTGAAAAGCTTGAGACATAATCCGTGTTGTGAAAAAAGACAAATAAAAAGACCAATGCGACAGAATAATCCTGTATCTATGATTATAAACGCAACTAAAATATGTAAATTATTTAACATTATTGTAGAAATATATATTTTATAATAATATCTTCTCAGATTAAAATGTGTGAAATAGGCAGCTGTAAGACAAAATTAAATAAAAATTGATTCAGTAATTGAAAATTTATAAGTCGACGTTTTTTACTTTAACATAATTTATCATAAAAATAAAATAATAATAAAAATTATAATATAAGAATCCTTTTAATGTTTTTTTATTAAATTAAATGGTAAACGTTAAGACTTTTGATATAACAACTTTGTACCAGCATAGAGAGGAAAATTTAACGTAACATTTGATCACATATGATATTAAACACAAAAAAACAAGCAGACAAAAAAGTTGTTACTTCTTAGTCTGCAACTGGCACTGGGAATAAGATTGATCTCATATATATACATATATAATATAAAACAAGAGAGGTGGCTTTATGTGGGGGTGGATACAAATGAAAAAGAGAGCCTACGTGACTAGGCGGGAAGTTCACATCTCTCACTAGTTCCCAGTTCCCATCACTACCCTTCGTCCCATCCACATTCCCTTTAAAAGGGCTAGCTATCCCTAACCGGCTAACCACCCACACCCACCGCCTCACTTGTCCAACGCCTCGACAGCAGCTAACTGAACATAACAGAAAACCCCTATATAAGAAACCAGTCTTTTTACAACAGCATTTTATAAATGGCAAAAAGAAGTGAACTATAAAAAAGTGTGGAGTGTATACAGATACAAGTTTATATCGATAACGGACTCCGATCCATTTAAATACATAAAAATACAATAAGTTAAGATATTTTTAATAATGCCAAATTTATTAAATCATCTCACAATAAATATTTAATTAAAAAAAAAATATTATGTAATTAAGCTTTATTTGCGTAAAATTACGCATTATAACGTGACCAAAATAGAAAATAAAAAACACTCAATAATAAATAAAAGCGCTCATTGCAAATAAGTTGGTCCAGTTTATATGTAAATTTATTACTTTCGAAAAAGTTTATTTAATCAGTTTCCGGGAACATGAGATGAAGTATAAGAACAACTTTAACAAAAATATAATAAAACCGATGTTATTACTGACTTTTCAAAGAAAAGTACGGTATTACTTTAGGTCGTATGGATGGAGTGGAGGGGTGAAATGAACTTTATTTACGTTCTGAGATATCTCCAAAACTGCTAAATCAATATGATAGGAATTTATACTATAATAATATATCTGAAGTTGTGCAAATAAAAATTTTGATGAATATTGGTTTTCTCGTTATTGAGTTAGGCTCAATTTAAGTCGAAAAAATTGAGGTTATTTTGAGTGTTTTATTATCTTATTTAATTACTAAATTTATTTAGTTAAGTTCGTAATATAATCCGATTCCTACACTGGAAAGAAGAAATTTTATTTTAAACTTTTTCGTGAATTAATTTATCTTTTGATTTAACCTTCTATATATTAATGAATTATAGAAATTATTCCAAATTTGCTAAACCAAAGGCAAATTAGAATCTTAAAATACAAATCGCTAAAAAAAAAAGACGAAAATTTTCACAGATATTACATATTCTTTTTTACACAAAGAATATAAGGTACAAACAACATCGAGTTACTTTTCTTTGAATAACATCTCCACGCATAGAACTTGGTAATCATTAAGGCAATCAAAATTTCTGACTCAGCAGCTCTAAATATTCAAAATATGTCCATCCACATTACTTGCAAAGATTCTCAAAAAAAGCTTTAGGTCTTTGGCCTGAGTTTTTTCCCCACATAATTATTGGCTAATTATTATGTGGGGAATTTTAACAACAATTTTAACAACAGAAATATTTTTATTTTTGTATTTCCCAAACAGTTTTTTTTTTTACTTTTCATTTTCTTTAATGACTTATTACCGATTATTTTCTTAGACGATTACCTTAAGTTTATTTTGTAGATATGATAGGAATTTCTAACTCAGTTTAAACCCAGGATCTTTCCAATAAGAGGCTGAGACTTTATAATTCAGTTAAATTGATGCAAAATGTTATTATTTTTATCAACTGTTAATTGTTTTTAACAATTAAAAATTATTTTCATCAAGATTATCTGTATATTTTGATCTTAATGACAACTATTAAAGTTTCTTTATACACAAATATATATTGGATTTTATTAATGTCCTAAATTTTCCTCTGTCCTAAATTTATTTGATAATCTAAATAATTAAAGTTTTATATAGATATATTTTTTGTAGTGCATAATAAAAAAAAACCTAATTGCATCGACAAGAAACACAAGAATTAGATTTTAAACAATTTTTAAAGAAAAGCCGGCCTCCGTGGCGCGAGTGGTATTGTCTCGGCCTTTCATTCGGAGGTCCTGGGTTCGAATCGCGGTCAGGCATGGCATTTTTACACACGCTACAAATCATTCATCTCATCTTCTGAAGAAATACCTAACGGTGCTCTCGGAGGTTAAAGAAGAAAAAATATATATTAAACAAAATATTTTTTTTCAAATCATAATCTCAAATATATAGATATTTAATTATATTAGAGTTAAAAAAGAAATCATGTGATTATTAGTTACCAATTTTTATATTAATAATTACGGTAAAGAATAACAATGATGAAAGTAAACTTATACAGAAATTAATTAAATGTAATTTAAACAAAAAATTAAATTTTGATAAAAAACTATCGTAAAGATATAATATTAAAAATGATTTGTGCCAAAAAGAGAAAGATAAAAAGTATGCATATGAGTGACAAAATACAAGCAAAACAAAGAGAATATTTATCAGTCGGTTATAAATAGAATTATTTATCAATAAAGAGGCAGTCGTTATACTATACTATAACTATTATTATTATTAATAACATTATAGAACAATACAAATCATCTTATTGGTCAAACTAAAACACAGTAAAGAGCGATGAGCTAGTTTATTTTAACAGTCAAAAGCCAATTAATAAACTCATATAATCATAGAGTTAGCACTCTGTAGACGTAATTATTATTATTATACGTCGGGTATGACAACACAACTCTGTTTTGAGTAAAGTTCAGTTTGGAGAGATCAGTTCGATCGGATTTCGTTCTGAACTCAAACTCAACGGAATACGATGAGGAAACTGGTGATAATAGTAACTTCCAATGATGATCTGTGATATTGATATCATTTATGCTACTGATATTGATGGATGATCGTCGGACAACTAAATGGTTTGCATTTTATTTACCACTGTCAATACGAGTGCGATAGATGGAACGAATCTCTTTGAAAATACAGAGAGAGAGAGAGAGTGAGTGAGTGAAGCGGAGAGAGATGAATTTATAAATAAATATATATATGGGTATGTTGAGAGTAAGAGGAAGAAGCAGTGGGAAAGAGAATATAGTCTATCCATCTACCGATCCCCTAATTGATTATGACTCAATACACTTCATTCTATTTTAACTGTATCATTGTTTATTGTCAAAACAAAAAAAAATATATATATATTATAATAATAATAATAATACACATAAAAAAAGAAAAAACCCAATATACAATAACCTCTATCCTTCCGTTATTTATATTTTCTAAAAAAAATAAAATAAATTGTATGTACAGAAACTATAAAAGAATTTAAAGGACTCATTTAAAAATTGACGGTTTAACGTAAATCTTCCTTAACTTTATTTAAAAATTTTTTTTCAATATATGTTTATATCCTATATATTCATCGGTCTATTCAGTCAGGCAGTCAGTTAATCACGTTGAATCCCCACTTTAAAATCAACATCTCTCCATAACATAGACATAGAATATAAAACATACCGGCGATCTGCAGGAAACATCAATCTTTGAATTGGTTATATATTATAGGCTATTCTCTGTTATTTTTTTATGTAATAAAATATACAATAAATAAAAATTTTATTCATTTTAAACAATTGTTATTCGATTCATATATATATATATATAAAAAATGAAAAATGTTACATTTTATATTTTTATAACAAATATTATTGAATTTTAATTATCTCACAACTATATAAAAAGACGTCTTTCTCATTTGTTCCTGATAACGACAAAACTACTGAATTAATCAAAGATAAATAAAATTTTATAAATTACGAAATTTTAACTGTAGCTTGCTAATAAGTCCCGGAATATTTACCGCTGTTCAAATCTCACCAATTTCATTACTATATAAATTACAAAAAAAACATATAAATAAAAATCTAGAATTTTTTTTTATAAATTTTTATGTCGGCTGTCAATATCGATTGTCATTGTTTATGTCATTATTCTTATTACAACGATTGTTATGAAAATATCAATCTGTATTATTATCGTAATATATGTAAAACTAAATTAGTTTGATAATAAAACTAGAGAGAATGATGATTATTTACATTTTTTGACGGTCTGATAAATATTGAATTTCAATATTATTATAGAATTCTTCAAAAATGTATTATTTTTTTACTAAATTTAATGTCATTATCTTATCTGGCGGCGATCCATGAGAACTTACCCCCACGAAAGTGAAATAGCAGTTTGCAGATATTTATATTTTTAAATAAAAACTTCAGTGACAGTAATCCACTCACATAATCAGCTTAAATCGAACTTTCGATTTAATATTAATATTTTTATAATGCCTAAGTCGGTAAGGTCACATATAAGAAAGACTTCTAGGCTGCAAGGATTTATCATCGTACACAACGTGGATCTACGAAAAAACGTTCCCAAAGATTTGAAAAGCATATGTCTTACACTCGGCTCAAAATCAAGTTCAACATTTTCGAGAAATAAGTTAGATCTCAAATCAGCTTTTTATTATTCCCCTGATATTGATTATCTGAATTTGAAAGATATTTAAATAGGTAAAACGATTAAAATATGAAAACATTGCGATGCAGATAAATATATGATGTAACTCACAGACTTTTCTGTTCCTTAGGCAAAGTAGATCTTGAACAACTTCAATATCCCTCATTAATAATTTGATTTTGGGAATATATCTTTTATCTAAATCTTTTTTAGACAATTAGTTTAGACAGTACAATATCCTGTGTCAAATGATAAAATTAGAAGCAAGAGATGAGTGGAGGAAATTTGTAAACTGCGTTAATTTAAACGTAACAAACCATACATTTACGAAAAACTATTTAATTTTTTTTAAATTTCTATACGCATATAGTGCGGGCAAAGCCGCAATCGGAAATTCTACTTTTAATAAAATATAAAAAATATATAAATCACAATAGAATATTTTTTTAAATAATTGTTTTTTTCTGTTTTCTTATTTTTGTCCAATTTTTTTTAATATTTATTTTTAATCTACAACGCAATAGAGCACAACAACAATTTATAACAAAATATTAAATTTAAACATGAATTATGGGCAATTTTTAAAAGAAATAGAAGGAAAAAATACTTAATACATCTGGTTCATCTCCTTTTTAATCTTTGAATAAATTTGTTACATATCTAATCATTTAATTTTTAAGTCTAAAATGTAATGTTGAACATAGTTCTTTTATAACAATAATAATAATAGTACATTTAAAAAAATTAATAATAATAAGAGTTTAAATCTGATGAACTAGGTATATCCGATTTTAAAATTTTAATTTTTTTCTAAAATAAAAAGTAATTGATAACGACAATAAAATAAATAGGAATAATAATAATATATAAATCTTAATAGTTATAATTTGCATCGAAAACAATATAGATGAAAAGATAAAAATTAATTGCGTAATTATTATTCTTTATAAGTATAAAAATTAAAAAAATATAACTTTTATAAATTTTAAGTGAAGGTGAATATAATACATGTATGTGAACTGAATGTATTTTAATTTCAGTTTACATATAAATTGTAAATTATAAATAATGAAAATAATGATGTATAAATTAAATTCAAATTATAATTTTAATTTAAACAGATAATAAAATAAATAATAATAATAACATTATTGCTTTCAATGAGTAATGTTTAAAATTAAGTGACAAGTAATTAAATTAAAAATATTGATGTATATATTTTATAATATTGTTAAAATTTTACATTTTAAATTGTTGTTCAAAGAAAAATTTGACTTATCAAACTTATTAATTAATAATGATGGTTATTTTTAAAATAATAAATTTAAAAAAAAATTGTTAAATATCATATATTCAATTTAATTATCAAAATATTTTTCTTAATTAATAATAAATTAATTTAGTAAATTTCTTTAATATCTATTTTTATTTTATTACATTTTTAATTAAAATTTAATTTAGATTAATTTCTTTAAATAGTACTATTCTAAAATTTATAAATTAGCTTTAAATATCTGCAGCTTTAGGAAAAACATACATAATCAAAACAAGTAAAGTTGGTTTCTTTAGATTCAATTTGGATATAATCTACACTAGAGGACTATCTGTTTCTTGGATAATTTCATGATAAAAATTTTTTTTATCGATATTAGAACCAATTTAGGCAGGCTATTTATGACCAAAATTTGTGATTGTAATAAAATTTCAGGTTTCATTTAACAAAACCTCTTATAACAAAACAATTAATAACAGTGTTTGGTGCAATATAGCACATTAAAAATTATTCCAACTTTTAAATCAAATAAAACAGTATTAAAAAAATATTTTTAATCTGTATTTTTTTAAACTATAACTGTTTTTTTTATTTTTCTCTGTAAGGAATGACAATATTATATAATAAATTTCATTTTACGTGTTAAGTTATTTGGTAATTTATAAATATTAATTTATCAAGAAACATTTTTAAAAAAATGTCTATTCAGGTTGTACAGTTATGAACTGTGTGATATCTGTATTGTGTATTTTTTGTTAATTAGTGAATGGATAAAATTATTTAAGTTGTAAAACTTCAAGAAACAATCTTATTATTATTAATTTTTTTATTAATCTTATTATTGTGTAATTTAAAAAGTAACTTTTCATTAACGAAAAATAGTTTAATCCATTTCATATTAGTTATTTGAATATTTTAACGATTCTAACATAAGTAATAATATATAATATTTTTATGGCCAGTAAATGTTAAATGCAACCAGTTTTAGAACAAGTTTCTAGATATTAGATTTTAGTTTTCATTAATAATAAAAAAGAAAAACTACTATAAAACACAACTACATATACTCTGCAACATTAATTATTTTTAAAATACTTAATTCATGATTTTAAATTCCGCGAGTGCGTAAAATTTTTTAAATGAAATAATTTTTTAATCATTATCATGTATAATAACAAAAACAAAGTAAGGATCAACAAAAAACTGAATGAAACATCCATACAAATTTAAATTTCATTATTACCTTATATTCAGAGCAATAAAAGAAGGTTATTTAACGGCCAAATATGCGAGATAGCACAAATATTGCAAAAAATATATAATAATCTGAAAAACTTGGATATAGAAAATTAAAAGCTGATAAAACGATTACCGCAGAAAATAAAGAAACGAAATTGTTAAACGTTCGATGTGAAAAAAAGAAATTCATAAAACGCAGAAAAAAAATATATCTATGTCGTAAATCTGATTCTGACCATGTTTAAAAAATAATAATAATACATTTTTATCAAAATGTAAACTGTATTTTAAAATATAGACTACAGTTATTTCAAAAATTAATTAATAACCTATTATGTAAAGCCTATTATTATTTGTTACATTAAATAACAAAATTAACTGGAACGTTAATAACAGAATTTAAATTAATATTCTATATAATTTTGCAATTATGATAAGTATAAAAAATCGAAAATTTTAACTCAAAAACTTTTATTTGAAAATTTTCTATATACATATCGTTACACTTAATTAATATAAAAATTCTGTTTTAAATTTTAATCAAAAAAAAATTTTGTCAATGAAAAAACTTACCGATATATATTTTATGTCCAGTGGTCCTTTTCATTATGTTATAACCGTAACTATTTTCTCCAAAGATTAAGATAGAATTATTAAAAATCAGAAGCCATTTCATGTTCCGTAAAATGTTACAAAACCATCTCAACTTATATAAAGATAAATTAAAAAAGAAAGAATGATTATGTTGAAATTAATGATTAAACAATAAATGTTATTATGACATTTTAAAAATTAACATCATAAAAAAAATAAAACATATAATTAGTGATTACAGTTCTCAAACAAAACACATTTGTAGTACAAGCAAACTAGCAATATATAAATTTTTAAACATTTAATAATTATTATTTCAATAAATGATTTAAGATTAATGAAACATATAACTTTGGTGTAAATAAATAAGTTTATTACTTAAAAAAAAATAAGTATATTGAAGAAAAGAATTATTTCACTTACCGTTTTATAATTTTTGACACTCCAAAAATATTTTAATAAAATAGAATAAACCCACAATTTTAGAAGTGATATAATTACACGAATTAAAAGATATTTAAATTAAATTCAAACGATATAATAAAAACCAATAATATTTATTTCCTAATTTCCTAAATATTTTTTATATTTAATAAATAAATATATTTATGAAAAAGAAAAAAATAATAATATTACAAACTAATGAATAAATCATAAGAAAATTATTTTCAATTAATATACTCTAGTGATTCATATTTAGAATTTAAAAGTTCTAACTAAATGACAGTTGTTTTATTACTATCAATTAATAATAATTAATTAAAATCAGAAACATTTTCCGATATTTTATTACGCCAAGTTGATCGAAAATCTAAAATATTTATTTCATATAAATAATTACGATTCATACAGAGAAAAAAGAATATATATTTATAAAATATATTATTTTTTTAATAATATAAAATAAAATTTTGGGTAAAATAACATATTTCTCACTTGTTTTTTTTTAATTTCGTAAAATAAAGATGTATTTTCCTTGACGTTGCATAATGCAAATAAACAATTCTTCTAATAATTACGTTTGAAACAATTATAAAATTAGTTTTACAAACTTACTATTTAAAATATCATGTGTATATATATATATATATATATATATATATATATATATATATGAAAATAAAATAATAAAAGTAGCGAACTTCAAGAGCTAGTAAACTAAACTAAAACTAAATCCAGAACTTCCACTCCTCCTGCTCCTAATTCAGTTGCAAATTGTCGAACCGGTTTCCTATTCGCGATTTCAGAATCCCTCCTTTATCAAACACACTTGCATACACTCACGTACTGACTCACCCCTACTTGATCAAAAACTAGTGCAAAAAAAATTGCAATATAATTATTCGTTAGTAGAAAACGGTATAGTAGTAACATTGCTTGGCCATTTATGTTATGTAAATTAAAAGAATTAAGATAACTTACGGAGAAATTCTGTTCAAAATTACCTTAAGTTTTAAATAAAAACGATTCGGAAACAAAATACTTCATAAAATTATTTTTTTATTATCATACTGAAATAAATTTAATCCAAGAACAGATTTTTTTTCATTTTAAAAACTATTAATTTCCAAAACATTACTTTGATACAAAATTTTGAAAATGCATTCTGACTTACTAAATAAAAAAAACACACTAGTAGTTTTATAAACGTACGTATTACGCCATTAAATTCTTCAAAAAAAATTATTTAACGAATAGTTAGCTAAAATCACATTCCAAATTTCAATAATAATAGTCAAATTTCTAATAAATAACAAGTTATAACACTAAGGTCTCCATCAATATAACTAATGAAAAAATTTATCTAAAGAATGTATGACACCCGGTAAAAATATAAACTCATTCATATTAAAGGACTTAATAGATTTAATTTTAACTCCATGAATGAAAATGAAGGAAACAATTTTAAAGAAAAATATTTCAAATAATATATAACTATTATTTTTCGTTTTAATTTTTATATTAAATAGCCTGAAATTTGAAAAAAAATGTTAAAGTTTAAAGATTTAATTTCGTTGTTTATTGTTTATCTTACTCTACAAAAAAATAATATCATTCTTCGAACAGGTACCCAGTTTAAAGATAGAGTATTTACTTCCTGGAGTCGTAAAACGCTTAGAAATCTTGTGTTATTTGTATACTTTTTTGAAAACATTACTAGCCGAGAGATTCAGTAAGTATATTTGACCGAGTGAGCGTGGCGAACGACAGCATGCAATCTATATCTAATTAAAAGTTTTAAATACTTAAGATTTGTAAATGTATCAGATACTTTAAATAAATGAAGGGAAACTTAAAATATTTACGAATTTCAATCAATAAACATACAAAGGATCAAGTAACCCGTTTTTCAGATGAGAAATTTTAAAATGTTATTTTACAATTTTTCATATTTAATTATTCTAATGACTTAATTATTTACAAAATATATATTACTTACTTATTATTTTTGCACACACACACACACATATATATATATACATATATATATATATATATAATATATATGTGTGTCTGTGTGTGTGTAACAGAAGTTTAGCATTTTATAGCATCTGTTCGATTTTTGTGATAATTTTAATCGTTATCTGAATCACTTATGCTGCATACACAAATGAAAATTGGAATGTGATCTCAACATCCTAATTAAGCTACCAGTTCTGAAGAAATCCCAAATTTAATAGAGCAGTTTTTCCGCATTTTTTGAAAGGAAGTCAAGTGACGTAATTCTGATAGCAAGTCATAAATATGTATGTGCATATATATATATATATATTTTAGGAAGCCTTCATTTTCTGAAGAACTTGCTGTAATATTTGAGTAAATTCTACCGAGTTAAATGATAAAAAATATATGGTCTAAACTGGAGATCGAACTCCAAATTCATCTTATGTATATATTTATAGTATCATATCTGAAAAATTTGTTATAACAAGAAGAAAAGTTTATTTCCTTTAAGAAGGTATTTTTTTAAAATTAGATTTAAATTGTCAAAATTGATTAGTTAAACTGTAAAATGTTTAATTTTAGTATAATTATTCTACTATTTTACATTTTATTAAACTAATTTTTTTTTTTACTTTTTTAGTCATTTCACCAATATTTTTTACATGGCGCAAAACCGAGATGTAACTATTAAACTACAGTATTATTTTACTTTATAAAAAATGGTTGAAAAAATTTATTTAAACATATACCAAGAAAAAAAGGGAAAATGACACTAAAGAGAATTGTTACATTTTAATAAACCTTTTCCGGTTGTTGTTTAATATCTATTTAACAAATTTTTGACATGAGTATTGATTCTTAAACGGAAACTACTGGTACAGACACTACAAAGCAGCTATCCAAAAATAAATGAAATATGCGAAATTACTTTTCCAATTTTTGACGTTAAAATTTAAGAAAATTTCAAAAATTAAAATGCTAACGAAAATTTCTTAGATTTTATTAATCAACTAAAGACGTGAAGTTGTTTTAAATAAATTCCGGAACAACCTAACGGCCACTTTTTGATTAAAAAAAAAAAAAAAAAAAAAAAGAAACAGTTAGGTACATATGAAACATGTACAAACAACAAAAAAGTCAGACTTGCATCACTCCAAAAAAAACAAAAAAAAATTGACAAGATTACTGCAAACTAGTTGGTTACAATATATTATTTTTAAATATGAAATAAATGAGTACAAGATACCAATGATCTAATACAAGTAGTACAAGCTTGTTAATTTATGCAAGAAATGTTGAATGTATCCGAATATGACAAGCATACAGGATAATTTATACAATATTGAAGGGTCATGAATTCATGGTGTAACAATGTGTAAGAGTATGACTTCACCGCTTCTGCTGTTCTAGGATAAAATAGATTTTAGGATAAATTATTCAAACATTAATAATCGGTAATTTAACCATTTACTACAGTATTCAGACGATCTAATCAGAATTATCAGGCAAAGAAAACCACTTGTAAAAATAAAAATGGGAAAATATTATAGTAAACGACCTTAGCTGTAAAAAACGCATTTGTTTTAAATCTAAAGAGAATAAAATTCTCTTTCTTTCTCAATTTACAATAGAGAAAATTTTAAAGAAAATTTCTTAGGTTAAATTAATCAATTAAAGACGTTATATTGTTTTAAATAAATGCTGAAACAGACTTACAGACATTTTATTACAAAATAATATACTTATATAAATAAAATTTGTAATAAATTATTATTACAGAAAGATAGGTAATATTGATAAGTATATGACTCAACAAATGAAATCATTTACTTTTTTATCAGGATGAAGACAAATAAAAACAGTCAGGAATTAAAGCATTCCAAAACTCTGTTGTTTCGAGAAAAAAGATTTTGGCACGTTTATTCTCCAAATAAACTTATTAAGAAATAATGACACTGCAACTTTATAATCTGTTCAGCAAGATAAACGAACAAGTAAATAATATCTATATTTGAACTAACATTAAGTAGTCACAAACCCAGCGGCTGGTGACTTAATATAACAACGAAACGAAATAAATGAAATAGAAGAGCACTTCGTACAGCCAGACCATAAAGTCACCTAATTGAAACGATAAGGCAAACCAAGAATATTGTTCCTTAGTAATCTAAAAAAAAATCACTGATCCTGTTACGCAATAAATTGACCGCCAAATAATTCGGGTGCCAATCCAAACGATTTTGATACCGTAGGCTGACCAGAGAGATTTCCTGCCGAACGTATGCAAATTAAGATCTTATATATGATGTTGTTCCTTATGTACCAGGGTATTTTTACCATTTTTCGCAATGTTTTTGTCTGGAAGCGTTCCAAGTATATAAATACTGGAGTTTCACGCTGTACCCCACAATTCAAGCCCGTAAGTCCAAAGAGACTTCACATCTGATTTATAAATCGTTAATTTACTCTATATTGAAAGCCGAGATATATTTTCTATCAGCCAGTACATGTTTTTAAACTTGAGATCCAACTGTTTCCGCCTAGATTTTATATATTTCGTCCAAGTAAGTCGTCGGTCAAAATGAAAACCCATATATTTACAGTGCTGAAATCTCGGAATCGGAACTTTAAAGATGAGGAAGATAATAAATGATGATAAGATAACAAATGAGGAAAAAATTAGCTGTTTCTTGCTTTTCCTCAAATAAAAGTTTTTGAGGGAAATAAATAAAATCGATTTTTTCGGTTTCCTAAACAATAAACCACGACTAAATCTAAAATTGTTATATTAATTTTTATTTTTTTAATATGTTAATCCTGAAAGTAAAATCGTTCACGGTAAGTTTTCTTTTGGAGTGCGAACAGCATGAAGGAATTTTTGTACAACATAAACAAATTTTTAATTATTTTTTTGTCACACAAGCAGTATTAACAGTAACTATTTTCCCAAGCCCCGATATAAAATTGATAGCCTACTTGCAAATCGATAGAGCTAAAAGATTACATTGCATAACCATTTTTATTTTCAGAATAAAACACTGGCAAACAAAGCATTGAAATTTTTCTTCTTAATTAGTTTTAAGAAAATTTATTCTTATCGAGATTGAAGACTGTTAAAATAATTAAAAATTGTAGTAACAATTTAACAGAATTTTATTATACCTAACTTAAATTTAACGTCCTCTAATCCCAATCAGAATGAAAAAAATAAAAATAAAATAATACTTTCTGGAACTTCGTCGAACTTCTGATTATATTATTTTAAAAGATAAAATCTACTACATACGTTATTTCAAAATATTTACAATGTATTGTTGTTGGTAGTAGTGTTGGTTTCCAGACAACTTATACCATAAAAGTAATTAAACCTATATCTTAATGAAAACCAACGACTTAAAGAAACCACTAATGCAAAACTTCACATTAAATTTCAACTTGAAATCACCCTCGGCCCTGCAGCATAGCAGAAAAATTTATTAGATGATACCAACTCAACACAGCAATTTATTCATAATTAACTGTGAAACAATGATTACATAAAATATATTTTATGATAGTTTTTTTTTTTTTTTTACTCAAGTGAGAATTAAAAACAATAATATTAAAATTAAAATTTCTTAATCTCTTATTTGAAGGAACTCCTGGACCTTAAGTGTCTTCAGCCATATGGGTATTTATTTCAGACTGAGTATAAAGCAAATTAAAAAACAAAAATAAAAAAAATCTGCAATTGATAAAAAATATATCTAACAGACAGATCAGTAGGTGATAATGTTGTCATGGAAGTGGGAAAGACTGAATATGATTGGCTACTCGCTAACCATAATCCAATCTGCCCGAACAACCTGACATGCCATTCAAACCAATAACACTCTCGTATTTGCGCTATCAGAAGTATATATCAGATAGTGGTATCGTACGTTAATATAGCAACATAAACATTTGATTTTATAAAGATAAGTTCGTAAACAGAGGGTAGCTCCTTTACCGCCACTCAAATTAAATAATTTTTACGTAAAAATTACAAGCATTTATAACAAAATGCCAGTTCAATTTAAGTGGTTTTAAATTAAATATAATCTTTATAATTAAACCTATTTTTTTATTTATTTATGATATATAACCAGAAAAATAATTTATTTATTTAGTTAATCAACATCTAACACATAAATTTCTTGATTTAAGCCATCTTTAGACCGCATGGACAACTTTACGTATGGATATTTTATTTTTTTTTACTTCTTGTGGATGGAACCTTTTTCTTAATTCAGAACACGCCAAGTTGTTGACTAATTTTGTTAGTACTTGAAACTCACTCAAATTCTTGATATTGTCTCAAAATGTGTTTCTTATTGGTGATGTTTATTTCTTGCATAGTCTACGGATTTCATCGTCGATCCATGTATGTGGATTAACTATGTATATATATAATAAATTTTGAAGATATGGACAACCAATAGCCTTTCAGAACAAACAAATAGATTTCATATTAATCGATGTTAATCGATTAATAAGGAAAATAAGAAAAATTAATAAGGAAAATATGAAAATATTTTATACGAGCCCCGTTACACATTTATTTATAAAGTGTTTCATAACAAGAAAAGAGATAAATAATTGGAGTTCTTATGTCATTTCCCATCCTTTTCTTCACGCAACTCATTTCATTCCAGAAATACTTTTCAAGAATTAAAAAAAAACATGTTTAACTACTTTACAGCTGCATTTGAATTTTTAAACCCGTGTGAAACGTATAAAATTTCTAAAGTACTTTCTATTAACGTTACGTTACAACTTTTATTTTCTACTAACGGACTAACAAAAAATCTCAAAAATTATCCTCGTCCAATTTCACTGTTCTTCGATCAAAGATTTTGCAGTTACACGCAGTTATCAAGGAATGAACTGATTATTTTTGAAAACTGAAGAAAAACTGATATGTTCGTATTGATAACCTGACTAAGAAAATATGTATAGGAATTGATGCGAATCAATATTACGTCACAGATGAAGGTATATTAATTAATATTTCGCACCAGTATTATCAATTTAATTTTGCAATTGATGTTTAGTTGGCAATTTATCTTACGAGCACCAGCTCATAATAGCAGCTTTGTAGTCTATTTATTACCTACAGTCACAATCACAGCAGTTATTCCACAATTGACTAGTTGTTTTTTAATAAATTTTTATTTTATATAACAATTTGTTATAAAGAATACTTCACGAATTTTATTTTCCATTTTATCAAGGTTTTCAATTTTAATGGACACAAACATTTTAAAAGCTTATCAAATTTTACAGAAAAGTGATCGAGGAATGAAATAATACCACCAAAAATTTTCACAGTTATGAATCGACCTATAAAGCTTCAAACTTAACGGCAAAGATATAACGCGGATAAATACTATAATGTACTCGTATTATCACCACACCAAAGCAAGTGAAAAAATTAAGATAGAAATAAAAATAAATAAATATTACAGAACGCTCTAGCATCATTAACAGCAAATATAATACATTCTACTCAAATTAAATATGCGATGGTTTGAAATATTAAATACAGCAATAATTGGGAAAGTATTGTTGGCTATAAGTCATATACGTATTTACTAACAGAAAAAATTCTGTGATTGCAATCAAATAAAAATTATAGCAATAATATTGCTCAACACTGCAAAACTTTTCTGATCTCAAAATTAAACTCGTTCTCTAAAGAGAAAATCTAAAATTATTTTAACCCTTAAATGACCTTATTTACTTACCTGATCATTTAAAATAAAAAAAAATATATATATATATATATATATACAAAATCTATCCTATTGTAGATTATTGTGTTACACTGGTGAATTTGTAAAAATTCAAAAAATTAAATTTTGCGCAAGTTTCTGTAATAAGATAAAAAAAAAACTTCTTTATACTATAATTTTGATCTGTTTGAATTAAAAATAAAAGTAAGATAAAATCTTCCTACCCCTTGATAAACGTTGAAAAATATTTTTATACAAAGATAACATTTAAATAGAAATTGTTTTAAACAATTACCTCCAACTACAGAAAGAGAGAAAAGTTAGAAAAACTTTTAATTTTTATAAAAACTTCAATTTTTATACAAGTGCATCATTAATTATTTTTAATTTGTATTTTTAGGTATTTCCTACCAAAGGATAAAAATTAGAAATAAAGATATTAGAAATAGATGAATAAAAGTTTTCTTAGTCCAAACCTCTTCGAGATTTAATCGCTTTGGTGTCTTTCTAACTTTTTATTTTGTTTAAAGAAAAACATTAATAGAATTAATTCCCTGCAGCGAGATAAAACTACCTCGTTTCTACCTCTTCTTTTGTTCTCTTTTTTTCCTGTTTAGCCTCCGGTAACTACCGTTTAGATAATTCTTCAGAGGATGAATGAGGATGATATGTATAAGTGTAAACGAAGTGTAGTCTTGTACATTCTCAGTTCTACCATTCCTGAGATGTGTGGTTAATTGTGAAACCCAACCACCAAAGAACACCGGTATCCACGATCTAGTATTCAAATCCGTGTAAAAATATCTGGCTTTACTAGGACTTGAACGCTGGAACTATCGACTTCTAAATCAGCTGATTTGAGAAGACGCATTCACCACTAGACCAACCCGGTGGGTGCCTCATTTCTACCTAGTTTCAATTTACCTTACTACCTTCAATTCTTTAACTATATATCTTCAACTTTTAGATTTTTTAAATTAAAGGATTTCTAAGCGAAATTACTGGGAAATTTAAACATATTAAACTGTTTATTTATAGGCAGCCAATATTAATACCCTTTAAGAACTAAAATACCCCTTAAAATTGAAAAGAACGGCGAATTTTTTTTTTTTAATTTAAAATTAACATAAAAAGAGCTATTTTAAAGATTTAATGAAATAAATTCGAAACAACAAAAATCTCTTTCAAAGAAAAACTAACAAAACTTTTATTTTGCAAAATTTTTCTACTGCAAGAAGTTAAACGGTTAAATAAAATTTAAGAGAAGGGCTATTTTTTTTAATTGGTTTAAAGTTCATACTACAACTATAATTCTTGAAATATACATTTATCTTATTCAAGTCTTTATAAGAAGAGAATTAATATTAGTCATGATCTAATGATCATGGAAGACGATCTCAGTTTGAAATTAGTGCCTTAGATAGTTTTTAGCTAACTTTCTAATACGTCTAATATTGTTTAAAACAATACTTTACTTTTTTTAATAAAAGAAAATAAAGATAATCTTTTTAATTTTCTTTTTTGCAATTGTTTTATCAAATAAATAAAACAATTCAACTTTTGATTAACATTCAAATATATTTTAAAATATGCACTACATAAATTCTTTTTTTTTAAGAATTAATTCACTACATAAACTCGAATCTTGTGCATAGGAATATGTATGAAAATTTTGCAGCGTAGGAAAAAATGTTACGTCTGACTTGGGATTCGAACCCGGGACCTCCAGATGGTAGGCCGAGATGCTACCACTTTACCATGGAGATTGGTAGATAATTGCTAATATAGATAATTTCTAAATATCTTATTATGATAATTACTTAACAATCAAAACGACCATCAAATTTTAAATTTATAAATAAAGTTTTTGTAGAATTTTTTGAGAGTTTTTCATTTGTTTCGAATTTGAGATTTAAAAAAGTTATATGCAGGTTATATTTCCGCAGAGACGAAAATTACACGTTTGAAGCTAATAATTAATTGGCAATTAACACATCAATAGTAACGGCTAAATAATGTAACATTTACACAGTTTGACATATGTTCTGATCACCAACTGATATAAACAGTAACTGCAGCTATATGTAATCAACTGTAAGAAATAGTCCTATTACATACATAATGAATAAATGTTATCAAGATAGCTGTTGTATCACTACCAGGAAATAATGAGCTCTAAAGCACTAAATAATACTCCAAAGCCTTACTACTATAATTATAAGGAATCCAATTAAAATAAGTATTATATAATATATGAAATTATTTACAAAAACCACATCTTTAATTTCTTGGATAGCTATCTCTAAATTAAAAAATTTTAATGACATTAAAAATTCCGCTTAAACAACAATAGACAAGAGTAAACCTTAAAAAATGACTGAATAAAATTTTAAGAAACATGTTAACAATAAATAACTGCTTTATTCTAAAATGTAATTTCAAAAGAAGCGTAAAATCCTGGCAAAAAATCTTTGTACGTAAAACAGATCAAAGAAAAATTTTAATTTTTATCGTTTTAAAAATAAAATAACAGGGGACGAATATGATGACATCTTTTCATCTCTTGTCATTAGTATATTATTAATGAAAAAATATAATTATTAAATGCTAAACTGTAATAATACTTAATTTTAAAACTTTAAACTGTAATATACTTTTTTTTCTAAGATTTATAAATATAAGATATTTTAGATTGCCATACAATAGGTGCCATTAAAATGGTCGATGAATGTGAATTCATCGACCCCAAAATCATGCACATCTTAAACATCATTTAAATACTTTACCTGCAGGATTATTTCTTTTAATTGGGAAATCTAAGGCTCTAAGACCTGGATATAAATCTTAATAACCGAAAAGGTTATTCATTATAATTACTCTAAATTGCTGTAGTACTAAGGAATGTATTCTATATTTTCGTTTTAAGGTATAGAATGACAATAGATTTAGTATGGTACATCCAAGATACAGAAGAAGATATTCCTGCCTTGATTTTTATGGGCTCTGTTATGGATATCATACTCTGGGAGCAGAAGAAGATCTGACTAGCACCTCTTGTGTCTCAAATATATTACATCGTTACAGATGAAGAAAAACTTCCAACATATTTTTAAAAAAAACATTAAATTAACAAACTTATTACAATTTTGAAGCATTCCTACAATAATGTGCCCTGACTCCACATGTGGGTGAAAAATATGAACAGATCGACTCATTATAGTAGTAATAAAGTATATTTATCACAGTTCGCATTATAAGTCGTAAATTCTCACGTCTAAATAAAACAATTAGGTTAATAAAAAGAATTTCAATAAAATTTGGTAGAACATACGATGAAAGTCTAAAACAAATTTTCGTTTATTAGAACAATAGTAACTCACGTATTTATTTATTTGTTTATTCATACGGGTTCTAAATGAATGTTAAGGAACAAATATTTTCCTACGTTATTCACTCATAGAAACAATAAGAAAAATGAAAATATTATTCGAAACTCACAAGAAACGTAAACTTAGCATACATTGCATATTATGATTTGTTTAAACTACAAAATTATCTGAAAATTTATTTTAGATTGGAATGTATACGACACACTAATATGTTTCTATACGTACTACTATTAGAGAAATGTAAAACCGACAATTTAAAAAAAAGAAGTTAATATACAAAATACTTAATAGTAGGACAAAATAACTACTTGCATTTTACGAGAATCTGGAAAAAAATTGTAGCCAACGTAAGTTCATTAAATTTTATCTGAAAAAGATTACAATAACATCTACATAAAAAAATCTTTTACTTTAAGATGATGATTAATCATATTAGATTGAATCTGAAACCTATTTTCTTCAATAATTATACTAAATATATTATTTTATTAAATAAAGACCTTTTTTTGTCTTCAGTCATTTGACTGGTTTGATGCAGCTCTTCAAGATTCCCTACCTAGTGCCAGTCGTTTCATTTCGGTACACCTACATCCTACGTACTAACAATTTGTTTTACATATTCCAAACGTTGCCTGTCTGCACAATTTTTGCCCATCTACGTGCCCCCCAATATCAAAGCGACTATTCCAGGTGGCCTATAAGTCTGTTTCTTCTTTTAACCATATTTTTCCAAATGCTTCTTTCTTCATCATTTTGTCGCGACACTTCTTCATTTGTCACTTTATCCATCTATCTGATTTTTTAAAATTCTCCTATAGCGCTACATTTCAAAAGCTTCTAATTTTTTTCTTCTCAGGTACTCAGATCGTCCAAGTTTCACGTTCATATAAAGCTACGTTCCAAAACATATACTTTCAAAAATGTTTTCCTGACGTTTAAATTAATTTTTGATGTACACAAATTATATTTTTGACTGAAGGTCCGTTTCGCCTGTGGTATTTGGCATTTTATTTCGCTTATCCTTCGTCCATCTTTAGTAATTCTACTTCTCAAATAACAAAATTCTTCTACGTCCGTAATCTTTTCTCTTCCTATTTTTATATTAAGTGGTCCATCTACGTTATTTCTACTACATTTCATTACTTTCATTTTGTTCTTGTTTATTTTCATGCAGTAGTTCTTGCGTAGGACTTCATCTATGCCGTTCATTGTTTCCTCTATATCTGTTTTATTCTCAGTTAGAATTACTATACCATCAGCAAATCGTAACATCTTTATCTTTTCACCTTGTACTGTTACACCGATCTAAATTGTTCTTTAACATCATTAACTGCTAGTTCTACGCAAACATTAAAAAGTAACGCTGACAGGAAACATCCTTGTCGAACTTTTTTTTTTTATTACGGCTTCTTTCTTATTTTCTTCGAGTATTAGTTACAGTTTGGTTTCTGTAGATGTTAGCAATTTTTCAGTCTCTATACTTGAACCCTAGATTTTTTAAAATGCTGAACATCTTATTCCAGTCTATACTTTTCTAAGTCTACAAATACCATGAATGTCGATTTGTTTTTCTTAAATCTTCCTTCTGCTATTAATCTGAGGCCTTTCTTTCTTTGTCCTGTTTAGCCTCCGGTAACTACCGTTCAGATAATTCTTCAGAGGATGAATGAGGATGATATGTATGAGTGTAAATGAAGTGTAGTCTTGTACATCCTCAGTTCGATCATTCCTGAGATGTGTGGTTAATTGAAACCCAACCACCAAAGAACACCGGTATCCACGATCTAGTATTCAAATCCGTGTAAAAATAACTGGTTTTACTAGTACTTGAACTCTGGAACTCTTGACTTCCAAATCAGCTGATTTGGGAAGACGCGTTAACCACTAGACCAACCCGGTAGGTTAATCTGAGGCCTAAAATTGCTTCCCTTGTCCCTATACTTTTCCTGAAACCAAATTAGTCTTCTTGTAACACTTCTACCACTCCCCTCTCAATTTTCCTGTACAGAATTGTAGTTAAGATTTTTGATGCATGGCTAGTTAAGCTAATTGATCTGTATTCTTCACATTTATCTGCTCCTGCTTTCTTTGGTATCATGAAAGTAATACTCTTCTTGAAATCTGACGGAAATTACGCTTTTTCGTAAATATTACACCTTAGTTTTTATAATCTATCTATCGCTTCCTCACCTGCATTGCACAGTAATTCTGCAGATATCCCGTTATCCCATGAGATTTTCTGCCATTCATATCTTCTAATGTTCTCTTATTTAGATTTTATTATTGTATCTCCCTTTTCATCCTCTTCGACTTCTCTTCTTTCTATAACACCAATTTTTAATTCATTTCCTCCGTATAACTCTTCAATATATTCCATCCACCTATCGACCTTTTCTTTCGTATTGTAAATCGATGATGTACCATCTTTGTGTAACACATTATCAGATTTTAATTTATGTACCACAAAATTCTCCTTAACTTTCCTAAATGCTCCGTCTATTTTACCAATGATCATTTTATTTCCACTTCTGAACACTTTTCTTTAATCCTAATTAACTGATCGCTAATTTACACTTTCTGTGTAATAAGACATATAAAATCTAATTGATTTTTTAATTTATTTTTTAACGTATATTTTCATGTAAATGTGAAGGAGACGTTTTTCTTGAACGAAATATTATCATAAACACAAAAAAAAAATATTAAAAAAATTAAAAAGAAAAACCAATTTAACTGAAAGAAATTAAAGAAGAATTGCAAAATTACAAACAAATTTGTATTACGAAAACTAACCACCTTTCCGGAAAGTCTTGGAAACTCCGAAAGAAATCTTGGAAGCAATTGAAAGAGAATATTAAAGGATTTTCGTCACGGAATATTATTTTATACTTTTCAATAAGACTTGTGAACTAGAATTTGTAATTGATTAAACAAAATGTTATAATGTTTTCTCAAATCAAGGAATACTATAATATTTAAAAAGTGTTAACTGAAATATTCTCTGACATAATTTCACGGGTTTACTTTTAAAGATAAACACGCCATAATAATTGAAATTATTTTTTTAGCATTTTTTCCGTAAAAATTTATTCATATCTTTGTGGCTGGATTAAAAATAACTTCGTAGTTTTTTAGAGCCTTAAAGACATAAGAAATATTTTTTGCAACTGCAAAAATTTTACTGTTAATTTTAAAATGCATACGTACTTAAACTACAACAAATATTGATAATTAGTTATAAATTTGAAAAAATATATAAATATACAATTCATATTTTATCAAATAAGAAGCTTTATTTACAATATAGAAAGTGCCACTAAAAATATCGGCTATGATAGAAATTTATATACATTTAAAATTGGTTCATTATTTTACTAGTATATACGAGAGTAGCAGGTGGAGTAAAATTTTATAGTGCGATTTTATTATTTATTTAGAATACACCCAGTACGCGAATGGATTACAGTAAAATAGGAATATAAAAAGTTAATCCAGAATATAGGCTGCTATAAAATTTAAATACTAAACAGAAGTAAGTAGAAATATTAATAGATAGTATAATAAACAATATATCATATCAGAGTAAAATGTGTTGTTCAAAGAAATCTTTGGAACATTCCATATCCAATATCATATTAAACTTTCCCCAAATATCCACTATCTGGACAAGAATTACAACTACAATTGCTCAGTGATGCAGGTTATTGGAAAAGTTAAGCGATTATCGTAGAACAGTACATTTTTGAAAGCGATCTGCTTAAATGATTTATTCTTGATATAATCTATTAGTTGTTTTACGGCTTAAAATTTCACGAGGCCACATCAGGTACAGAACAAACTGAAAAGGTTTTTATTCTTCGAAGTCACTACATATTGCCTTATGGTTTTTATAAATAATTTCAGGTAAACTGTCCGGCAATGGACGAAAATGTGAAGTAAACGAATTAGGGCTTCCTAAGTTTATGAACAACCTAAGTTTTTGAATTAGCATTTTCTTGATTTTATCTTGAAACACCAAACTCTACACTGCTCATTGTAAATTTAATTAAAACTACCGATTTTCACTACTGTAGAGTTAATTCGAAAGTTCTTTGGTTATTATAGGAAAAAGCTTTCTCTTTCAGTAAGCGCTATAGGCATATCGCGTGATATGCCTCATATGACTAACTGTTATGACAGTAAAATCAATCTCAATATTTTTCAGATACATTAAACAAAACTGGGCAGCACTGATGTCTTATCAGCTCAGAGTTGGGTCAACATGAAATTAGTAAACAGAAAGTTCAAGATGATCGGTCAAGACGAGTATGTGTGTCTCAGCAGTCCTGTAACGACACTTATTAAAGCAGCATAAAATTACGTTACATTTTCCTGAAAAACTGAAGAACACTAACTATAACGGAAGCCCTTGTAGCGAACTTTACATTTTGAATAGATTTTTGCAGAAATTTAATCTAAAACATCTGCAAAAAACATTATGTAGTTACATCCAAAAATAGAATTTTTCCAGTTTATTTTGTACCAGATGAGAGACAACATCTGGTTTTGAAACAAACAATGGATTTTTTCAAGAATAAGCCGTTTAAAGCAGATCGCTTTCAAAAAAAAAAAAACCGTCCGACGGTTAACTTTTCCACAATCTCTCATAATCGATCATATACGACTCCAATCTAGCCTCAACAACTACTTACAGAGTCCAGTAGTAGCAGTCGTAATGCAACCTCAACTATAATTATGAATGGATAAGCATGAGTACGTATTGTAAGTAAGTATAAGTATGAATGGAGGTTTAAGAAATTAATAGCTTACCTTCAATACCTTCAAAATGAGTGAATACAGAATATTCTTAATTAAAAAGGAGTTAAAAAATGATTTCATGGAAGAAATTTTTATCTTTTAACTATAAAAAAATACTTTCGTAGTTCACCTTTTAAGCTGTGTTTAATCGAGATTTGTTTTAAGTTTAGATTTATAATAAAAAAGTTACAGAAAATTAAAAAATTATTAACAACGTCTGTTATTTTGAAAAGAGTAATAAAACGTGTACATAAATGCTGTATATTAATATTATATGACGCGATAGATTTAAGTATGTGAAACAGTTAGCCTGTTTCTAACTAAGATATTATCTCTCAAATAGCTGAATATAGGTTTCCGTTATCAATATAGAACCGATCCTGTTTCATTTATTTAACACATTCTATTGTAGGTTTAATGTAAATCTATCACAAACTCTAAGACACAGTAGTATTTCCCTCAAAATCTAACGTCTTTTCTCTTAGTTATGAAAAAAGAATCGCATGAAAAATATTTATTTATTTATTTAATTTTCGATAAACACTTAGGGATAGTGTTAGTTACTGTCAATTCAAATTGAATATAGTTACCAGAGTGAGAATTGGCACACTGTTAAGTAGTCAAACTACTATGTGTAATTCGGCTACAGCGTTGGGCAACATGAAAACGTTGAGATATTCATGCCGCTAGTAATAATAATAATAATCAAACATGCTGATTGTCAATATTTTTAGTTCGTTCACTATCGCACTATGTGTGCAAAATGTAACTGCAATTCCATCTAGTTAAATTTTTCTAAAAATAAATATGACTATTCATGATACCATCTGATATTATAGTCTAATTTTCTACACTTTAAAAATTGCAATTCGATTAATTTTTTTTTAAATATTGATTAACAACCGTAACTGTGTTGAGTAAACGATATATGTTTAATTAAAATTTACTTAAGAGCTTTTCCTTAAATTAAATTTTATGAAATAATGCTGCATAAGTTATACTATAAGTTATATTCAAAAAAGTTTCGTAAAAACTTAGCAAGAGAGAACATGTTAAAAAGGAACTTTTAGGATCTAAAATTAAACTAGTATGTAAATAAATTTAAAATGAAATAACCAATTATACCTGACAGTAACCAAACATCCTTGCATTTCACCAAAATTACTAATAGTCATTAAAAACTGAAAATACGTAACGATGTTAATGGGTTTACTTCCATAAAAAATTAGTTTGAGATAATTAAGAGGATGTTTTTAAAAAAAAATTTCTCTGACTTAAAATACAAACTGCGTAGAAAACTAAACTATTAATGTATTTTGTAAAAAGCTAAAAGATAGAATTGAGTTAATTTAATAGATTTAAAGGTTTTAAAAAATTTTAAAATAGACTTACAATATTACAAATCATAAAAAAAATCACATCAAAAATGTAAATAAATGTATGAAAATCTTTCAAAGATTAAGTTGATACTAATAATAATCAAAATCCATAAATTAGAAAACGAAATAACACTCCGAAAAAAATTTCGAAAAAATTATACTTATAATTTAAAATTAGATGGACGTTCCAAATTGTTAAAAAACTGGATAAATATATTAAAAAAAGAGACATAAACAGAACTTAGAAACCAAAAAACAAGCATTTCTAAACGGAATTTGAGAACAAGAATAAAAAATAAAGTAAAAAATACAAACAGCTGTTGCTCTAATTATCTCAATATAAAGCGAAAACTTAGTTTTAAAATATTTCACACCACCCTGCATATCTTTGTGCACGCTTCTTTTACTGATTGGATAAATAAAATTTAACTCAAACGATAAAAAGATAAAAATCACATGAATTTTTATCCAATCAAAGGTATATTTTCACCAATAAATAAAATTTTAAGGGTAAGGATAAGAATTTAATGGTCTATCATTGAAAACTTCCACATAAGAAATTTTAACAAATTTATAATTAATCAAATTATCGGATATGTTCCCTTTTCCTTATTCAACAATAAAGTTCTTCTCAATTGATAAAATTAATTTTTCGACAATAATTTCTGCACGTTACGCCCAATTTTTAAAATCTCGTTTGTAATAAATTAATTTTGTGACCAATTTTCGGGCAATTCATAGCTACAACCTGTTTGTTTGGTCTTCTACATTTATAACGAATAAAATGCTGCTTTACTTTAGTGTCAATATTTCTTTTAGTATGCTAAATTGTAACTTGTAACACTCGTCTTTAAAAATCAAATTTATAAATTCCTGCCCCTTAAATGGGTTTAGTTTTATCTTGAATGTTTTCTAGGACAGATGCACATTTTTTAAATGTATTAACACTAAAGGTGAGATGTTTTTTACAATATAAAAACCGTAAGTCATTTTAATATCGATTACAACATTTTTGAAACCAAAATAAAAATTGATATCTCTTATATAAATATATAACATTTTAAATCTCCTAGTAATTTATCAGTTTTTGACTTTAATAAACATGAATTTTGTTAACTTTTTTTTTATTTTGTATTTTATAAAAAATACATATATATTTGAACTGTTAGTACAGTTTTAACATGTACTTCAAAATTTAACTTATAAGATTATAAGGTTATGATACTTAAATGGATTATAACATTATACTTTTATTGTAAATCTCAATTACAAAATAAATATACAAAAAACGTAGTAATCATAAATAAATTCGAATAAAAATGATTTAACAGGAAAAAGATTAAAGAAGATTAAATTAATCAGTAAATTAAATCTCATACGTTTTTCTTTTTCATTTCCTTTGTGCCTTTTAGCGTCGGGTTCTTTCAGCCAATTTTTGAACCTATTAAATTTCATACAACAGTAAAAATAAATATTTAGCTATTATGAAAAACAAAACAAAGAAGAAAATTGAAAATCAGCTAGATCTAGAAGAGGAAGGAAATTAATTCCTAATGAATTTTACAATATTTATACGGTATAAGTTAAATAAAAACTTCATCCCAAATGTTCATAATAAATGGAATATTTTTCACTTACTAATGTTATAGATAACCTGAAAGGCATACGTATCTGGTAAAATGAATTACAAATTTTTGTAATAAATATGTATGAATAAAATTCGCAAACTGCATCAACTTTTAAACACAAAAAAACCCGACCGATTATAAAAAAAAATTGTACATGCACATAGGTTTTATATATATATTATTTCATCCACCAGTGGATGCAGATTTTAAAAGGGATGAATTAAATCGTTTGCACAGGGCCATCATTCTCATTTCTATTCTTTTCAATGCATATCAAACTAAATTCGAGAGTGCACAATGGGGGGGTAACAATTGAACATGCAAAAATAAGCCCCGCCTTGTTGCAAAAACTGGATCCTTTATGCGAGAGGTTCATTGCAATTTGCAAATTCCCCCTATCCTAGCTAACCAAGATATCACGTGACATGTAATGGTAGTCTTTTGGAAAAAAAAATTATTTCTACAAAGATATACGTTTCTTATACGTTCATTACTGCAAAGACTTACTTGTGCAGAACATTCGTGATTTATGGTTCTTTTTTTTGTAATATATTTTATCTTCGTTTGAATAAAAAAGGTAATTTTTTCTTTATTAACTTATAAACTGATACAGCAACACAAAAATACAGTTCTATTTCATAAATCAGAAATATATTTTTTTTATTTGAATATGTTTACGCGCGCGTGCGCGTGTGTGAGTGTGTACTAAACAGTATGAATGCAATTATGAAAAATAACAAACAGCTGTAATTCGTTTAAGTAAGATGTTTTACAAGTATATTAAAGTTTTTATCACTATTTCGTTAATTGGTCATTAATTCTAAAATTTATTATAATAGAAAAAAGAATAAATATTTATAAAATCGTTTCAATACATCAACATATAATTTTTATTCTGAAGCAAAAGAAATATATGATCTTTAAAGGAAAAATTCCTTAACCCGGAAATAATTATACTTATTTACATAAAAATAAAATTAAATTCAATCTTACCAAGAATTCGTCTGCGTTCTCTTTTCTAGCACTTCTGGTCATTTGACTATATTCATGAAAAGTTATTCTTCAATTTGAGATCGTAAGTATGTGCAATGTAAATTTATAAAATGTTAAAATCATAATAATTTACATATACATCTTACATACTTTAATTTTAATGATTTCAAATTTATTTCTTGAAATTAATTTTTTCATGTAAAAAATACCTATTAAATTAAAATGATATCGTTATAATAAACTTTCATAAAGTTAATAGACTTAAGTTGAATCAATTACTACTATAATAAGGTTATTAATGATAAAGAAAGAATTTACTGGCCGTACATTACCAATCTCAAACAGAAAATCGAATCTCAGATGTTCAATATTATCAAGAAGCAGTTTTCATCTGCGCCAACGAATGGCCCGTTTTAAAAGTTATTCCACTTTTATTTTTTAAATATTTGTTTATCGATTCATTCAATGATTTCAGGTTCACGCTCTATTGTAATCACTTCTTTTCTTTTTCTTAAGGTGTAAATGAAATGAATTTTGTAGTCTCAAAATTTTTAAGACTGATTGAGATTCAAAACCAAAAACAACGGATAATAGAGACCCTATCTGACAAGATGGTCGGTTAAGATAATTTCCACATATTATACTTGTTTTTATTTTAACTTCATAAA
Organism: Lycorma delicatula; assembly: GCF_047948215.1. NCBI lineage: Eukaryota > Metazoa > Arthropoda > Insecta > Hemiptera > Fulgoridae > Lycorma > Lycorma delicatula. Next base: position 114,950,801 of record NC_134459.1, read on the forward strand.
TTATTTTTCATGTATAATATTGTAAAATTAGTTCAAAATCATATCTATTAATTTATAATGTAACACGTGGCCTTTTTTGCTGTAATAACAATTATAATAACTCCTAAATAATAATTATAATAACTCCTCCCTTATTATGTTTAAAATTTTTTTAATGTTTTTTTTATTTTTGTTTTTTTGGCTTAACTATAACGATATCTAATCTTTGTAATTTATTTCTAAAAAAATCTTATATTCACCGTCAATACTATCGCCAAATCTAGAGATATTATTTTTGTTTACTTAAAATAAGCTTGTTCTATCACTGTATATACCTTTTTGTTTATAGCTGCAAGTTGTTTTATTTTTTGTTCGACTAGCTACCGCTTGATTATTTGTTTATTTTTATTGACTGCTTATTTAATTATTAGTTCTTATTTGTTGATTGTTTGTTTTTATCGACTATGAAGTGTTGGTAGATATATTTTTTACTAATTAACTTTAAGATTATTGCTTACTGATAACTTTATATGATTGAATTATTGTGGGAGTCCCTTAGGAAACCCCCTACTGCTTATTATCAGACGATTTTCTTGTGGTTCCACTTAAGAGCCGGTTGTAAATTTACAAGTTAAAGAAAAAATCTTAATTGAAACAAACTTTTTTTCTACTTCATGAAAATCGTTTCAACCGTTTCGGAGTTACAAGGATTATCCGGAGTAGTCAGGAAAGAGGTATGAAACTCATTATTTTTTCGTAATAAGGACAGTTCATTATAGAGAGCATCTCCAACGTTTATAGGTTGAAATCTCAAAGATTAAACTTAGAAAAAACAATTCATCTCTTCAAACAGTAAGGCTGGAAAGAAATATGGGGTTACTCGATAAAAAAAAAAACAGTAACTGTGGTTTATAGCAAGATTTTTTAAAGCACTATGGAAAAATTATTATAAACGTTAAATGTTATTATGAATTTTATTATTATTATTATTATTATTGTTATTACTTCCTTAAACTTTCAATTTAAGTTAAAAAATTATTAATGATTTATATTTTGTCACTGTCACCAGTTTTCGGTTTTCTTAACAGTTTATTCGATGAATCTCTTCTTCAATCTTCATTCCCTTCAAAACTGTTTTTTATTTTTTATTTTTATTTATCGTAGCATCAATAATTAGTCATTAGCAACTAGAGTGTAACTGTAAGCGTGTAGTATTGAACAGACTCAGATATCTCAGATTCCTGAGATGTATGGTTAATTGAAACTCGACCACCAAACAACACCATCTAGTATTCAAATCCGAATAAAAGTACCTACTTGTAATAGGATTTGAACCTAAGAACACTCGACTTCGAAATCAGCTGATATACGATGTCATAAATTTTGGTGTTTTTTTAAACTAGTTTCTCTAATTAAATACTTGTTAATTATGATTCCAGTTACTTCCAAAAAATTAAAATTACAACTGCGCTTATCATTTTTCTGATTTCAAATCAATATCTGCTTTGAATTTATTAGAAATCTAGAGTTTTGTTGTAACAAGTTTATTTTTTTATGAAATATATTATTATTGTATATTTTGTATGAAATATCTTTCATCCGATTTCCGTTAAATCAAGGAAAAATCCATCGTTAACATCCTATAAAGAAGAACTTAACGTATGAGTTTTTTGAGATCGATTTTTCTCTTTAAAGAAAAGATTTGTCTGTTCGTTTTTTTTTATACTACCTACCCTTTGCTTTCAATAACTACTCAGAAAACAGAAATAATGTTATTATAGATTTCTAACCATAAGCCCTTCTACACTGAATTGAAAACCATTTAAATCATATACATCGATTAATTACGGAGATTTAAACTTATCTAGGAAATATTGATATGATAGCAATTTTTTTTTTTTGGTGCTGAATTCCTTTATTCATTTACAATCAGTTTCTTCAATGAAGCTACTAGCATTGAAAAAATTATTTCTAATTTATAAATATATAAGTTACTGAAACACTTTCAAATTATTTAAAAAAAAATAAAAAACCAATAGATTATAAATATGTAAAACGTGTGTGTGTGCGCGCGCGCGCGCGGGCGCGCCACCATAAAATCGTAACTTATCAACCGTAGAACAGTAATTTAATATTAAACAAAAAATTAAAAAAAATATTTAGAAAAATAAACGTCTAATACAACACAAAAAATGTCAACCAACAAATAAACTAATTGCATTTTTTCTACAATTTAAAATTAAAAATGAACATTAAAAAAAATTACGAGATAATTTGTTTTCATGATATTAAGTTCAAATTAAATTCATAATTTTTTTTTTTTAATAATTAAATCGTTATATCTGCTAATTATAATTAAATTAAAACCTTTTTTTACAATTAAAAGGATTGTTATTTAATTTTTTTTATTTTACCATTCTTGTATTAAAAAAAAAACTTTAGGTATATAAAACCGAAATACATAGTAAAAATAAACTGATAAAAAAACGCTCATTGTATTACGCCAACAATAATTGTAATTAATTAATTGAATGACTAATTGTTTTAGTAGAACTGATGTTCATAATGTAATAATTACTATAAAATGATAAATTAAAAGTAAATTTGATTTAACATTAATTAGTTTTTATTCCAATAAATACATCAATTATAAATGATTTTTACATAGAAAAAAGTTGTTTACATTCTTTTTTCAAGCTAAAATTCTTCTTTTTTTTAATACTTTCTTTTAAAAAGTTAAATTATGAAAAAACAAACGTATTTATTAGAAATGATTATCTTAAGATTAAAATTGTTAAAGTTTTTACGTAAGTATTTTTGATTAATTTAAGAGTAGTTCAGCAACCACTGATGATATATTTTAACAAATTTTTATAACTGGCGTCTAAATGAAATAAGGAAATAAATATAAACTATATTGAATTATACAAATATATATTCAAAACTTAAATTTTACCAGTAAAATACTAAGTAGGCTATTTTTTGGGTTTTAATTCTAAATATTCAGTTTCCAAATCCTTCTTAAGCTGTTGCTAATTTATTCCTATAAGAATATAATACAATAGCAGAATTTATCTTTCTATTTTTAATTAAAATGTGTACGTTTCTTCTGTATTGGAATCATTATATCTACAATGACAACAAAATGTAAATGTAATGATAACGTACGAAGACCAGAATACAAAGTAAAAATTCTTGTACGGTTCTGCGCAAGAAGACCGACTTTTCTGTTACAGACTTTTTGATTTTATTAAACATAACGAGATATTTTGATGAACCATAACGTCCCAATGTGGTAGATCCTCCCAAATCTCGAAGAATCAACAAATCCAAACGTGCGGCCTCTTTAGGCGCCAAAAATCCACGCTATTATCCAAGCGCTTAACTGAAAACCAGTTCACATGACTATTCAGTCTCATTTTTAGATTGAGAGATGAAAACGCTATTCAGTGAACTCAAGGGCAGTCACCCCTCCACATCGCAAAAGTAACGTATCTAGACTTTGCCATATTTACCTTCATCTTCTATTTAGAAAGCCATTCACCAATTAGATCCAATACAGTCTGCAGCTTATTAGAAACTGCGATAAAGTCAGCATCCACAGCTAGGAATATCGTGTCGTCGGCAAACGATGCAATTTTGACGTCCTCAGGAGTTTGTAGTACCGTGGCGAAGATCGATAATAAGACGGGTCCTACAAACCTTGAGGAATATCTAAATCAGTATCAATGAATACCAAGAGGTCCTGATTATCCCACTTGGGCGAAACGTTCGTCCAGGTAGCTTTTCATAATCAAATAATTCGGCTGAGGAAGGCACCTTTTCAACTTCTATAATAGGACAGGAAAGCAAAACTTATCAAAGGCCTTTTGGATGTCTAGAAATACAGCCGGGCAATACATCTTCTCTTCTATGCACTTGCTGATAACGTTCACAATTCGGGGTTTATTCGATCGTCAATTGATCTCACCCCTAAAGCTGAAATGATAGTCACGTCCCTCCTCCAAAATCGGCCAAAATCTTCGAAGAAATAGTCTTTCAAACAACTTCCATAGAATTAGCAATAGGCTTATTGGCCTGTAAGAGGCTAAACTGTGTTCTAGTTTACCCAGTTTCCGGATCATTATCATTTTTGGCACCTTCCATTCCGTCGGAAATACCTAGTACGAAGAATGCAATTAAAAAAATTGTTATACATCGAATGGTCCTGAACAGAAACATGAACAGCATTTTGTTAGTTATTGAGTCATACTCAGGAACTTTCTTTGAATTCCGTCCGTTCCTGATTCTCTTGTAGAACCAGTGCCAACGAAAATATTTTTACTGGAAGACCCAAAGAAATAGGGCTAGTCAGGAATTCATTTATCTCTTCTTTACCAGCTCCCCGTATATCAAAAGGCTGAAAGACCTTGTCAATATGCCTGGCAAATACTTCATTTACTCAATGTCGCTCTTAGCCCATAACCCATCCAATGTTTTTTAAAGGAAGGATGGTTGGTAATGGAAGTAATAAAATTAATAAAATAAAAATTAATAAATTAATAAAATAAAAATATTACTTCTATCAAATTAAATATTATTTTTAAAGAAAATAAAACTAATTAGACATAATCAATAAAAGCTCGCGTTAAATTATAATAAATACGAAATTGATGCACAAAGTGATACAACAGTAATAATAAATTTTGTTTTAATTTATTAGCATAGATAAAATTCAGTGCTAGGTTTTTGTAAATTTCATCAAACAATTTAACGGGAATCACATTTAAAATAAAACAGAAATACAATTAAAACCATATTGAATTAAAAAATATGTATTGAACAACATACAAACCAAACCTAGCAATACATATTATAAATTTAAAAAAATTAGTATAACTACATTTAATATGAAAAAAATAAAACAAAATTAATCCTCCTTCCTCGTTTCCACTTTTTTTTACAAAATTCTGATCGAGATATAATTCTATATAATAAATAAATACAATTATAAATCGGTTGTTATCGGTGAATGTAATGTATAAAATCTGCTTTTGATTAATAGCTATTTTCATTTTTTTTATGAGTTTTTATAAACAATATAGTCTATTTGTGGATGATTATGTTTCGTTTGGAATGGTATTGTACTCGTATTATTAACACTTTAAATCCTATACCCGAGCATACCTTGTGTAGAATAACGCGGGTGGATGACCGAAGCCTGAGTACAGCCCACGTCATACATTGTATTTTACTACAACCGCCACGCGGGCTTTTTTGGTGAATAGGATACGTACAATGATCTTTAATTCATTTTGAACGGTTTTGAGAATCTCTTCCCAGCCCATCGAGCTGGTCTAGTGGTGAACTCCTCATCGCAAATCTGCTGGTTTCAAAGTCGACAGTTCCAACGTTCAAATCCTAGTAAAGGCAGTTACTTTTATACCGATTTGAATACTATATCGTGGATACCAGTGTTCTTTGGTGGTTGGGTTTCGATTAACCAGACATCTCAGGAACGGTCGACCTGAGATTGTACAAGACTACACTTCATTTATTACATTCATACATATCATCCTCATTCATACTGTGATGTACTATACCTTGCGGTGGTTCCGAAGACTAAACAGGAAAAGACAGAAGAGTATCACCTTCCCACGATCTGTTATATAGTTTGGAAACTACGTAATTTTATTTTAACTTGTGTTTCTTGCCGACAAAAAGCTACGCTATGGCCACTTCGTTTGTGGCAGTGCGTGATGTTATCGTGTATGTATATTGATAATTCACTAAGATATTAACATTATTTGTTTACCTTTTATTCGCGAAAGAATTACTGTGTTGGTTTATTCTTTTTAGTAAGTTAGTTTTCTGAAATATTCGCATATTTTACGCCGGTAAAGTTTTGTTTACTTTGTGGTTTACGTGCTATTATTTTTTTTTAATGCGAGTTGATGTTTTGATTTTTCCAGGTGCGTTTATTGTTTTATTTTCTAATATTTATTATTTGATCTAAGTAAACATTTTTTTCAATGTGAGTGAACGTTATCGCCTAGACAATCCAAAAACAATAAACCTGATAAATAATATTCTGTCAAATCAGATTCTGATATTGATGATATTAGTTCAAATGAAATTCGCCCTGAAATTCTAAATGAAGTATTTTTGATTCCGGAATGGAAGGAGAAATTGACGATGAGGATAAAAATACAGATTTTTAAGCAGGGTAAGATTTATCTGACAGTGATGGTAATGTCGATAATTGGTCTAACATTGCTCAACGTTTTCCAGATCAGGGTCCATCTATATCTACTTCTCGTCCTGAGGCCAATAAAAATACAAAAAAAGAGAATTAGTGGGTTTGCAAAGCAATCAGATGAGATGCTGGATTGGTTTTTTGGTCACAATCGACCCCTTTTGCCTGATTTCAATGTATTTAATGGCAAAACAGACGCTACAGATGAGACATCAACACCAGTTGATTTCTTTTCTTTTCTTTTTACTAAGTTAATTGTAAAACTCATCAAATCCGAAAATAATAAATATGCTAAATGTATAACAGACAAACTAATAATAAATAATAAATTGAAACTAATTTTTGTTTGGAGTAAGTGGGAGACAAATTCAAATTTAAGCTATTCTAACTTTTTTGCTAAGTTAAATAAAATTATGTTTTTTTTATATTACTAAACTACATACTGTGATGATTCAAAGCATATAAAATTGATTAATTTATGTTAATAATGAAAATAGTAATAAGTTTTTCAAAAAACCCCTAAAATGCCTAGGATTTTGGTAGAGTATTACATAATGGCTTAGGATCCAAAGTGTTAACATTAATTTTGATTAGTTGTCAGGTTATTAGTTTTTATTTAGCTAATGGGTTACATCCATTAATTAGCTAATGGGTTACATCCACAACCTATCGAAAGGTAAACATAGATCAGCTATCTCCACCCGATTGATTTGATGCCAGTGAAATTACGGCTGGTGAAGTAGAACTAACGCATTATCTGGTAAAAAAGTGGATCTTTAACAACTTTGGATAGAGACCTTAGGAAGTTACCCCGTGGGGAGACAACATTATATCAATCTGAATGAATCGGATTAGCGAAGGTACCACTGATGAATTAGATTCCATATCAGGATTTCCATCATGGCAAACGATTCCATTGCTGCGTAGTCGAGAACGACGCAAACTACCAGTAAAATCGCAAGCAACTTATCTCTTTCGAACAGATATGAGGACTTGCCGATGGAAGAAACCAATGAGGAAACAAAGCGAAAGGCCATTAAATCACCTCCAGTTTTCTCAGTGGAATCACGGCTATGTTGCGTCCAATGAACTGATAGAGACAATTGTGTTCAAACGCGATTACTATATAAAAATTGTACTAAATAATTACATGTGATGTCATAAACCGTAGGCATCTTCAAAAAATAATGGACTAGGTCCGTTAGCACAAATTAATCGGATACATATAGACCGAAATACTGCTGTTTGTGAACTTTGCCATTCAGATCATTCGGCAAATTATAGAGTTTGTAGGGTCTATGAGGACATTCTGGAGTGAAAAAAAAGGCAGAAAGTGCTACGATATAATGGAAATGCTATTCCGTACGGGCTTAGGTAGAAAGAGTCGACTTAATTTAATTTCAGTAACGCCAGTTTCCATCCTTTAGGCCGAGAGGTCAAGGCATCCAAGCACCCAATCAGATAATCTTGGATTTTATGCCTCGATTGTGGGACAGACTGCCTCCGAGGATCTCGAGGAGAGATTACAGAAATTGACTCCAAACAAAGAAATTTTGGTACAAAAAATTGGCAATCTGATAGAATTACTCAGTAAGGTAATAAAAAAATTTCCTAATAGCCAAATTTCCTAGAATAGCTACTTGGAACATTAATGTCTTGCTGCTCGCAGGCAAGAATTAGAGACGTTTATTTTCTCAGAATCGTTAGATATTTTCTACGTTGCGAAAAAATCAGAGTAGAAAATAGTTAAAAATAGAGTAGAGTAGTTTTCTACTCCCTTTCTACACTGGGCCCGTGTTTCAATGCAAGTGAGGACTGGAATGCAAAACATGTTCATTAGTGATCACGACTTACAATAACCCGAGGTAGAGTTTTAACAGATTGAATGTAGACATGCAGCTCGATGTGATCTTCAGATTAAAACCAACATATGGCCATCGGATCTGAATAAGATAACTTTTTGTGTGACTTCCGGTGTGACGTCTGTATACACTTCTGATGGATTAGCTACGACTCAACATTGAACATTCGCCGGTCCAACTTACTAAAAGCACGGTGTTATTTATGAAGAAGGAACTCCCGATCCTTGTCAACAAGAGGACAGATTGAGAGTCTTACAGGAGCTGGATCGAGAATCAACTGAATTGAAATTTCCGTTGATGTAGACGGAACAAATGACCTCGGTATTGCAGGAGGGAGTCTGGCGCCCAACGTCTGAAGACAAGCAGAAGAAGCAAGGTGAAACGGACTATCCTTGGGAGGTAATGGACCTCTTTTCAACAAAGAGGCGTCTCAGGAGGATATGATAGTGTTACAAGAAACCAGAGAATAGGACTTACTTAAACAGGGCTGCTGAGGAGTTAAAACGGGTGCTGAAATCTTTCAAGGAGGATATATTTTAAAATTACCTCAGTAATTTTTCACCTTCAAAAAGGAGCGACTACTCTCTGTGGAAGGCCACGAGGAAATTCCAATGACCGTTGCCTCAATTCCCTTCACTTAAGAATCAGATGGATCATGGTCTAGAAATGACAGATAAGGCACAGTAACTGTTTGCTTGGCACATGCGGTCGGTCTTTCAGCCACTTAACAACACCGGCGCCGGTAAAGAAGATATTATGAACCTCTTAGAGAGCCCAGTTCCGAAGAATCTTCCAATTATGCCCCTCTCATGCTTTGATCTCATTTAAGGAGTAATCTATATGATTCAGCTATTAAACGTATCCTTCGAACGACGAGCTACTCGTTAGAATTAAAGGTATCCCAAATAATGATAGTCTCTAAGCCGAGCAAATCAGTACATGAGGTTTCCTCGTACAGTCCAATACGCCTGTTAACCATTACATCCACGATATTCGAAAGGCTATTCCTTTGAAGATATTGGCCAGTTTTAAATAGAGACAAGATATTTCTGACCACCAGTTCGGTTATCGCAGTGGTCACTCCAACATTGAACAATGCAAAGATCCTTTGCATCTGTTCAATTGCATCGAATGATCCATTGGTGTTATCATTAAATGCTTAGAGGAAAAAACGTTTCTTCTGTTGCCTTTCTAGATGTCCAGCAAGCATTCGATTAGGTCTGTCTTCCTGGTTTGCTATACATTCTAAAAACGAGTCTACTTTAACCATTCTATCTGCTATTGCATAGTTATTTGGGTTGGTGGCTTTTCCTATATGAAATATAAGGAAGTGTTAATTGATTTCTTTGACATTACATCGGTGTTCCCCAGAACTCAGTGTTGGGGGCTATCCTCTACTCCCTCTATTCCTGTTACAGACGCTATCACTATCGCATCATTTGCCGATGACACAGCAAAAATGGCCGTTGATGATGACCCAACTGAAGCCTCGGACAGATTGCAATTATGATTAAACCTTTGTAGCTTGAGGGTTGAAGAAATGAAAAATACAGATGAATCAAGGGAAGTCGACTCATATGACTTCCTCAGTGAAAAAGGGTGACTGCTCAGGAATCCATTTAGAGGAGGAGTCACTTCCCGCGGGATGAGACTGTGTTATCTAGGTATTCACCTAGATTGTCGTCTATTATGGAAGGATCATATTAAAGAAAAAGGAAGCAGATATATATAAAATGTAGCTGTACTGATTAGGAAATTTGAATTTTCCGTATCTAACAAGCTAATATTGTACAAAATGATCACAAACTAATTTGCGCGTACGGAATCCCACTTTTGGGTACGAAAATTATCACCAATATAGAGACTATTCAGCGCTTCCAGAAAAATTTGGAAGTTGCATAACGGTTCGTTTGGAACGCAAATCCATGGCTACTTAGGGTTGTGTTCGGGAAAAAGTCAATCGATAAGCAACCAAGTACGTGACAAGATTAATGACCACGTAAATCATCTTAGCTGTTAACTCCTTGGTCAATGGCAAAGATTTTAGATGGTTAAAACGGCTACATGTATTAGACCTAGGAACATAAAAGTGATAATCAGGAAGAGTGGTGCATTCTTGAATGGTGCATCATCTAAATATTTATGTTAATGTTTGTGATTCTTCTTTTTCTGGTTTATTTGGTCTTTTGTTATTTTTTCTTCTACCTTGTGGTTATATTCTTATTTCTAGAATTTTTATGGATTCTAGTACGTATTTTTGTTAACTTTTGATATGCTACATTTGATTTACCAATGATATTTTTAGAATGTATTTAATAAGGTGTTTCAGGGAAACTTCTTTACACTCACTTATTGTGATTAAGTTTACTTATGGTTTCTACCTATGAAACGGATTATAAATATAATTTTAGATGCAAAATTTATTATTTATGTATAAAATAACAATACAATATTAATACGGCTTGTCCTATAATGTAGCACTTATAATGAAATTAGTAATAATTTTCTCACTCTTTATTTTTTATTGATAATATTTAATAAATAAGTAACTTAAAATATTTTTTTAACGAATTTGTTTACACGATTGTTTAAATTTAACATAAACTGTAAAAGAGAGAACCCCTGAATAATTCAGTCTTAATTTAATAACTAATGTATTAATTTTAAGAAAATTTAGTTCCATTCCTGATACAAAATTATTCCCTTGAATCAAGAGAGATTGTATATCCAACAACGTTGAGTACTATCTCTTCAATAATTTTTTTTAAGTCTATTAATAAATGAAAGAGTAAAATTCAGAGCTAAAAATCTGGCTTCATCTTGTTTTATTTTGACAAATCAAAAACTAATTTAAATAAGCAACTGAAATTTTCTTACCATCTTTATACGTAGGTTAGAAGTACTGAACTGGTATTCGGAATATTTGAAATAAATTATGTTTATTTGTATCATGAAATCATATTTATATATACGTATATATTTAAATTATTAATATAAATCATACAAAAAAAAAATTTAATGCTAGAATAATTAAAATTTTGTTTAAATTACTATGAATTTCATAGGGGATTCTGAACGGCATCATAAAATTAAAAATAAAATATTGATTAAAAAAATGGATTGAATCAAACTGTCATTAAGATTTGAAAAACGTAACAATACATTGTACTGTAAATATACACAATATATTTTAAAAAAATTTATGAAGCATGTAACGGTTTATGAATTTGAAACTTCGTTTTTAAAGTTCATTTTTAATTTTTAATTTATGATTTTTTCTTGTTATAAATAAAAAAACTTCAGCGGTAAAAATTAAAGTAATATATGTATACCAACTTAAATAAAATTTTAAATCGCTTCATTAAAAGGATATGTTATTAAAACTATTTACTTAAAAAAATATATTTACGAGTAATAAAATATTATTTAAATACTTACATGAATATATTAGACTTCAGTGAGCCGACTCAACATTTTGTTTACTATTTCATTTAAGTTTAGGTAATAATCCCATTTATCAAAATATAAATTTCAAGAAAGCGGTTTGAAGGAAATAATTAAATAATTCCGAATTATCAATGTTGTAATTTACAAAATGTATAATAAAATTATAAAATAAAGCAATAATAATGAATATTTAAAACAAAACTCCTAAAAATAAAACTTGTAAAAAAAAATTATATATTAAATAAAACACTAAATTAGTTTGTGTGAATCTATGAAATTTTTTACTTGATTTTTATATAGACAATTCACGTTTTATAATTTTGAAGTGGTAATTTTTAATTTTAACATAGTTTAGTTCTTCATAATAATATTATGTTAACTCTTATGAAGTGAATATCATTTTATAGAAAAGATTATTCTATATTACAGCATCCTTGTCGACCGCGCTATACGGTTACTTGCGTTTCCCATCACGACCAGGGATGTTTAGGCGGTCAGTACTCGCTTCGCTCGCCCTTCCCTTGCTAGGACTCCTCTGGACCCCTTGTGTTCATTAAACTCAAGCTTGTGAGAATAATTATGATAAAAATTAAAACCGTTTAATTTATAAAAACTATCAGTGCATTGTAATTTCTTCAGAGCAACAGTTTGGTCACTAATAGGACCCACTCATTGGTTTTTAGATTTTCCTTCGCGGCTTCGCCAGGTAAAACATAATCAGAATTACAAACATAGATTACCATCAATCACAATGTTACCAAATTTCATAAATATTAATTCAACGGTTGCACAAAACAGAAAAAATGGTAAAAAACAATTTATTTTGTTTTACCTCTTGAAGTATTTTAAGGGGTAATGCAACATTCAATGAATTTTGAATTTTTAAATTTAAAAATCGCGTTAGGTTTTTATATATTTTTCCAAATCGAGTGAATATCTCGTTTAGTATAATCGAAAATGTGGAAAATTTTCAAACATTGTTTCAAATTTTTTTACCTTTATTCACCCCTTTTAAGGTCGAATTTCGAAAAAACTATCAATAAATTTTTAGATAATCAATTGCAGAATTACACTTACCAAAAATCATGCTGATTTCTTTGTTACAAAGATATTAAAAAAAATAGTAAAATCTAATGTTATCTCATTTTAACTCATTAAACCCGGTATTTTAAAAATCTAGAAATAAGTTTGTAGATATTCACATAAAGGGAGTAGAGTTTGTAGATTATACATATAAAGAATCATTTATATCTTCATTTGTTACTAAGAAACTGTGAAAATAGCTGGGTTTCCAAAAAAAAAATCAAAAATTCATTTTAAACCTTTAAACTACGAATTTAAAAAAAAAACATTGAAATTGGTTTTTAGATATTCCCATGAAGTTTACAAACAACAAAAATCAAGTTGGTATTATATTTATTACCAAGAAATTCAAAATATAATAAATTTCATGGTTACTCCGTTTTAAGCCTTTAAACTCGAAATTTCAAAAAATCTTATCTTAGTGCGTACTTGCAACGTAAGAACATGTAAGCAAATTTTAGTCAATTTATCTTCAGTAATTTTTGCTGGGCGTTGGTAATGAATCATTCACGACATATTCTTTATATATATATATATATAAAGGGAGAAGAGAGACAGAAAGAGACAATTAGAAACTTATAATTACCCTCATAAATATTTTCACCACTTAATAATAAATCTGAGATCCATGTTTAAATTCATTAGGAGATTGGTGTCAAAAAATATTTTATTTTTTGTTAGAAGACAAAAACAACTCGCCTCCAAAACTCACGAGTTGTTTACTTCTTAACTTCTTAGGAATCTGCCTTTGGACTCATATTTCCAATGATCTTCTATTCTAGAATTTAATCGATAAAAGGTACATTATAATTTTATTTACACAACAGAAAATAATAAGATTATTTCGTTTAGGTAGAAATACATATATATATATATATATTTTTTTAATCTTTAACTAATATAAAAAAATAAGAAATGAGTGGGTATGAATGTACACTGTTTCTCTCTCCCTCTCCATATATATATATATATATATATATATATATATATATATATAAAGTAATACTAATAAAGTTAGGTTGTTACGTATTTGGAGCAAAGTATATCAGGTTCCTGGTTGAATACAAAACAGGTGCACTCACTTCAAAACAAAAGCGATGAGTGGCACTATGCTACACGAACCGGCACTTTAGAGCTTTATCGCATGCAACTGGAGGATCAAGTGTCCCATGCTACCATCACATACTAACAGCAGTCTTTTATTTAGAATGTTGTATCTGAGTACCTCCGTTACATGATTATCTGCAAATATACTGCTGAGATCAATAGAAAATAGAATGAAAAAATTCCTCGACTAGCATTCTACTTTGATTTAATACAATTTCATAAGCTTTGTATCTGTAAAATGATATTTTGTGTCAAACTCGAAATGAGAAAAAAAACTAAAAACACTAATATAATCTCAAGATAGGTTGCGTTATAGTAAATAGTGGGGACTGATGTTCAAAAATACATTTTTTCACATTCCAGAGAAATTTAAATCAAATTTTTTGTAACTTTATTATTGTTTCATTTAAATTTAAGGTTCGTTAGGGAGCGACATTTTTTTTATTTGTAGAGTTTTAAGTAATAGAAAAGAACAATAATTCTCAAAAATTATTAAATTAAATCATTTTAACCTACCGGGTTGGTCTAGTGGTAAATCAGCTGATTTTGCAGCCTTAAGTTCTCAGGTTCAAATTCTAATAGATGCTTTTAAACAATAGATTCCTTTCTATTCTGGATTAATACGTTCTCAAACGTATTTCCAAATTACTCTGTTTTTCTCGAAGTTTTTTTAAAGATTTTACCCACAGGATTTTCTTTTTAAGATAAATAACCCAGGATGCCCCTTTCATCCAAATTAACAATTATCAATCACGAAGGAAGATTTATTGATAGAATGAACTTTTTATGTTAAACTAATTATCCTTTTCTTATTACAATCTAATTCATCCTTTAAACTTAGCTTCCTCTTCGGACTCCTTCATTTTGGTTTAATCATAAAACCTCTTAATTATTTACCCTCTACTACTCTCCCAACACTAATTTTAACTTCTCACTTCTTATACATCTTATTTCGTGTTCTTTTTTATTAAACTTACTTAAAAAAAAAAAAAAAAATTAGTAGATTCAGCTGAGAAATTAAAAGCCTTAATTAATTTCTTAATTAATTCTAAATAGATTTTTTGACCTTTCTGTGTGAAAAATTACATATTCGTGAAAAAAACTAAGATTTTCGATATCTCAAAAATCAATAAAGTCAAGAAATCTTTACTGATATATTAAAAAATAAAGAAATAATGTAAATGATAATATATATATATATTTATATATTTATTTATATTTTTGTAGTTAACTGAAGTTATTAAAAAACATTACGACTCGTACATGAAATATATTTATTTTTTTCTTCAGTCATTTGACTGGCTTTATGCAGCTGTCCAAGATTCCCTACCTCCTACTAGCCGTTTGATTTTAATATACCCCGTACATCCATCCTACATGCCTAATAATTTGTTTTACTTATTCCAAACGTTGCCTGGCTGCACAATTTTTTCTTATACTTGTCCCTCCAATATTAAAGCGACTATTCCAGGATGCCTTAATATGTAGCCTATAAGTCTCTTCTTTTAACTATAATGAAATAAATAAAAATTCAAAAAAAGAAACGACCAGCACCATACGTTATCACAAAAAATATATAATGTTTAATAGAAAATAGAAAATTCAAATATCCTGCCTCTAAAATATCTTCACAATATTTCCTCTTCCATAACACTTTTATTTACAGTCAGCAGTTTCACATAATGTACTGAAGACATTTGATTTTAACAGTATGAAACGGCAACCTACACACAAAAAAATGATATATATATATATATATATATACATTTTACTTCCTTAGGTAATTTTTAAAAAACGAGTAAATCCATTAATTTTTTTTTAATAATTAAAATTTAAATTTAAAAAAGTTGTTTATTAAAAATATTTAATACAAAAATTATTTTTTCTTCCATTATACTCGTTAATTTTTTTCTATTAAATCTTTTAATGATCTGGATTATCAAAATATAAACCTAAATACTAAAAAAAAAATGATTTTCTGCAAGGAAAAACTTCATAAGAGATTATCTAAAAAAGTAAGCAAAGTTTCCCATAAAATATACTTTATATTTTTGATTTTATTTATATTTTGAAATTTTTGGCTAAAGTATATTCTCGGTGAATAAATCATAAAACGACTTTTTTTTAATAGTGTATGGAACTAGTTTTTTTTCTAAATTAGAAAAACATATCTGAACGTCACAAATATTTGCTTGTTGGTAAATTTTCCTGAAATCCATGTTTAACGTTATAAATTATTTTACAAAATAAAATTTTACCGAATTTATGAAGTTAAAGGAAAATGCTTTTGAAAGCAGAATGTTTAAAAATTCCCGGTTGTTTGCTTATAAAAATGTTTGTATAAACTATATACGAGTAAATAAACTGTTTACTTAAATGTTACTTAAAATACTGTACTTATTGAACTTTCTGAAATTACTTTGAAATTTATCTAACCTTTTACTTACACAAGCAGAATATGCTTAACAGAAGTTTAGCATTTTATAGCATCTGTTCGATTTTTGTGATAATTTTAATCGTTATCTGAATCACTTATGCTGCACACACAAATGAAAGTTGGAATGTGATCTCAACATCCTAATTTAGCTACCAGTTCTGAAGAAATCCCAAATTTAATAGAGCAGTTTTTCCGCATTTTTTGAAAGGAAGTCAAGTGACGTAATTCTGATAGCAAGTCATAAATATGTATGTGCATATATATATATATATATATATGTAAACCCCTTATACGATTATATACTGCCCTGAAATCATACTTTAAATAGGTTTCATACAAAAAATAAACAAATTTTCAAACCGATTATAGTGAAATTAAGATGATATTTCATCTTTAAATTAAAGGACATGATATATGACTAAAACTTACTTAAAATCGTAACATAGTCAAAAAGGTTTATTCATTTAATGAGGGCGATTGAAACAACAAGTAAAGAAGACAGCCGCCTTAAACTTTGCCAGGTTGAGCGACCTTTTGATCACAATTAATGGGATGGCGATGTAAATGTCTTCTGTCAATAGTTTTTTTTTTTTTTTTATCCTAAAACTAGTTAAAACTGCGAGTTAATTTTTATTAAGAGGTATTCAGCTTACTTCCTGAGGATTGTTTTTTAATAATTTATTCGCAAAAGAAACTAGAAATATAAAAAATATATATGTAATATACAAAATGTAGTTAATTTTTTTTATAAATTCTTTTGACTACAGGTTTGAGACTAGTCTGGAATTTTAGTTCAAATCATTAACTTGGTAACTAAATTCACGTACAAATAACACGTATATATTTTAATTTATGCGATTTATATTGCAAAAATCAACTTCAGTTTTTTTTAAAATATAAAGTAAATTCTTTAATGTTTCCTATTAGATGAGGAGGAAATCCAACTTCATTCTAAAGCATCATTTTTTTTCATACATCACAAAACTTTCCATAAGTTGGCAAACTTCTTTATGTTAGTCTTAAATTTGCAAAATACACATTTATTTTCCTAAGTGTACGTTACAATCTGTACAACTAGTAAACAGCAATTCCTCACGGCCTAATAAGTTGAGAATGATATGTGGCATGTAAATGAAGTGTAGTCTTGTTTAGACTCAGGCCGAACAATCCTGAGTCGTGTGGTTAACTGAATCCCATACATCAAAGTACACAGATATCCATTGTCTAGTATTCAAATCCATATAAAAGCAACTAATGTTTATTAGAATTTGAACCTCAGAACCTTCGGCTTCAAAAATCAGCTGTTTGCTGAACAACCAATTTGCTATGAGAGTTAACCACTAGACCAGCCCGATGAGCTCTGTATATATATATATATATATATATATATATATATATGAATATAAGGTAATAAAATTATTTATTTATACACCCGTATGTTTGCATAAATTAATGATGCTTTACAAGAATTTTATTCATCCAATTTTGTAATATTATGACGTTAATTTTTAACCTAAAATCTTCATATCAAGGATAGTCTCACCGTTTTAATTTTCTAAGTTAGCAAAATATAATGCAGAGCGTTATTCTAAGGGAAAAACTGTTTTTTTTTTTAATTATTTTTTGAGAGTTCTTAAAATACATGAAAATTTTATATTCCACTTGCAAAAAAACATGCTGCACAAATAGTAAACAAAGTATAGAATATAAAATAATATCCATAACGTCAATCATAAAATCTACATAATAATTTTTTTTATTTACGCTGCAATTAAGTTAAAGATGATTTTGTTACAATTCGACAGTATTTCCATGAAAGAAATTTTTTCTCCGTGAATACAGAACAAACTTTTCTATTACCTTACTTATTTTTTTCATAAATTTATTTAATTATTTTCAAAAGTGAAAAGAATTTGTTTTAGAATGAATTTCTAAACCAAAAACTTTAAAATGTAATAATTCATTTCTACATTCTTTCATCATTATTTCAAGTTATAAAAAAACGTAGTTAATAATTCAGATCAAAATATTATTGCAGAAAAAAAGTTAATTAAAAATCTACTAACAATAACAATTAAAGTTTTGAAAATGATTAGGTTCAACTAAGAAAAACATCTTTGAAAAACTTATAGAATTCCAAAAAATTCTTAGGAATGGAATTTTTGCACCCTTAACACTTTAATATGATAAGGCTGTTAACAAATTGATAATGAATCATTTAGAAGAGAAATAATACAGAAATTTAAAAGATTTACCTCAATTGATCGGAACAATATAAGTTAAAAATAAAATTCTTATTGTTAAGGGTGAAGGCATAATACCCTCTAAAAAATTGGAAGCTGTTGAAAAATGTTCCTACTAGTAATAACTTCTCAAATAGTATAAAATTATTTTCCAAACATTGCCGTGCTATAGATAAAAAGTCAAAAATAGAAAAAAAGAAGATATTTTTAATAATTTTTAACATATTTTTTTATTCATATTATTTTCGATGGTATTATTATGCATTTGATCATGTTAAGAACACCTAAGAGTAAAATTTTTATTAGTACAACCCTCATCGAAATATAATCCCGCGTGGTTTTTTTCATAGTTACTATAATTAAATTGTGAAGTAACTAGATACCATACAAATTGCATGATTGTAGGTTAACAAGATTTAATATTAAATAAAGACCAACACACACAGATTTATAAATAAAAATGATATTTCGTTACCAAAATTTTACTATGTTTTTAATAAACATCCTCCAAAGACAAGAAATGCAAAACTATGGAGAGAAAGAATTATTTTTTAACCGCTAATAATACTTCTATTTTATTTCTAAGACGGCTGCAAACGTTAAAAAATAATGAAGAAAAATCTGTTTGTTTTCTTTTTTTCAAATAAAACATTGTATAACATAAATTACACGATAAGCGAGTTCATGTAAAATACGATACTAGTACCACTCAGCTTAAGCTAGTTACAGCTTGGATAAAGATACTTTATTTTTGGAACATTCAGTTATGATTAATATAGGAAACTTAGTACTCTCTTAATTCATAATAATTTATTCGACTCTAAACAATTTATATTTTGTAATAAATAATTTCTTAAATAGCATAATCGTGTTATGTAAATATAAAAAAAATTAATTGAATTTTTAATTACGTAAAATTAAAAGATCTTCCAATCTCAATTGTAGTTTTATCCTCATAAATCTCATTAAAATATAAAGAAATATGCCAACTCGATTTCAAGCCTTTTTTTAAATTTAGTTTCTTTTTCTAGCCGATTTCAAAATTCTACGATTTAGAAACGCTCACTCAACTAACGTAGGCCTATATGTGTACAAATTTTCTGCTCACATAGCACAAAAAAAAATTTAAAACTGAATTAGTTTCATATATATAGTACTTACAATTAAAACATTAATAATTAATTATTGTCTATTAATTGTAACATAATATCCTTTATAACTATTATGATACGGAAATCATAAAATATTGAATAAAACCATAATAATAAATAAAATTTGTTACCTGAACAGATATGATACAAAACATCAGTTGCAAACAGTAGATAAAGTATTCGTAACGATTTCATCCAAAAAAATTAAGGACCAGAGGCTACATATGCAAAATAATAGTTTTGAACGTATTTGTTTGAATTTAGAAAAGCAAATGAGTTAAACTAAACTCTCACGTGTAAAACAGTAACGTATTCCATGCTGTAATAATGACGAGTGGGATATGACACTAACAGAGTAACCTGGTGTATGTATGACGCTAAACCATAGAATAACAACACAAAAATAGCTGGCGACATTCTGTCAAATAACCGCGAATATATTCATTACATAATAGCAACATCTGCACACACAAACACACACACACACACACACACACACACACACCACATATTATATATATGTATATAAACAAACAAATATGGAATCTGAAATTTACAAATTTCATTTATCATTCATTTCAAAATGTAATAAACAATAACGATTTAAACCGTGATACTCATAATATAATATAATATTGAGAAAATATAAATTTATAGCTAGAATATAAAAAATTAGAAAAAAAACGAACATTGATAAAATGAATAAAAATGTTTACAAAACACGTTACGTAAAAAAACTTGAAAAAATTACGTATTATTTAGAAGATTAATTTAACAAACATTACATTTTTTAAATTCTTTAAAATAAAATACTAGTCTATAATCTCAAAGAATTTTTCTATTCATTTTATTATAAAAATATAAATCTTTCTATCTAAAAAAGACATACTTTTTAAAACAAATATTTTAATATACATTTTAAAATACTTTACATTCACAAATAATCACGCCAATAATTTAAAAGGAGATCAATTAATTACAAAAAATAAAAATAAATTCTACATTTTTTTTTTACTATTTCCTCAGATTTTTTTAGAATTAAAGCAGGATTTTTTTCGAGCGGATACTCTTTCGAAGTGTGGTATTAAATTTTTCAAAAAAATTAAATATTTTATTTGAATATATGAAATTCTGCCAGTTGGAAGAATGAATATTATTGTTTAATTTTGCAGACACCGTGTTGTAACGGATTACGAAAAAAATTTCTGAATAGTGATATCAGAATTACACCTACTCAGTTAATGTTTAATTTTTAAGAATTTTTACCTTTTTTAATGTTACAGAAGATAATCTCCGTTCAGAGGATTAATGGTTCTACTAAAATGCTTTTCCTAAATAAACATTCACACGATAGGAATCACGATAAGATAGAACCAAACGGGTTTTTTCCAACTTTTCGACATTTGGTAAATACCAAAAACATTTCATTCCTAAATATTTTTTTTTTGGAATTTTGCCATCGAAATTGCTGTATTCCTATATTCAATTCAAGAAAAAAATTTGATGCGGACACTACATGACTTCCTTATACGCCTATTAAATTACATATACACATTTTTTGCTGCACTTCATTTAAATTTATTTCATTTGAAATTGAGATATGATCCTCCAATTCTTTAATAAAGTGGACAGTTACACAATTAATTTCATTGAGGTGGACACCATATTGCATCACATATTTTTTGTGATGTCCGTATCAGCATTTTATATTAGTTTATATATTAATTTTGTTTCACGTCGCTCAAGTAGTTATGTGGTGTAAGTGAGAACGTATCGAATGCGTAACACATCGGTTCGAATCCGACTTCATATACATATATCTTTTTAACTTTTTTTTAGTTTAAATATATTTATTTATTAATAATTATTAACCTCTGTAAAAATTTTTCAATTAAAATGAAAAGTACATAAAATAATAACTTCTGATATTTTCATTATTTTTATTGTTATTATTGAATTATTTATTGTAAATTTATTTTTTTACAATCGGATGTTAATAATTATTAATAAATCAATATATCTAAATTAAAAAAAAAAAGAAGTTAATAAAAAAGGAGGTGAAGTCAGATTCGAACCGATGTGCCTTCCCCCTTGTAAGATCCAAATATTTCATTAATTAAAATTTTATTTGGCTATAACTACGGAATTAATGAAAATAAGTACTCCTTATAGTATATAGTTGAAAAGTTCTTAATGGGGGCTTATTACTGAAGTTAAGAAAAAGTCCAAAATCCAAATTTTGGAGATTCTGGATTTTTTTTTTATACTTTTGGTCTAGTCGATTGCAATCAAAACGGGAGGAGCACAACTAGTTGTTACAGCAATCCAAAATCCAAAATTTCAAAATCTTACGGGTAATCGTTTTTGATTTATGCGAGATACACATGTACGTACAAACGTCACGCCGAAAGTAGTCAAAATGGATTCAAGGATGGTCAAAATGGATATTTTTCATATAGTGAATAATGGCTTTTTTAAACATAACACAGTTTATAAAAAATTGTTTAATATATTTATCATTTTGTTGGTTATCAACATACATTAGTACTGAATTATTACACCAAATAATATATAAATAGATTGTCATTTTGCAATTCAAAATGACAATACTATTCAAAATATTTTTGCGAACAAATTCAAGAGAATTAGCTGAATAACATCGATAAAATTAAAGGCTTACTCACGGCAGAAATCCCGTGTTGTTTTGTATGTTTTTTATTACTTTTATTAAAAGTAACTATAATTTTCTCGCCTTTCTGTTTCTTAGAAATGTTTTTTTTGTAATTTGGAACTTGTGCTTTTTCATATTTGGAATAGATAAAATGTAAAAATAACATATAAATCTTTTAAAAAATATAAAATAAAATCGACAAAATAGTTAAACGTATTTCTGCTCTTTTAATATAAAATTATAGTCGGTCCAGACCAAGGATTGGTTTGTAAGATTGTATTTAATTTAAATTTGGCTCCAACTTCTAACTGTTTTATGAATTTTTAAAATATTTTATTTTCAAAACCGATATAATTAATTTTTTTTTAAATATATATATTTCAAAAGATTTTCACCCGAATCAAAACTAATTAGTATATTTCATATTAATCATTATTGAGAAAATCTTGGAGAAAATACTGAATTAAGTTGATAAATAAGACAAAACGGTTATTATTTTTTACATAGAGAACAAGAAAAACAGAAAATTGAATTCTCGTAGACATGATAATATACCAATGTTGAACCAATAATATTGAGTGCGGGTTTTCCTGTAATATCTTACTTCCTAATGCCGTTTTACGTTTTCATTTACTTAACTTTATTAGAACCAGTTATAATTCTGTGCCTCTAATAAAATTAATACCAATTTTAATAGACCAAGACCTACAAACCCTAAATAGAAAACTTAGGTAAAAAACACATTTCTCATTTAGTTCTAAGAATAAGTTCAAACATTTTTTTTTGCAGGCTAAATAAATTGTTATTACCTCGAGATGCAATATTAAATCCTTATCAAAAAAAATATCTGTCTATCGATCTTTTTTTGTTTCTTTAATTAAACAAAAATGCAGGCTTTTTTAAAATTGGTTACTTTAAAAAAATTTCATTAAATCACGAAAGAAAAAATCTCTAAGAAATTACTAGAAAGATTATTAAAAATTTAAGGAATATTTAACAAATGAAAAATTAATATCAATTACTGTTTCTGAACAGAAAAATAAGGTTGGTTACAACATTTATTTTTTTTTGACAAAATATCTTTTCAAAAATATTTCTAAAAAAAATCTTATTTGGACACCTTGTACCCTTGTAGATCCTTGTACGCCTGTTAAATTACATAAACACTTCTTTTTTTTTTTTAATAAAAAAGTACATAAAATGAAATATACATAAACTTTTATATCATTAATAACTTCTGATATTTTTTATTTTATTTTATTTTTCTAATTATTATCAATCGTAAAACTTTTTCTACAATCAAAAGGTAATAATTAATAAATCAATGTATTTTAATTTTTAAAAAAAATTGAGAAATAAAGGAATGAAGTCGGATTCGAACCGATGTGTCTTCCCCCGTATAAGATTCAAATATTTCATTAATTTAAATTTTATTTTGTTATAATTTTGGAACCAATGAAATTCAACTTATCCACTTATGATAAATCGTTGAAAATCTCTCAATAAGTGCTATTACTGCAGTTAAGAAAAAGTCCAAAATACAAAATTTTTGGATTTTGGGCTTTTTGGACACTTTTGTTTTAGTTGATTGCAATCAAAAGGGGAGGTGCTCAAATAGATGTTACAACAGTCCTACATCGAAACTTTCAACATCCCACGGCTAATCGTTTTTGACTTACGCGAGTACATACGTATGTACAAACGTCACGCCAAAACTAGCCAAAATGGATTCAGGGTTGGTCAAAATGGATATTTCCGTTGAAATCTGTAAACCGAAATTTTTCGCGATTACAATACCTCCTTGTACTTTGTAGAAGGAAATAAATTTTTCTTTGAGGAGATGAGAAGGATCTTAAAAAGAATACAAGGTGTAGATTATTGAAAGATTACAAAAAAGAATACATAAAAAGAGGTATAATACACAATATGGTAGACAAATATTTATCTTCTTTTTAATATTTTCAGAACTTCAAAATTAAATTAAAAATTAGTTGATACGTGAATTCTTTTCATTGTGAGTAATACAAAATCCATTACACATTTAAACACGTAAGATATCTAATTAATTTAATATATCATATCCATCTATGTGAACTTTGTATACGGTATCTACTTACTTTTAGCGCGTTTCGGAACTCTGCTCCATCTTCAGAAAATTACTCGCTGGAGGTCGTCATCACATAAAGATTTAAAATGAAAAACAAAAGACAAACACAGGAATACACACAAAGTCGTAAACTCTATGGTGCGCACACATCGCATTTGTGCGTGACTTTATTTGTTGTTGATTGTGTTGTGACCTTGTGTGCATACGTATGTATTTTTTGTTTTTTGTTTTTCCTTTTATATTTACGCTATGACAACCTCCCGAGTGATTTTATGAAGATGGAGTAGAATTCCTAAACGCGTTAAAAGTAAGTAGATACCATATAGAAAGTTTACACAGACGGATATAATTTATATAATTAATTATTAATTGCGATTTCGATACATTAAGATGTATTTTAAACATCGGATATCGTTTTAAAATGAGTTCGTTTTACAAGAAATAAAATTATTTACAAATAAGTGAATTATTATTACAGTTTAACTCTCAATAACTGGCTAAAAGTTGAAATTACGCTGAGAGTAACGAATTTTCAGTGTTAAAAACATGATCGAGTGACAATAGTAATGAATGAATTTTGTAAACGTAAAGGAAATCCACCACATAAGATCTGTAATGGTCAAAGTTTCAAATACTAAGAACCCTACACATCATACTAATCCATATTACGCTAAAAGCTGGGATTTTTCAAAGTTTCTTTTTTAATGCCCTTAACCTTTTAAAACTTTCTTTAAGAAATAACCTTTTAAAATTTACATATATTCCTAGGTGCACTGAAGTCAATTTTTTTTTAGGTTTTAAAGAATACATAACCACTAATAGTGACGAAATTCATAATAACTTTGAGGATTTTTTTCTCCTAAAGGAAGTAAATATTTACATGTATGCAGATATAAATCTAAACCGGTGAAATATGATTGGTTATTTTATAGTTTAGCAAGACACCAGTGACTCAAAACATTATGAAAGTTAAACTTCTTTAAGATTTCAGGTCACTGGATCTTCCTTAAGGAAAGATAAATTGCTCTTACATCGCTCTTTATTATTTGAAGGAAGAGAAATTTGTTGCAAGATGTATAAACTAATCAACGCAAAAATTATTAATGTTCTTTTCCTATCGTTTAGAAAAAAAGGTTTACCATGTTCTAAGGACTTAAGAATATCATGAATTACTGGATAGGGCCTTCGTATACTCGCAGATTTATGTTTGTCTCGATTAGTGGTTTTTCTTAGAGTAGATCATCACTTTATAACTATTTTTTTTTCTTTTAGGCGAAATCTTTTTCCTTATAAAGATTTCATTTTTCCCACAAAAGATTTTTCCCCGTTATGCGGTCTATAAAGATATCTAAGGATTCTATTTCCTACCGGTGCGGTTTCTGAATAAAAATTCCCATTTCTGGTTAAAATTCTTATCTAATAACGACATCCTCTATATAGCAATATCTTTTCAATAAATGACAACATAAAGGTAGAATTTTCATTTCCTTCCTTCATTCCTCAGAGGATTAGATTTACATGTGTTCCCAGTTGCACGAAATTTCTATTGAAAATTTAATTTGCTTCTTCGCGATATTCAACACCAATTTCTCTTTCTGGTAAACTAAAGAATGAATAACTACCACCTATCTTATATTTTTAAATATTCTTTCAATTTTTTGTCTGTCGATAGATATACTTTCGTCGAGATTATAAATGTTGTAATCCTTGTCCAGTCCTTGTTATATACAAATACTATTTTTTTTAAATAAATGATAATAATAATGTATATTTTAATTTTTTAACGATCGCATAGTTGCTTTTGTAAGTTTTTATAGATTACTGCAGAGTTTAACAAAAATATTTTATAAAATTTAAATTTAAAAGAGAAACTCCAACGGAAATGAAACAAAATATTTACGCAAGATGACAACTGAAATGAAAATTAAAGAAATCAAAGCTTTTCCAAAACAGGAGACTACAAATTACTGTTTTATTAGATTATGGAAGAAGCTTTCATTAAGTAAAAATCAGCAAAACTTTTACTAAATAATTTTAAGATATTAATCTATATTTACCATTATTTTATTAAAAATTAATTATTATTAATTACTGTTATAATTTTTATCTTTGATTGTTTGGTAATTTTGCAGATACCTGAGATTCTTCATTCGTATCTGTGTAGTCTCTTAATATTTTAAAAATATGTTTTTTTAATCAAATTTATTAAAATAAAGCTTTGTGAAAAAGCAAAGATCTCTGCCAAAATTCTACACAAAAATAATAAGTAAAAGTAATAAATATAAAAATTAATTTTCAATTATACTTTGTGCTAGGAAACTTTCTTATACAGAACATGTATAGATTTAAAAAAATTGTATTTTATATTAGTAACCTGTACATTTATACATGTATCCTTTTTAAAAAATAGAAGAAGTAATCCAATCCCATTTTGAAAACAAAAGTCCATCATTCCAGATTTGTTTACAATCCTCTGATTGATTCTGTTTTTTATTTCTCCCCAATTATCTATTAGGAACAGTTTTTTTTTCTGATAGCGAGAAGACGTTTTTGCAGTAACGTATGGAATCTAAATAGTATTTACACATATAAGATAAAATTCTTTACACAATAGTCTACGAAAAATGTAGAAGGATTTCATTTTACTATCTATACATACTACAAATTGAAAAAAAGACTTAGAGTATCATATAAAAACGCTGAATGCTGTACCAGTAAACCAGCCAGAAATAAAAATAAGAACATTCTAAAAATTCTGATCGATTAAGAATCCAAAAAATTATTACAATTAAATTATTTCTTCGGAAATTAATTTATATTTACACCTAATAAGAAATCAAAAACCGAATAACATACCATTAAAAACAGAATTTAAATCAATAGGAATACGAAATCAAGAATTTTTATTTTTTTTCTAGATTTCCTTTCACGGGTAAGCTAAAATGTCCTCTTTATCTTTTTCCTACAGTATTTTTTTACCAGAACTATTTTTTTTTTTTATATATAATTAGAACTTTATAAAATGTTAGTAAACTTTTTTTCTTTGCAAAAAGAATAAAAAGAAAATAATTAACAGAAAAAAGATTAAAATGTAAACTCTTTTCTTTTACTTATATTCATTATTTTTATTTTCTATTTTAGTAATCATATAATATTAAATGAAAATGGAAATAGAAGTCGTAATTAAAAAATAGTGATAAAAGTTTACATTTATTAACATCGTATTTTGCAACTGATCAAATATATCATTAAACGAAAATAATAGACCAATTTCAAGGCATATACATGCTTAAAAAAAATTAATATTTTTTTTTGTTGTAGAAAACAATAAATATTTAAGTTCTTTTTGTAGATAATTAATTTATCATATAAGCTAGTGCTATGATATATTAAATAAAAACGTTGAAACATAAAAAATACTAAGGCTGATCCAGAATCGAACCCAGGACTTTCCCATGTTATTTATTTCTTAAAAAATCTTAAATTTATGTCGTAAGGTTTTAAGATGATATAAACATAACTCGGTGATTGCCTAAAGAATATCAGTATTCAAAAAAATTAAACAAGATTAGTTAAAAATAATACATTTTAAGACCTAGCAGAAACAGATATAGAAATTCAGTACGGCATTTTATTCACATATATAAAATTCATAACATTATAAAAGGCATTGATAGATATAAAAATCATCTAAGAATCGTTTTTCAAAATTTAAAAAGAATTTACATTTTTTATTTATTTTTTTTTTTTATAAAATTATATTTCATTTTTAGGATAATAAAACGAAATTGTTCGGTAAAATTTTAATGTTCAAGAAAAATTTAACTCCGGTTAAAGTAAATTGGAAATCTCATACGTTGGTATATTTCACGCAAGCAGGTGAACGCAGCTTATAAATTATTTAGACTGTACCAACAACAAAAAAAACTGAAAGATAAGTTGACTTTTTTTTCTCGAAACAATTACAATAAAATCTATGATAAATTAAGAAAAAAATAATAGTTATAAAATTATTGGATTGATATTCAAATAATTCAGTATTGATGTCAATAAAAAAAAAAGAGGTTATCGGCAGCGCAGTTTTCAACTAAGCGCCTTGTAACAGCTAAATACAGTACGCATGCGTTATGAAACTAAACTACTGTTGTTGGATAACAGATAGCGCGACAATCTACAGCTCTTCAACATTTTTCCCACGTAAAATATTTCCTCCCTCCGAAATGCAATTCGTTACGTCACCAGCATTTCGTTGTTTTTTTTTATTCTCTGTTTTTATAGAATTTTTATTCCGATACTCTGACATTCAATGCACCGATGTTGCTTTGTAAATGAAAAAAGGGGTGGCCAATGCAATTTCCAACCCCATAAAAAAAACAACCGTCATACTTTTACTTTTAATGTCTTAAAAATCCTCTTTTTTACTCGTTTAAAATTTTGTTTTTAATTAACGATTGACGCAGGATTTGTTCTAAAAGTTATTATTTATAATTAATTAATCGGTATACTTAACAATTAATATTTAAAAATGAATGAAGTAATGTTACATTTTATTTCTGCATTTCAAAGTAATTTTTAATTAAAAACAAATTGAATATACGTACTCATCTGAATTACTTTATTCGTTTTATATAATTTAAAATTTTTTGAGGAAATTACAAGATACTGCATTCTTATACGTTTGTATTAATTTTTTTTTATTAAAATATATTTTAAATCTTCTTTTTTTAAATGGTATAATGCGGTATGGTTACGAAAAGCGTAGCCAAATAGTCACACCATTTTGAACATAAATTTGTACTGGAAGATTATCCTATATTCTCATTTTTTCATAATTATGTACACTGTGCAATATTCATACAACCGCAAGCTCTCATACATACACATAAATCAAACAAAATAACAATTAACTTGCGTCACAGTTAATGTATAAAAAAGTACATTAATTAACATGTAATTTTTTTAATATCAAAATTTCGGTAATCTGTACTTTCTCAAAATATGTATTTTTTTAAGAACGTTTAGTAATGTAAGAAAAATAATTTAATAAAAGGAATTTGACTGATAATATTCAGAGTTATTATCAGTCGGCATAATATATTAACAGCTATAATTTATACAATCTAAGCATTTTTCCGTATATTTTTTGTTTGTAATAAATTAATTATTGAGCTTATCATATCTGTTTAATATCTTTTGAAGGAAAAAATGAATTAAATTTATAAACAGTTGAAAAATTTGTTAAATAGGTACAATTTTATACTGCTAAAATAGAAATTCAGGAAAGTTAAAAAAAGGATTTTTAAATAAATTTTTCTTACATCTACCATTAAAGGTAGGGTTTTTTAAATCAAAAAACAAAATAATACTACTTTTCATTTTGTCTAAGAATAAAATTTGCAATACATCAAACAAGAAGAAAACTACAAAATTACAAAAAAAAATTACATTGATAAAAAAATAAAAACAAGAAATATTAAACGTCAAAAAGAGAGTTCTATCAAAAAAATAGAATAATTTAAAATGAGGGTCAAAAAAATCCATCACAAAAAACATACATTTAAGAAAAAACAAACACAAAACTACAAATTAAAAAAGAAGGATATAAATGTTCATCGAAATTAATCAGTAAGTCAGGCGGGTGTGCAAAACGTTCCCGCCTGCATTGAGGAAAACAACACAGTGAAAAAAAGTTAAAGATCAGACGTCAGTTTCACACTTTTAAAAATTTTAAATGTCTATTTCAGTCACATCATGATGTAGAACGCCAACTCATGAGGATTACAAAATAAAAATCTCAAATTAAGGGTATTGTACTAAATAAAAGATAGAACAGGCTGATGAATGAAATCGTTAAATAAATTAAAATTAAATATTTGTTGAAATAAATATTATTGAAAAATAAAATTGTCAAAATGAAAGAATCGTAAAACTATATTTTTAAATAAAGTAAAAAGTGTCGGCTTATATATGGATACATGAATGATTTTTGTTTTTTTATTTTTCATGAAAATAAGTATCTTCAGCTAAGATGATGACACATTGCATAGAATCGATAAAAAAATCTGATGTGGACACCATATGACTTCCTTGTACGCCTATTAAATTACATATACACATTTTTTTAAATGAAAAGTGCATAATACTTTACTTCACTAATAACTTCTGTTAATTATTACTAAATTATTATTTATTGTAGAAATGTTTTTACAATCAGAGGTTAATAATTGTTAATAAATCAATGTATTTATATTTTTAAAAAAACAACTTAAGAAAAAAGGAAATGAAATTGAATTCTAACTGATGCGCCTTCCCCTTGTAAGATCCAGATATTTCATTAATTTAAATTTTATTTGTCTATTACTCTGGAACCGATGAAAATAAGTATTCATTATGATATATCGTTGAAAATCTCTCAATGAGGGCATATTACAGCAGTTAAAAAAAGTCCAAAATCCAATTTTTTTTTAATTTTGAGCTTTTTGGGACATTTTTCTTTTAGTCGATTGCAATCAAAACGAGAGATGTTACAACAGTCCTAAATCCAGAATTTCAACATTCTACGACTAATCGTTTTTGAGTTATGCGAGATACGTACGTACGTACGTTCAGACGTCACGCCGAAAGTCAAAATAGATTCAGGGATGGTCAAAATGGATATTTCCGTTGAAATCTGAAAACCGAAATTTTTTGCGATTACTATAATTTACTTCGTACAAATAAGTAAAAAGTGTGTGTACGTGTTGAAAACAAAAACAAAAGTATAAAGAAAATATTTGAAAAATGAAGTAACTAGTAAACGATAATAATAAAATCTTTATATAAAAATAATATTGTTTATTTTTAGAGAAGTTAATTAATCAAGAATCTCGTGATGAGGAACAGATTTAATAATAAGGTCAGATTCTCTCTCTTTGGGTTATGTATGTATGTGCGGGCGGGCGAAGGGAGTTGTGTCTAAAACGAAGAAAAATATTGGTGTAATTAAAATTAACTCGATTTGAAAATAAAATTGGAAAATTTAGATATATCGTAAATAAGCGTTGCTATGAGACAAAAAAGTATACAAATGAATAATAAATTTACTTCCAGATCAGTCATTAAAAATCTGGAAATGTTTAAATTCATTTAAAATATACTCATATATATAAACTAATGTGATATTTTCCTTCTCTTTTTAATACGTAAAATAAAAAAGAAGGAGGATATCAATAAACGATTATCTGTCATTTCCATTAAATGAATGAAGTTAATTTAAATATATATCATACTGTGACTAAAAAATTCAGATATATAATTCATATAAATATATATATATATATATATATAGATGGAACTGGGGTGTCAGGTAAATTCGTAAATAACTGTAGAAATATATGATTAGACTGACTTTCATTAAAAGGAAAGTTTGCACTCGTTTCGATAAATGAGTGAAAATCATGAAGCTTATAACAACCCAATATGTTTTTTAATGACCCATAAATGCGCTTAACAGAATGATATTAATATTATCCTGGAAAAAAGTGCAATAATCAAAAAAATTAAAATTACAGAGTTTGTAGTAAAACTAACAACCGTAATAAAAGAATACAACAGTATTTTTTTCATTAATATAATCATTTCTAATTAATTTTTGTCTGAGATTCATAAAAATAAATCCGATAAAATTATAGTTACATTTTTTTAGATATTATAATTTGCTCATTACAAACATAACAAAAATAAACTAATTTTATACAAAAATATTTTTTTCAAATCTACTAAAAAAAATGTTTCCATCACAAATATTGAAACCTGTCTGAACTCTACTTCAAACGTTTTCTTCAGGAATGTTAAACTTCTCGATTGTAATTAAATCTTAAAAGAAAATAATATATAGCAGTTTCTGAATTTTCCTTTTTTTTCTTACGAAAAAGCAGGCATGGAAATCGGAAGCTTTTGAAAATATGACGTGCCTGACCGGTCAGGCATGTCATCTAGCCGACGGAGGTCGGCTAAATAATTTTCTTATTTTTCTAATAAAAATAGCAAACAACGGAGAAAAGTTGAAATATCAAATACAAGTACAAGCCAGATATTTCATACCGATTATAAAAGAATTGATATAAAATAAAAATTCTTGACAATATTTAAAGAGACTTCTATCAGTTGTCAAACGTTGACAAAAAAAAAAAAAATAGTGCTCAAGTAAAAAATAAAATAAAAAAGTAAATGGAAAAAATAATAAGTAAGAACAAAGATGAAATGGAAGAAATTTGAAGACGAATTGAAGGTAAATGAAATTTATGGAAAAATCTTGTAAAAAGAAGGATAAGTCTATTAAAAAAAAAAAATACAGACTTAACAATTCAATCTATATTAAGTTAAATATCAATATAAAAAATAAAATATATCAGAAATAGAATTTTGTTATTTAGATACTAAATTGGGTAAGGATGGGTGAATCGTAGAAGATACAAGAATAAGTTTATACAAAAAAAAGAAGAAATCTGTTAGAAACAAGCGTAAATTAATTAATTTTTTTGACTGATGAATTAATTCATTAATTTTAATTAATTCACCACAGGAGCTTACAAAGAACGTGGAAATGTAAAAATAAAAATTTGTAGCGTATGAAGAATACCGTACCTGTCCGGGATTTGAACACGGGATCCCGGATCCCCTTTCAACCTGGAGATCGAAAAATTTAGGGAAGTATTATTTAAAATATTTTATGGAAGGAAGAACTTCAAAAGCAGGTAACTATTAATAATAAAAAATAACAGAAGTTTGTAAGTGTAACGTACTGTGTGGAAAATTAGGTTGGTTGATGCAGTATGAAATGAAGATATTTTAAAACGAATTGAGATAGAAAAATATTTGTGGTATTATTTTGTACAAAATAGAAAAAAGGTTGTAATAAGGTTGATAAATTTGGCTTTAGAAGGGACTGTAGAAAGTAAAAACTGTAAACGATTACAACAATTAAGGATGTAAGCTGTAGGAGGTATCTTAACGCTAAAACGGAAAGAAACGGGAAATTATACCAAACCAATCAAAAGATTGATGAAAAATATGTTTTAAATTCAAGATTTTAAGAAGTATAAGAGCAAATTCTTTTGTTTTTGATAATTCTATAGGAATATTCCTTAAATCTTTTTTAAATTTATGAGACCAAGATTTTAGGATGTTTTTGAATTCTATTATAAATTAGATTTAACTGTAATAAAATATAAAATTATAATTATTGAATTAAACCAGGATATAATGCTACTTCAATTCAGTAATAAAATAAGATTCAGTATAGAGAATTTTCTAAAATAATTTTTGGATGCTTATGAAATGCTTTTGAAATAAATTTTCAGTAGCAGACTGTTTTTCTTCTAAGTATTGACAGACAAAACGCAAAAACCAAATTTACATTTCCAAATAAATAAAATTAAAACTTATGAAAATATTATGCATAATACATCTTAATGAAAGTTTTATTAGTAACAAATTTAATTTGGCATATGAAGTTATTAGTTTTTTTCGTCATCATTATTATTATTATTACTAATTTTCTGCATATTCTAGATACAGTGTGGTAAACCCATATAATATCTAGAATATGGAGAAGGCTAACTGAAGATTCCTTCCCATTTTTTTCAATTCTTGCTACGATTACTACGAACAAATATACAATAATTTTACACTATTATACATATTTCATTTATAGATAAAACGATATTAGGAAAGTCAGGATTACTTGATAAGTATCTCAGGATAACTCGATAGATATTTTATACAAACTGTGTTTCTAATCAGGTCAATAGGCCAGAACTATCTCTAGTAAACCGTACGAGTGTTGATATAACTCTATTGGGCTTGGTATTTCGAGGGTGGATTTAACGGGAGTCAATTTGAAACTCTCCGAAACAGCATGGGGAAAGAAACAATTACCCGCAAAATAATTCATAAATTAAGAAAGAAACAAACCCTTCAAGAAGGGTACTTAAAAGCTTCTTTATCTGAAGAGTCCTTATATAATTTCTCCATAATTATACCCTCATAAATTCCAGAAATAGAAATATCTTTATTCATCAGTCGGTGTTAATTATCATTTACCAGCATTAATAATTTTGTTTTCTGGTTGAAATGTGTATAAAATATTACTTTCCGAATTCCTATGTTTTATTCTTAATAATAGAGACATTAAAGGTGATTAGTAAAAAAAAAAAATTAAATAAAGGGAATACTGCATATCGAAATTTTATAATAATTTTTAAGGTTTAATTTTCTTACTTCAATGATTTATTTACTTATCTTTTTACTGCATTATTTTGCAAAATAAAAAAAATTTCTTTAAGTTAGTAGCCAAAATCGTAAAGATTGTATGCGACCTGATATGAAATCAATCAGTCCAGAAATATATCCTTAAGAATAAATATCTTAAGGCAAGCTTTATAAGAAAATTACGAATGACGTAGTTTCCGTTAACATCTTTATCGAGTTAGTTTATGAATAACACAATGCCAAACTACCAGAATTCAAGTGGCATTCCATCTTCTTGTGATAACTTACTTCGTTCAATTAAATATTAATTAAAAACAAAGTCTTCAGCGTTTGTTTTTACATAAATATATTCATATCAATAAGAATTCAACAAACAAATTTTTAAATTACATGTGATTATAAAACAATTAAGGCGTTCAAGAAATATAAAATACAACAAAATTTATTTGCAAATTCACCCATTATTACATTAATGAGAAATTAACGTAAAAAATTTAATAATTTTATCAATCGTATATATATTAATATAATGGATCTTAAAATATTTCAGGTTGAAACTAATTAATTATTTAAGAACACATTTCCAAGAACAAATTCTGACTTCAGTAACGAATAAAAACATAATAAAAAATTCATAACATCAATATATTTGTTGAATAGCACTCGTCAAGTCTAATACTATTCGATACACAGAAAAAAAAATAAAGCGTTTTCATCACGAGATATAAAAAAGTAGCAATCTAAAAAAGCAGAACTGTCACATGCCAATTTAATAAACGAAAATCAGATTAAAATCTATGACATTTTTTTCAAATAAGATATTTAGTAGTTAAATCAATTTTTTAATACCGTTCATTTTTAAAAGAATGTATGTTATAAATTTTCTGACGCCAGTGTATAGGAATTATGTATTTTAATTTTGTTTAGTTATCGATTCGTTTAGCTCTGCTAGAGTATTTTAATGTTTTATTTTTTATATGTGTTTTTGTGTGTATATATATATATGTGTGTGTGTGTGTGTGTGTGTGTGTGTGTGTGTGTGTGTTTTTCTTATATATTATGTAACTTTATACAATATTTTTTTATCTTTCAAATGACTAACGCATGTAAGATACCTGAAGTTCAATAGACACAGAGTTGCTTTTTCTTGTATTAATCCTGTATTTTCTTCAATTATACATCACCAAAGTTAAGATATCTCAAGTACTTAAGTAGGCTTAGTGTTATGCTGATAAGCAATAAAATATGTAACTAAATGCAGAAAGTTACTTAACTCATCACTTTCCGTAGTAAACCTGGAATGGATTTTTTTTTGTTTTTGAGAAAATCTAAAATTATTAGCACCTATCAAACCATCCATAACATTAGGGTTATGATTTGTAATAAACATGAATTTTTTGCAGAAATAGAAAACAAACAGTGCTGGAAATATTCATAAATCAAGCAACAAATAATTTTTAATTTGTAATTTAATGCAAATATCTTTAATTTTTTTTTTTTTAAAAAAGGTGAAAAAAATTTACGGCGTAATTTTTACTTCTTTGTACGAAGTAAAGGATGTATTGTGATCGCGAAAAAATATGGTTTTCAAATTTCAACGGACATATCCATTTTGACCATCCCTGAATCCATTCTGACTAATTTCGGCGTGACGTCTGTACGTACGTATGTATCTCGCATAACTTAAAAACGATTAGTTGTGGATGTTGAAATTTTGGATTTAGGAGTATTGTAATATCTAGTTGTGCACCTCCCCTTTTGATTGCAATCTACTGTACCAAAAGTGTACAAAAAACCAAAATAAAAAAATAAAAATTAGATTTTGAACTCTTTCTTAACCGCAGTAATAAGCCCTCATTGAGATCTTTTCAACGATATATCATAAGTGGTACTTATTTTCATTGGTACTTTTTTTTAAATTCAAATATATTAATTTATAAATAATTGTTAACCTCTGATTGTAAAAAAAAAATTACAATAAATAATGATCCAATAATAAGAATAAAAAAATTCAGAAGTTATTAATGAAATAAAATTTTATGTACTTTTTATTTTTAAAAAATGTGTATATGTAATTTAACAGGCGTACAAGGAAGTCATGTGATGTCCACATCAGAATTTTTGATGTTAAAATTTTTATACACTTTTAGAAAAATTAAGAAATCATAGGTGACAAGAAAAGTCCTTCCATACCAGTTCTCATCACCAATTTTAGAAAAAAACTTTTGTAATATTTTATTTGCCGTATTCAATTCTCCACGTTAATTTTTTTCTAAGATACAATAAAGTTTTCACCGATTCCTATAAAATAGCAAAGATTACAAAGAAAATGTTAAAATAGTGAAAAAGATTAAAAAATATATAAATTTTTTAACATATATCGACACTTTTTAGAACTAAGTTGGAAAAAACAGACATAGAACAGAAGTATACATACCGATAAAAATATTACTTCTTAGGGTTTGCATCTTCATCGCTTATAATGCTAAAAAATATAAAAATCTAAAAAGAAGTAGTAAACTCATTTTTATAGATGCAGTTACTAAAACTGCAAGAAAATTTTAATTAAATGTAAATTATATTCTTGTTTACGCAGATAACAAGATGAGTTTTATTACTGTTGTAAATGCCTTAAGGAAACATAGTTAAACAAACAATGACTACCAACTTAATAGCTTGTTCTTAAAGACTCTTAGAATTTAATTTATTACAAGACTTAACTTAGAAACGCCACAAGACAAAATAAGGAGAGGGTAATTGATTAAAAGTAGAGTTATTCACTGATCACAAACAACCCTCTTCAATCTACATAGGGACAAATACTTAATACAACGAGACACAGTTAATATTTAGGTCGTTTGAATATTAACAAGGTTTATCAATATATAAACTAGGAGTATTTCTCTGGAAAAAATATTCTACCGAAATAGAAATGAAAGCCTTATGGGCTAACGATTAATTTTTCAATTTTAACCGATTAACAGCTAATTACGACATCACTTACTGGTACATATTTATACATATATTACTTTATACAAGTTATCAGCCTGAATGCTGCTTAAATCCTCACCGATGAGTGGTTCTTCCATCAGCGATCTACGCAATACTGAAGGGAAATATTCAACCAAAGGAAGCAGCTAATTTTATTTCAGAACCACATACAAATAGATAAAAATTAAACATATATTAACATAAAAACAGAGGGAAAAATTTCTACGCCTAAGGTAAAATAATCTGCTTTTACGAAATACAATCAGCACGTAACTAATCAACTAATAATGCGTCTTATACAATAACCTAATCTTACGTTTACTAAAACTTGTAATATTATCTTTCCTTACACAAAAAATATCATGATTATTTCATTTTCTGATTACCTTCCTTGAGTAGTTTCCATCCGTAAATGAGTTACCACCGACATATTCCACCTGCGGAAATACTAACTTTATTAGGTAACATTTTTTTTTTTAAATTATGTAAATTTCTTCCTGTTAATCTTTCTCAATATTTTAAAATTATTTTAATGCAATTCTTCAGTGATTTATAATTTTGATAATTTTTAAATAATTTTAACATTTATATCTTGCTTCTTAACATATAACTTTCTGAAAATTTATCCTTTTAAGTCAATAAATCGGAAAAAATATGTTTTATCTTAGTATTAAATATTAAATTTACTTTTTTGTTACATTATATGTAAAAACGTGCATTTTAGAAAAAATTAATTAAACCTTTAATTAATGTATTTACTAATTTTTTACGAAATAAAACAAAGAGTAATGTATTGTATTTTGTTAAGATCAAACATAGGCTTAAAAGAGGGGGAAAATATGTTTAATCAACTTTCAAGATTAATGAAGACCTTATACATAAGTAAATTATGCGACGGGTTAGGGTTTTATGCGTGAATAGGCTATTCAACTAAAATTATAGAAAATCTATTAGAAGGGTGGAAAATTTTTTTCCCTTAATCAATGATATATCGTTGTATTTATTAGCGCAGGTATAATTATTTTTTTCTATTTTAATAATTCACCAGTAGCAGTGCGATCAATTAAAAATTAGTATATTTAAGGAACACAGATGTTTAAAAATCCATCATCGAATTAGAATTTTCTATCTTAAAATGTTAATATGATTTCTGTACTTGTATCACTGAATAATACACGATACAGGGATACATATAGACAATTAATTACCTGTCGTCTACGCGTTACTTTAATTGAAATAAATTCGTGATTTTTCCATGTTTTTAAGAATATTCTTTCTTTATCTAAATATAAGTAAAACAGATTCACAAAATTTAAATACTATTTAAATTTTGTGTAACCTCAATAAAAATGTTCACTCATAAAGTGCTGTACGTAAAAATAAATGCTGTGGACAACACATTATTTCCTTAAACGCCTATTAAATTACATAAACACATATTTTAAAATGAAAAGTACATAAAATTTTGTTTCAATAATAACTTTTGATATTTATTCATGCTTTTTTTATTGTTGTTATTGAATTATTACTTATTGTATTCTATTTTTTTTTTTTTACAATTAGAGGTTAATAATCAATAAA
Source organism: Lycorma delicatula (assembly GCF_047948215.1). Taxonomy (NCBI): domain Eukaryota; kingdom Metazoa; phylum Arthropoda; class Insecta; order Hemiptera; family Fulgoridae; genus Lycorma; species Lycorma delicatula. The sequence continues at coordinate 114,989,946 of NC_134459.1, forward strand.
TCAACATATTTAAATTTTAAAAAAAAAGTTAAAAAAAAGGAGCTGAAGTCGGATTTGAACCGATATGCCTTCCCCTTGTAAGATCCAAATATTACATTAATTAAAATTTTATTTTGCTATAACTCTGAAACCAATGAAAATAAGTAATACTTATGATAAGTGGTTGAAAAGTTCTCAATCAGGGTTTATTACTTCTGTTAAGAAATCCAAAATCCTAATTTTTTGGACACTTTTGGTCCAGTCGATTGTAATCAGAAGGGGGAGCACAACTATACGTTACAACAGTCCTAAATTCAAAATTTCAACATTATACCTCTAATCGTTTTTCAGTTATGACATATATATATATATATACGCATGTACGTACATACAGACGTTATGCCGAAACTATTCAAAATGGATTCAGCGACGATCTAAATGGATATTTCCGTTAATATTTGAAAACCGAGATTTATCGCGATCATAATATTTCCTTTACTTCATACAAGAAAATAAAAATGATTGATAATCTACAACGATAATTTACTAACAAACAGGATATGTTTTCCTTTTTATAACCCCACTAAAAATCCTCACACAAAGCTGCTGTACTTAAAAAAAAAAATCGACTGATTCCAACCATCAACATCGTTATATCAACTTGTATATACAAAATAACAATTGTAGAAAGTAAAGAGATATTTTTAAAATTTGGGATTAAGAGTTTGTACTCGTTTATATTAATTCTCTTAAATGTCGAATCCTACCGATTTTCGGATAAACAGAGTCAATCGTTTTAACATTTAAAACCCTCTACTTAATTTTTAACATTTATGAAGCTCAAATCCCAGCTTTTGCCTGTTACTATAAAACTCATTGAAGTTGTTATCAAATGATAACTATTTATAATAAATACATATATATTTTTTTTATTTAAAAAAGTGGTATACAGATTCTTTTAAAAATAAAGATTGATAAAAAAATATTTATTAACATATTCAATATCGTAAAGGAAAGGATTTTTTTTTATTATAACGACACAGCGACTTTACAATCTGTTCACAGAACAATAAGTAAATAAGATGTATTTGAAATAATATTGAGTTGCCACAGACCCAACGGCTTGCGACCTAATAATGGAATAGATGAGCACTCCGTACGGCCAGACCATAAAGTCACCTAATTGAAGCGATAAGGCAAACCAAGAATATTATTTCTCAGCTATCTTGAAAAGTCACTGATCGTGTTATCTAACCAATTGACCGCCAGATAATTCGGGTGCTGATCCAAACGATTTTGATACGTAGGCTGACCAGAGAGATTTCCTGCGGAACGGTTCGCAACTTAAGGTCATTATATATAATGCTATTATTTATGTACCAGGGTATGTTGAGCATTTTCCGCAGTGTTTTTGTTTGGAAGCGTTCAAGTACGACAATACTTGAGTTGCACGCTGTACCCCACAATTCAAGCCCGTAAGTCCATACAGGCTTCAAAACGGATTTGTAAATCAATAATTTACTTTCTATTGAAAGCCGTTATCTATTTCCTACCAGCCAGTACATGTGTTTAAAGTTGAGATCCAACTGTTTCCGCTTAGAAACGATATGTTTCGCCCAGCTAAGTCGTCGATCAAGATGAAAACCCATATATTTACACTCTTGAGATCTCGAGAGGAAAGGATATTAATAAGAAATTTGTAAAATCCATTTTTTTTAAAATTACATCTATATTACATGAAATTAAAAAAAAATAAATTTTATATAATTTAATGGATGTTTCAGAAATAGACCTAAAAAGAAGAGAAGATGATGAAGAAGAGTGTTGAATGTACTTGTCCTAGAACACACTTTTTGACTGCAGTTTGTTTATCTGAAGTTGCATTCTAAAATAGAGGGAATTTGTTTAATAATGTTGGTTTCTTTATAACTATTATAAAAAAATTATAATAATTATAATTTGTTTAAAGTTTCAGGCTAAAAGTCATTGATTTATCTCCTTATGAGATAGTCTTTTTGCTACCTGAAAAAGAAAAAATGAAAATGCAATGATGAAATTTGTTCATTTAAATGAACTATTACTTAAGAGTTTATCTCAGAACAATGTAAAAATAAACACGCAGAAACTGACTATCATAAAAGTAGTTATAACAATGAATGGACGGACGATTTCTGAGAAATATAATGCGAAATAAAAAAAATAGGTTGTATTATTGACATGAAATAGGAAAACTTGAAAAATAACACAGTATTTGGCAATGGAGGAGATGTAATGTTTAATATTTAATAAATGTTAGAAGCCTTTCATAAATGATAAAAACGTGTAAATTTATTTTCTGAAGAGTTAAGCTAGAAAATGAAAGCCTGCGAAATGATTGTTTACAACTGAGTCTCCTGTTGTAAAAAACCTTAATGTTATTTTCAATTTTAGTGACGTAGATATTGCTTCTCTCTATACAGTTTTTTTTTTTTTTTTTGTTAAATTTATTAATGTAAAATAGATAATACAAATAATAAATTATTTGCTAATTCTAAAAAAACATATAAACCTTCATCTTCAAATACAAACTCGCTACAAAAATTTCTGAAGCTCCAAAAATGTATCTATTCAAAAATTATGTTTTATTACAATCTTTTTTCCTTTTTAGAAGACAATAATTCTCAACATCAACCTCTCTACCGTGTTCAGCTTAGTATAGTGATATTACAAACAAAATTGAAAAGATTTCATTAGAAGCACGAAAATTTAACATAATAAAAATATGTAGTGGTTAAACCAGCACTGCTCTTATTAACTTTATGTCAAGATTAAGAACAAATCAGAAGGCAAATTTTTCTATCACGTAAAAACTAATAAGCATAATAGAATAATAGATGAAAAGTAGAATCAAAACATTCCACAGGAAAAATTGAGATTATATTCAGTTAAACCTTGTATACGAGTATAACTTTTACTAGTTGATAATGTAACAAGTAATGGGCGTCGTTAAACACTGTACAGTTTTTTAACAGTTTTCTTACGTCACATTAATTTAATTAAAAAATAATGGATTAAACTTAGTTATAAAAACATTATATGTACAAAATAACGTTTTATTCCTTCCTGGTCTTTTAGAACAAGATTTGTTGTTAGACTTTAACAAACAGCACAATCTTAATTAACTTCTATGAACTACTGTAGGACGTAACGCAACAACGTTAACAAGTTAATGAATGAATTATGTAAGTCATATTTCTTTAACAAAAATAAAGAATAATGTATTTTAATTATTAGCGAAACTATATTAAAATTATTAATAAAAGAAATAAAATCTACTTTACAACTAGCATCTGTCCATACAAAAGTTACACAGAATTTTAATTGAAGAAAAAAAAAACAACTAGTAGAAAAGTATTCAAACCATCGGATTTGTCAGCATAAACCATCATGTCTGTATAAATTTGATGTAATTATGTTTAGAATCGATACACAATTAGTCTTCCACAACAGTATTGTTACGTTAGAGAAAACCCTTACTTATGCAGGGGTAAATTGCTTGAACAGCTCATATACACAAAAAATCTGATGCGGATACCACATAACTTCCTCGTACCCCTGTTAAATTGCATATACACATTTTTGCTACACTTCATTTAAATTTATTTCATTTGCAAGTGAAATACGATCCTCCAGATCTTTAATAAAAGTGGACAGTTACATAATTGCTAAAATATCAGTTTTTATTAACAAAATATATTTACACAATTATTAATTCAACAATCTTACTTGAAATATTAGGTTAGAGTAAACGTCTCTTGATTACTCTTTAAATAAATTGTTTACAAAATTATCCAATAATAAAAACTGATTACTTTTCACCGTAAGGTCAAAATTAATATTTGTAACCAGTACATATGAGTTTACAAAACAGAATAGTTTAATTATTATTAACTTTTATTTATACGACACAACAGAAATCTGAATACACACCAGAAATCTTGTGCATATTTGGCGTAAGTGAAAAAAAAAAAAACTTTTCAACAATCAATTTAAATTGAATACAATTCAAAAACGTATTTTATTTTTCTGCAAAATAATTAAATAAAATGATTTTTTTAAATAAATATATAATTTTTATAAAAATTTGCTAAGAATATCCATAAATAATTCGATTCTGAATTATAATTTTCAATTAATATTATATAATCATATATTTCACCAAATCTATTATTTTTATGTTATTTAACTAATAATTTTTTCTATATAATTTTTTTATTATCTATGAATTATTATATATTGTATTTTTTTTTTTTTACAATCACAGGTCAATAATTATTTAAAAAATACATTTAAAAAAAAATTATAAATAAAATATAAAAAGTTAAAAAAAAAGACGATGAAGTCCGATTAGAACCGATGTATCTTCTCTTTAAGCAATCATAAGTTGAGAGTAATTCTTATCATTATCAGGCACGAAATTCCAACCAATCGTATTCTTTGTTTTTAAGATCAAAATATTTCAATAATTAAAATTTTAATTATAATTTCGATTGCAATCAAAAGGAGAGGTGCAAAACTAGATGTTACAACAGTACTAAATCCAAAATGTCAACATCCTACGGTTAATCGTTTTCGAATTATACCAGATACGCACACATACATACAGACGTCACGCCGAAACTTGTCAAAGTGGATTCATGAACGGTCAAAATGGATATTTCCGTTGAAATATGAAAACCGAAATGTTTCGCGATCACAATACTTCCATTACTTTGTAAGAATTAATATGATTGGGAAATTTCCGTGATTTCTTTTAGAGAAATTTAATTCTGTTGAACAAAAAAATTATTAGCTTAATTCCTTTTTTGTCTTAAATTGATTATTTAGATAAATCACCTGTGAAAAACTACAATTGAAGGTGGACAGCGCTGTCAATTGGAACATACGTTTTTAATTTCTGTCTGATTGAATAACATAATTCTACTCGACGTAGTGCTTATTTACAAAATAAGAAACAAACCCCAACATACTAGAGGTACAGGTTGTACAGTTAATATAAAACCCAACTAGACGATAACCAGTAGAGTTACACTGATAACCACCAATCTGTTTTTAAAAGTTAATAAGTATAAAGGATGTATATCAGGAAACTCAGGTGATAACGAATGTAAGGAACATCACCTCGTCACTAGTAGCAACCTTTTCGTCCTATTACACAATAAGTATATCTTCTTTAAATAAATTGAAAACATTTATGGATATCCTACACAGTCAGTCATTTTAACTACAATTAAGCAAAAAGGCTAGTAACTAAGTCACCTTACTGTTAAACCAATTCCTGCTCTGTTATTGAAACTTCCAACAGAGAGCTAAACAAATATATATACACATATAAAGAGGAAAATGCTTTAAATACAACCAAAGGTGTCCCATTAAAACATAATTATTAGGAAAAATGAAGAAAAAACAGTTAGTTTACATAAAATGAGCAGTAAACGGCTAAGAAGCAAGTAAAACTGTCTTTTAAAATGAGCCCTAGAAGGTACAGATTCATAGAATTCATTAACTAAGAAAAATTACCTGAACGAGTGACTTTTTTTAACGCAACAAATAAGATTAAAGTATCCTCCATATGTGCGTTCAGTGCACGACAAGATGCATTCATGTTTTATTACAAACGATTTAAATAAAAGTTCAACGTATCCTAATATTATGGGAAGAACTCCCTTACCGAACAAACAAATGGTAAAATAGCGATATAATGTAATAACTGTACATAAAATGGAATAAATGTGTAAAATTTATAGCAAAAAATTTAACAAAGGTAATTAGAGGACACGAAACTACTGAAACAGATTTTTATTTACTCCCAAAAAAACAGTATCATTCTTAGTGGTAAATTTCTGTGCAATATGTAAAAGGTGTAATGACTTTTTTTAATGCAATCCTTGGAAACGTCGATCGGCATTATTAAACAGTCCATTCAGTCCACACAAATACATCGGATAATGAAAATTGTAGTATGCTATAATAAAAGGAAATCTTATTACGAACACGTTATATAAACCAGTTAACCATTCGCTAAACTTTAGTGGCCAAAGTCCTTATGACCTTGACCGTAAATCAAGAGTATTTATGGATGTCTGCGTAGCGGAACCCGAGGAAACACTAACCAAATCGAGAAATGTTGAACTCCTATTTATCCCAGTTCATGTGAAAATGGCATCAGAACTGCTAGCATTTTCAATAAAAACTCAAGGCCTTATAGTTTACAGAGTAATAACTACTTCCAGCTTTTAGTGAAAACAGATAAATCTGCATAGATACTCGTAAGATCAGATTCAAATTTGTTTTTGGATTTTAATTTTTCAATAATGAATTAATTCAACACAAAATCTTACAAAGAATCTAGTGCATAGGAATATGAATATGGAAACTTGTAGCATGAAAAATTCCAAGCCTGACCAGGATTCGAATCCGGGACCTTCGGATAAAAGGCCGGGACGCTACCACTCTGCCACAGAGATCGGAAATTGAAAATAATACCTTCATGGTTTCAAACTTCAAACATCAGTTAAGTACACAACCTTCTAAGTCCATAGTAGTTTATAGGAAACGGTTTGTAAGAGAAGGAAGATACATAAAGAAAAAGTTTCAAAATTTAAAAATATTTATAATTCACTGATGATATTGTTGTTTTGTATGGAAAAAAGAAATATTTATAAATTAATGAACCCACCGGGTTGGTCTAGTTCTGAATGCGTCTTTCCAAATCAACTGATTTGGAAATCAGAGTTCCAGAGTTCAACTCCTAGTAAAGGCAACTAACTGCCTTTAATATTTTTATACGGATTTAAATACTAGATCGTGGATACCGGTGTTCTTTGGTGGTTGGGTTTCAATTAACCACACATTTCAGGAATGGTCGAATTGAGACTGTACAAAATACATATCATCCTCTGAAGTAATTCCCGGAAGCTAAACAGGAAAAAGAAAGAAAAGTTATAAATTAATAAGCAATTCGTTTGGAAAGAGATTCGTTTTGAAAACTTAAAAGAGTAAAAGAAGTAATGAATTGTGACAGAAAAGAAAGAAGAGATTCTGTGTTCCCCAGTGGCGGCTCGCGTATAGCACTGTGGAACTGGAGCATCTCCTACTTTCACTTGATATTATCGATAACATTTAATATAATAAGTCCTTTTTTCTTTAATTCTTTCTTTTCATTTGTACAATATATAATCCTTAAGCTTAATTTCAGAAGCCATCCCCTAGTTATGAAAAAGATACAAAAGTCTTTGTATGGAACTGTGCGCTTCACAATTCTAGCGGCGTAGTGTACGGCTGTTGTGCGCATGCGCACATAGGAAGCTGCACGCAAGCCTGCGAGGGAGAGAGAGCACTGTCGCTTCCGTAGTGCCGACCCTGGTGTGCGGGTGGAAGGTAGTTTATTTTTTATTCCGCGTGAAATGTGCTTAAAAACCGTGTAACATATTCTTGAGTGTGATAAAATGTATAATTAGATTATTATCCTGCTTCCAGCTATTTTATTTTATTTATTTTTTCGTTTGTTTTTTTATTTTACAGAAAACTTTAAACATGGTCTGGAAAAGGCCCAAAAAAACTTTTCTGGAGCAGCACCCCCACTAATTTCTACTACAACCGCCACTGGTGTTTCCTTTATACATAATAACACAAGTTGCGTAACTTTGGAACAAAGGAATTAAAATTTAGAAAAAATTCATGAAGTAAAAAATATATGAAAATTAAGTTGGCACAAAAGGTGTCATGTTTATAACGTCATGATTAAAAAAGGCAATTGCCTTTTTTAAACATGACGTTACATAAACATTGTGAAAGTAAGAATTTGTATTTGGCAATAAAAACAGAGAACAGAAACAATGATTGGGATATACAATTAAACAGAAAATTGTAATGATAGGAGAAATATTGACGTAAAGAGATTGTCATTAAACAGAAAGAAATGAAATAAGAATATCGAAATAGACAAAAATAACAAAAATTGAGGTAAAAACGAAAAAAGGTACATATTCTCAATACCTTATAGTTTTTTTACAAAGTGTGACACTAGACTAAACTTCATCGAAACGTTAATGTGTTAAAAGTGCGTAGATAATTCATATAAATTACAATTAAGAAAAAGTATACAAAATTTTACAAGTTAGATAAATCTTAATCAATTAAAATTCATATTAAAAGAAGAGAGATCAAAGGTTTTCTCATTTTGTGAACTATAAATAAGAAAGTTCCAGAATTGTATTCTTCCTGGAATCATTTTATTACTAGGTTATCGACTAGTCGGATGATAAATCAATAAAATCTTTTCTGATAAGGAGAAATTTTCACGCGTACATAATTTATTTATAAACAGGTTAATGTATAGTTCTTTATTATATATCATCAAATAAACAGTGAAAGGTAAAGGATATATCCTAAACAAGATGGTGCTGGACTTGGTAATCCTAAGTATGAACGTGTAATATTAGAGTTGATCCTTGCAAGTGCATTCATTTTATAGCAGCAACTAGCTTTACTGATGATGCTTCTGCTGCCACCGCTACTGTTGTGTGATCGATCAGCTAGGTAGACCTGCATGGGCCCGCTTAATTACAGGCAGCGTACCTCCCCCGTCACTACATTCTCTCACCCACCAAACATCATCCCTCCTGTCTAGCTCAGTTTAATAATGACTTGCACTGACCACCCATGGCATACCTCATTCCATTCTAAAAATGATACGCACAATCTACTAAACGGGAAATTTTTTCCCCCAAATTAAAAAAAAAAATGGAAGAAAAAAATTACAAAAAAAAAAATAAAAAAATTACGTTAACACATTAATTAAGGAAAAATATATAAATTACGTATAATTACTGAAATATATTAAATGCATCGAATTTTTTTTTAACATGAACTCCAAATGAGATATGAGGTCACAACATCAGGTGTAGTGGGACTGCGGAATATCAAAACCGGACACCAAACAAAATACAACGTAAAATTAGTTAATTTTCTTTTTTTCCCACAAAGAATCTATTTTTAGAGGTCGATAAAAAAAAAAATCATACATAAAGCACGATATCTATATATATAGAACACATAAATGATGAGAATAGAGAATAATTAGCTTAACTACTCATGGATCAAAAAGCTCAACTAGAATTCTGTACAGAAGAATTCAGAAGAGAATAAAATAAGTTAGGAGAAAACCAATTTGTTTTCAGGAAAAGTGTAGGGACAAGGGAAACAATTTTAGCGTTCAGATTAATAATAGAAGGAAGATTAAAGAAAGATAAACCAACATACTTGGGATTTATAGATCTAGAAGAGGCATTCGATAACGTAGACTGGAATAAAATGTTCAGCATTTTTAAAAAAATTAGGGTTCAAGTGTAGAAAAAGAAGAACAATTGCTATCATTTATAGGAGCCGAACAGCAATAATAATAATTCAAAAACATAAGAGAAAAGCCGTAATAAAAAAGGGAGTCCGACAAGAATATTCCTTATCCCGTTACTTTTTAATCTTTTCATAGAACTAGGAGTTGATGATGTTAAAGAACAATTTAGATCCGGAGTAACATTACAAGGTGAACAGATAAAGATGCTTCGATTTGCTGATGATATAGTAATTCTGACTGAGAGTAAAACAGATTTACAGGAAACAATGAACGGCATGAATGAAGCCCTATGTAAGAATTACTACATGAAAATAAACAAGAACAAAACGAAAATAATGAAATGTAGTAGAAATAATTTAGATTGACCACTTAATATAAAAATAGGAACAGAAAAGATTACGGATGTATAAGAATTTTGTTGTTTGGGAAGTAGAATTACTAAAGATGGACGAAGGAGAAGAGAAATAAAATGCCAAATAGCACAGGCGAAACGAGCCTTCAGACAGAACTATAATTTTTTTTACATCAATAATTAATTTAAATGTCAGGAAAACATTTTTGAAAGTATATGTTTGGAGCGTAGCTTTATATGAAAGTGAAACTGAGACGATCTGAGTACCTGAGAAGAAAAAAAATTAGAAGCTTTTGAAATGTGGTGGTATAGGAGAATTTTAAAAATCAGATAGATGGATCAAGTGACAAATGAAGAGATGCCGCGACAAAATGATCAGAAAGAAGAATCTGGAAAAATATAGTAAAAAGAAGAAACAGATTTATAAGCCAACATATTAGGCATCCTAGAATAATCGCTTTAATATTGGAGGGACAGGTAGATGGGAAAAATTGTGCAGGTAGGCGAGGATTGAAATATAAAAAACAAATTTTTAGGGATGTAGGATGTTGGTATACCGAAATGAAACGACTGGCACTAGGTAGGGAATCTTGAAGAGCTACATCAAACCAGTCAAATGATTGAAGACAAGAACAAAAAAAATATATATATATATTTTTTTGTTGTTGTTATATATTTATATTTTGATATATATACAGCAATTTTGTTTTTGTAACTTCGTCTTATTTTACAAAAAAAAATTAACTCTCTAATATAATAAAAATTAATTTTCTTAGTTTCAGATCTAATTCCAGTAAATGTGAAAATATGTAATGATCTCATTTCATAACTTGTCATGGCATACAGTAATCCTTGTATGTATAGTGATGAAAATTAATCTGTGTAATTGTTTTATATTATTATTATTATTATTATTTCTATTTGATAATATTATGGATGATCACAGTGAGTAAAATTCTATGGCATTACATTTTCAATAAATATAATACATACATACATTTTTTTTCTTTTTTGTTTCACTGGTAACTAGATAAAATTTAACGATAGAAACTGGAAAAATTAATTTATAGAAGAAAATATTGGTTTAACCAATTCGAACTTTAGCATTCAATTTTTGCGGAAGTCGTAGGGAAGCAAAAGGATTTTTTTTTACCGACTTTCTGAAGAAAAGTTCGGTATTATTTTCTGTCACAAGATAAGAGAGAGAAGTAAAAATGATATTTCTTTACGTTTTGAGATAAGAGGAGTACGAAAATACTATTCGTTTACGTTATGGTTTCCTTATAGGCCTAAGAATTAAATTTTGTGGTTCGTGAATCTCCAAAGTTACTGGATCGATTTCATTGAAATTTACATATGTAGCAGTGTGTCTGAATTTGTGCATATACAAATTTGGTGATGATTGGGGTGAGCCGTTCTTGAGTTACACTCAATTTAAGGTCGAAGAAATTTAGAAGGGTGAAATTAGAATCGTGGTTCGTTATGATGTTGCAAGATAGAACGCTGTAGTTTCTTTATCTGCTGTGTATACTGCTACCAAAATTGTTCGGAGTATTCAGATAGCGTTATCTACTTTGAGGGTCATGATGACTGGGTATGTGTTTGTTATCTAAGGGTTATGTTGACTGTGTAGTGGTGTATTTTTTATACGCGTTTACACAAGAGTTGAAACTTGTTTCTTGTGTGTAGTATTCAAAGTTTTTTTTAATCTTTGATTAGAATGAGTCGATACTTTTTCAAAAGGAAATAGAATAACGAAAAGTCGATCCTCTTTCGCAAAACTGCAAAAGAGATTTTTTTTAAGTAACAGTTGAAAAGATATGTTTTAAAACGTTGTTAATGACTATTAGTTAACGAGTACACAGTTTCCAACAAATAATGGGTAAACAGGTAGTAAAAATATACATATAGATCATAATACTACAACAGCTTTAAAATAAAAACGGAAGTTAGAGAGGGATGTGGGCGGGAGGAGGGAGAGAGAGAGAAAGAAAGAGACATGGTATTTAAACTAAAATGAAGTACAAAACAAAATACAGATTATTTAGAAATTTAAAGAGTATGTAAAAAGTGAGATTTCTAAAAGTAATCTATCACCAAAGAGAAATATAACTATTACCAATAAAAAAAGACAAAGGAATGGATGATTAAATGAAATGTATTGGTGCATACTGTTAACAAGGAATATGAAATAAATAAGAGTGCGATGAAAATAACATAGAAAGATAAAAAATGGTGTAGTTTATGGGTCCATAATCTATCCAAAATTCACAGTAAATATGGATTAGAAAGAGGAAATATATTAATAGATGTACTTACGAGATAAGATGCTCGTTTCCCAAGAATGTGCATTTTCACAGTGATACAGTAATTTATTTTTGACTGCGCAACCAAAAAATGTTATCAAAATATTAAAGAAAGGTAAATGTTACAAGACCCAAAAAACTAATGAAATATGGACTAAAATTTTCCCTTCTGTAGTAAATTATACTCGGTAAAAAAAATGTTAGTAAACCATAAATTTATGAAATGGAATTCAAAATTAATGTTTTCCCTTTTTTACGGTTAAGAAAATTATGTACCATGCAATGTCATTTCTTTTTTCCCATTTTCTCATTTTTGGTTTTTTTTTTCTTCAAATATTCTTTCCACTGTTGTTTAATTTTTCTTCTAATTGTTTCGCTTTGGTACGACTCTTTTCTTTCCTCACCGCTTTAGACTCAACTTCGTGTATTTTTTGTTTTAATCTGTCATATTTTGTCATTTTGTTTTCATCTGTCATTAATTTTCTATTCTTAGATACCTAGGTTCTACAAGTCTCTTAATTTGGTTGTAGATATCATGTTTGCTATTATATTTACAGATTTTAATGAATGTGTTTATTTAATCTCCGTTCATCCATTCTGTACAAAAGGCCTAGGAATCTCAAACTACTTTTTATCGCTATTTCAATATATTCTATTAATACATAGAGTTCTTGGTTGGATTTCAATTTGTATTCATTTGCTGTTTTCTTAGGGCCAAGGATTCTTCTGAGTGTTCTTCTTTCTATTTTATTTATCGGTTTCCGTACAGTACCACACGTCTCACGACTGTTATGAGTTTGACATTACTCACACGAAATGTCTGAGTTTGGCCCTGTTTAAAAGGTTCTTTTTATTGTAGATATTTTTGGTTAGGAAGTATAATTTATCCAATTTGATGGATAAATTATTAATGTTCTAATTCGTTGTATATCTATTTCTAAAGTTTTCTTTTATTATTTAATGAATTATCGTATTACTTAATCCAAGATAAAAGTCTCACAACGCTCTTTGAATCTCTGTAAATAATTGTTAATTTTTTATTAACGTTAAATCCTTCTTTCCCATAAAAGTTTATTTGCGCCTCATTTACTTCCGTTAGTACTTCAGGCTACATTAATCTTCATTAAAAATCTAAATGTTCTCCTAATGAAAGTTTTCCAGAAATATATATTTGCTCTTATTCATCGTAAAAACCCTTTTTCTCTTAGAATATCAACCCATTTACTTTGCATAATTTTCCTGTTCCACTAGATTGCTTGGTCAGATATTGCAGAAAGTTAAAAGGATCAGAGATTTAAGTTGACCCTCATTCTTTACCTTTTCATCTTTCTTATTTTCCTCTTTCTCTTGACAAAGTATGAAACTTAATATGAATATGACAAAGAAAAACTATTCTTTAACTAAAATGTTGTACATCTATGGTTGAAAGAATACAATGAAAATTTATTTATTTATTCATTTAGCTATGTACATCATTCATTTTTATTACTTCTTCCTTCAAACCTTCATTTAATAAAAAATTAGGGGACAATCCACATAGTGGAAAAACATAAACAAATACAAAAATAAAATAGCACCCAAATGATTATCTGTAGGTATTTGGGATAGAATAATGTCAACTAAAATATCTGATGTAGACACTACATGACTTCCTTGTACGCCTATTAAATTGCATGTACACATTTTTTTTTTTTTAAATGGGAAGTACATAAAATTTTATTTCACTATAAACTTCTGAGTATTTTGAATTTTTTTTTTTAATTTCAATTATTGAATTATTATATATTGAAAAACGTTTTTACAATCAGAGTTCGTTATTAATAAATCAATTTATTTAAATTAAAAAAAAAAGTTAAAAAAAGGAAATGAAGTTGGATTCAAAACGATGTACCTTTCCCTTGTAAGATCCAAATATTTCATTTATTAAAATGTTATTTGGCTATAACTCTGGAATCAATGAAAATAAGTACCACTTATGATATATCGTTGAAAAGCTCTTAATTAGGGCTTATTATTACTGCTGTTAAGAAAACGCCCAAAATCCACTTCTTTTGGATTTTGGGCTTTTTTGGATACTTTTGGTCCAGTCGATTGCAATCAAAAGAGAAGGTGCACAATTAGATGATACAACAGTTCTTAATAAAAAATTTCAGTATTCTACGGCTAATCGTTTTTGAGTTATGCGAGGTATGTACATACATACTTACAGACGTCACGCCAAAAATAGTCAAAATGGATTCAGGGATGGTAAAAATTAATATTCCCGTTGAAATTTGAAAAACGAAATTTTTCGCGATAACAATACTTCTTTTATTTCGTTCAAGGAGTAAAAAATGACCAACTAATGTCAAAAAATCTATTTTTTTTTTTTTAACTCATTTAATATATGGCTAAGTATATTTAAAAACATAAAAAATCTTACCAAGAAAAAACGAATTTGATATTAAAAAGACGATATAGATTTTCTGGAAAAGAAGCGGCTATGAAACTACTCAAAATTAAAACTATAATTGAATAACATTTAAACATAATGAATTGTTATCCACTTATATAAACGTAATTTTATTTAACTTTAAAGAAAACAGATTTAAGGTAAAGGATTCATACCAACAATGTTTAACAGAAGTTAAATTTTTTTTTTGTGTTTTAAGAAAAAACTGTTTTAATAAAACATTAAAATAACAATTAGTTTTGTAAATATTACCACTTATATACATAATGCTAAAAAAAATAAAAGGTTGCTGAAGCAGATTTTCATTATGTGATTTATGAAGAATCATAAAAAAAAAAGCACGGAAAAAGATCAATTCTTTTAAGTCGGTTGTAAAGTTGAATGTACAATATAAATCAAATGAAGTACAGAATAATAGGTCCGTCCGGTATATGATGTATATGTGTGTGTGTGTTTTATTTCAGTTATAAGTCGGATTCGTAAAAGAGAACTTGATTGAAAATATAAGAATGGGCAGTGAAAAAATATAATAAAAAATTAAAACTCTTTTCTCTGTTGGAATTGGAGCTTGAGAAGACAAAAAGTCCATCAACTTGCTCTCTCTTTTTCATAACTATAACCAACCACGTATAAAAAGAGTTCTCCACTCAAATCCAATTATTATTCGCAACACATATTCCAAAGGGTATTATTACTACTGTATTTCAGTATTCAGTATCCCCAACAATGAATCAAAATTACGTGTATTTTGTGCATCTTCTTCCTAGAAACTCTTTTTTTTTAATAAATCTTCATTCCACTCGTATCTACACCAAAAAGAATTAATAACCTAGACTATTATCTATTCTTAATGTTTACTAGCATAATATACCAATAAAATATCAACGATATCTTTCATTTATTGTTCAACCTAATTTTCCAGTTTTTATATCGCAGTTCCAACTTCGTCCTACCATAAGCCCGGTTTCATTTATCTTTTCCAAGCGAATTCTATTACTTTAATATGGTAAAAATGAATACAATAGTACTCTAAATCAAAATCGTTTCAAAATATAACAGAATAATCTTCTTATACAAACTTCCAAGGAATATCAGATTTTGTTTATATTATATCAAAATCGTCTCCATTAAATATTTAATTTTTTACTTGCGATTGGTTATTTGAATATTCCCAGCAAATCTCAATTTATAATAACAAGGATTTTACTCAATAAAAGTATTTTATAAATTTAAAAACAGAAAGCGCATTAAGAAATTTAAAGGCATTACTGACAGTTGTTAATTTTTGTGTTAATCTGTTTTCGAATAAAGAAAATTCCTTACATAAATAATTAATTTAAAATAATTATAATAGAAAACCTTGTTTTTACTTTTCTAACTTCACGCTGGGGAATTTTTTTAAAAAATGTTGTTTTCTAAACTCTAAATTTTTTAGAATACAAATGAAATTTCTGAAAAGTCTCATATATAAACATTTATCCTGGTCTAATTTATTATATACAAAATAAAAAAAACTACATAATTTAATAGAATTACTGTTAATTATATGATAATTAAACATTTTTTAAGTTAAATAAGAAATTCGGTCATTTATATAATAATCTTAATTATTAATTTCTTATTAATAATTTAAATTTAATTTTCTTATTAAAATGATATCAATAATCTTCTCTAAAATTTCAAATATTTTAATTTTCCTTATCCGTTAATTCGCTGTCACAATCACAAACTTTATCGGTGACCTGACAAAAGACATGAATCATTTCCAAAAACGGCATTACGATTTTCAAGAATTATTACTTCATTCAAGTGTAGAAGAAAAATTTAAAAGTGAAGTGGTTTTTCGTTTGCCTTTTTTACATTGTTGTATATCATTAAGGTATATCAAACCCATTAAAATACACATGATAATTTTCTCCAAATCTTCAGTCTGCTCATCACATAAGCTAGAAGCATAAATGGCATTATTACTCTTACTTTAGGAATAGATTAATAATTTAATTTTTAAATACGCGTATTTTATTTTATTTTATAAAATAAAAATAAAATTTTATTTTATTCTTAATTAAATTGTTAAATACGCATTACGTACACTTTCTTAACTGACTTGAAGAAGTGAACAATAAAGTAAATTCTAAGTTTTTAAAAACAATAAGTTTTGAAAATCCAATATTTAAATTTATTAGCATTCAATATTTAAATTTTATTGATGTCAAAGAATGTTATTTATAATATAGATTTATAAACTGCAGAGTCTATTTATAGAAATAAAATAAAAATGAAATTATACATATTTGTTAAAAGCATTGAATCATGTATTAAAAAGAAATAATTAAGATTTTCAAATATACTTATTTCTCTTGTTCTACAAGGTGGTTTTAGAAATTAGTAGAGTAATTAAATACATCCACCCACAGTTTCTACCTTGTTAACAGTTTTCATTGGGTCCTTCCCTTAATTCAATGCTTAATTCCCTAATTACCTTCACCACGATTTGGGAACGAACCAAGAAGACTTGTTTGTCTTTTCCCTGCGTCTTTTTATCCTCCGCTTGATTGTCCGTCCACACCGCAACCTTCTTGAAATTCTACTCACAAAACTTTTCTCAATATGAACAGTCCTTTTTTAATCTAACTGAAATTTACACTGGAATTTTCTGTCATAAACTCGACATAGGTCCCCATTAATTTGTATTACCTAGCTAAATTCTTATTACGTGGTTTCTTATATTTTTCTTATCATAATTCAACATGCGT
This sequence comes from Lycorma delicatula, assembly GCF_047948215.1. Lineage (NCBI taxonomy): Eukaryota > Metazoa > Arthropoda > Insecta > Hemiptera > Fulgoridae > Lycorma > Lycorma delicatula. The sequence goes on from NC_134459.1 coordinate 115,007,188, forward strand.
GGGTCATAAAATGTCAATGTGCCATTTTTTTCACTTTTGAACATCATCCACAGCATATATGTAATTTTCCCATCTCTGAATCATCTTTTTTGTCCCTGGTGCAAATAAATTTCTTTGTCGTTGTCATTGACATTAAACTTCTTACCATGTAATGTCTTCTTGAATATGCCAAACAAGTGGAAATCCGATCGCGGCCAAGTCAGGACTATGTTGTGGGGGGGGATGAAAATACTTCTCGATGTAACTTGGATGGTTTCTCGAGTTGCCTGAGCTGTATTAGGCCGGGAGTTATCCTGAAGCAAAATGATGCCTTTACGCTGAGACCCAGGACGTTTTTTCAACACTACTGGCATCACTTTATCGTTAAGCATGTCAGAGTAGTATGCGCTGTTTATTGTTCGCTGATTTTCCTGAAAATATACAAAAACCGATGCTTTTACAACCCAAAAAGTTGTCATAATTTTTCCTGTTGGGAAAATGGTCGAGTTAGGAATCTTTTCTCGTACGCTTCCAGTCCATGCTCTGCCTATTTGATTCCGGTTCATAATGGTGAAACCATGTCTCATCACAGGCTGGAATACTGTGCAAACACGCACTGCCTTTTTGTTTGTACCACTTTTTCAGCTCTGTGCACGTGCGAAGTCTTGTCTCCTTATATTGATTTGTCGACTCTCTTTGAACCAATATTGCGCTCGTTTTACAGTAGTGGGTTTGATGGTGATAATATTATGAACTATACCGACAATTATTTATAATTTTTCAGTTGTAATCCCAAGTGTAAACAGTTGGTCTTCTTGGATGAGAAAGTCTATACGAGTTTCAAGCACTGGAATTGAAATTTCAATTGGACGTCTAGAATGGTGCTTGTCTGTCACTGAAGTTCGACCATCTTAAAATTTATCTACTTTTTTTTTGTTTAACCTCTGAGACAAACGTTAGTTATTACTTCAGAGGATGAGATGAATGATTTATAGCGTGGGTTAAAATGCCATGACTGACCGGCAATCGAACCCGGGACCTTCCGGATGAAAGGCCAAGACGCTACCACTCGCGCCATGGAGGCCGGAAAAATTTATCTACCTACTTTTAAAGAATATCTGCGGTATATACAACTTTGTCCGTATCATATGGTCATACGAGATTAAATTTTAACCTGTTTTTCACCTTCCAAAAACAAATAACGGATCGCTGTACGCTTTTAAATTAATTCACAAAATTTAAGAGGACTCGCAATCATAAAATTAAATTTTGAGATTAAAAACAAAACAATTGTATACAAATAGCTGATCAAACGTCATCACAGGATACGCGACTTACTGTTCTGAAAGTATCATAACCCTTCTTACCAATTGTTTTGCCTCCACAACTATTTGTATCTTTAATTTTTGAATGACTCTCGTAATATGACATGTTATTCAGTTTACAACCAATATTCTATTGAACCAAAATTAAGATGTCATTTATAAGACTGAAATGCAGACTTTCAATAGGCTTGGAATACCTTCCTATAAAATTATACTTAACTCGGAGAAGAAAGCAAGACTAAAAACTAATTCACACTATAGAGGGTACTACATTTGACATGACAGTTGTTGACTCAATGACAACATTCATTAATGACAATCATTGTTTTCATTTATTAATTTAGACTAAATAATATCCTTCCATCTTGTATCAAATAAACATATTATTTACTGCAATTTATGTCTTTATGCAATTTTATGCCTTCTTAGCATACACTTATTTATAACGATAATGGATTACCAAAATAGTTATCGGAATTCTAAATAAAACTCTTTAGCTCATTCATATTAAAAAAAAAACATATATTAAGTGAATATTTCTATAGATAAAACCCAGTAATGTTTTATCCATTCAGAAATAAAAGAGTCGATTATATGAATAGTTTCACTTTTTTTTTTAATTATCGTATAATAAACAGAAAAAATCAAATATTACTTTATTACGAAATAATTAATTATTGTTATAAGAAGGTTAAGAAAACGTAGAAGGTAGAATTTCAGAATAATTACATTAGTTTACAATTCTTGTAGTTACATATACCATTACAGCTGAAGTCTGTTCAGTCCGGTCCAGAATGGACACGTTTGTACGTGAGCTGATTCTCTTAGTATACCGTTCATATTGTTGATAGGGTTAAGTGAGAAAGATAGAGATAGCCTATGTATTTTAACACAGTCAGAACGAGATAGAAGACAGTAAGCGGCATGCAAAGTAGGGTCGGCTGTGGGCAGAACGTGTAGAAGGCAATTGACAGTAACAAGGTAGAACAGATAAGACAATGGTATAGTACTTGTATGTACCACACAGCACAGTGCTTTGAATGACAATGCTCATCTCTTATACGAACAGTAAGCAATATACATATGTATATATATATATATATATACAAATAAAATAAACACATACACACACAAATATATATATGTAGTAGGGAACGTGTAGTGTGGCTAAGCACAGGATCTTTACACCAGTTTTGTTGTACAAACACGGTACATATAAATCCAGTTGGACACTGGCTAAGCAATGTAAAAGCCTTATAAATTCTGCTTGAAGACAGCCCGCGGGAGATTTTAGCTAATGAATCGAGAGTCCCTTCTCTGACCACTTAACTTCTCCTTGAGATATTGAGCTAGAAATCACTTGCATATTGTGCGCCCCTTGGGGGTATTTCATTGAACTAAACAGTGTCTTCCCCCATCGTATTGTTTGCATGCAACCGGCGTATATAACTCACGAATAACATGGGTTATTTACGGTAAATTACAACGTTGTAGACGATAAAACCTTAATTTATTACTTTTAACAAATAAATAAAAAATATATATTACATATCTTCTAGAAATCAATTAATTTCTTTAAGAATTTTGATGGTAAAAGATTTTAAAAGAAATTAAGAAATATGAAGTAAAAAGATTGTTTGCTGATATTAATTTTTTTTTTTTATAACCTCCAATGAGCTTACCAAGATTAAAAAAATTGTTTAACTAATATTTTTCATCGAAATGAAGTTTTAGCTAAAAATAGAATACTCCTATGTTTGTAAAACATTTTGTTTCATTACTTAACTCGCTTTTTGTAAATGTATTCATAAGAGTAAAACTACCATGTTTCATAAATTTTTATGAAAAGAAAAATAAGCAAACATGATATTTAAAAAATCTAATTACCTATTAGAACTTAATTAATTTCCCTTTTTTAAAAGATACTCTAACAAAACTATTTTCCTATGTACACTATATATACATAATATATACATAATATATGTATATATATATATACATAATATATATATATATATACATAAAATTTTGTAAAAATTATTTTTTTTTGTTTGTACTACAAGTTGATAACAAAATTTAATTTTTTAATCAAAATTACTTCTAACTAATAAACATATTTATAACTGTATTTTTTAACTATGGGTAGGCGACTGATTGATATTCAAGTTGTTTGATTATATATTTAGGAAAATACCAAGGGTCAACCAATTTAGTACATAAACTGTAGGCTACTCATACACTAATGATATTTACACTAGAAGATAAGAATGGATATGAGGGTGGTCCGTCCGTTCAGTGAAACGTTCACAGAAAAAAAACAAAAAACAAATTTCCGAACTCCGTGGCGGAGTGGTATCGTCTCAGCGTTTCGTTTGAAGTCCCGTGTTCAAATCCGGTCAGGTATGACAGTTTTCATATATTACAAATTTCCATTTTCATATTATCACGTACAAGCTTCTATGTAAGCCTCTGTGGTAATTCATCAGTAAAAAAAAAAACTAACTGGATTTTCACATCCAGATCTATCGCATTTATATTCACATTTCATTTGTCACTTACAGGAACCTTAATCCTAGCTAAATTACGATTCTATAATTTTTTAATAAGAACATTTATAACTAGAAGGGATTCAGGTTAAACTAAAAAGACAAGTAACTGCGTTATACATTATACTTTCAGATTTAAAAATCGCATTTGATAGAATGTAACAGAACTACCTGATTCCATTTGTGTTTTTTTTTAAATCGAACTAAAATATTGATAAAATGGTGTTATTTACTAAGTATACAAAAATCAAGAAGTACTAAAAAAAGATATAAAACAAAAAACTAAAAAAGAAATGAGAAAAGATTGAAGTCTATTCCTTAGGTTTTCAACTTTTACATACTAATAAAATATTTTTTGATATTTTGAGGATAAATTCTAAGTCATGCAATTATAGCAGGAGAGAAAGTTATAATTTTAGCGTCTACAAGTTAATTTTAGCTGATAAGATCGTTCATTTGTTAAAAGGAAAAAATAAGTTAAAAGAAATGTTAGATAATATGAATTTACTATTAATTAAAAAAAATAAATAAATAATAAAACAAAAGTAATGTATTTGGATAGGATAACATAACACATACGAATACATAAAAGTTTCTTACTTTGATTATAAAATTACAAAGAATGGAAGGAATAAATTAAACAGAATCAAAGAGAAGTTTTCTGTAGGAAGTCTTCCAGTATCAAATATAGATCTAATAGTAAAATATAAATTGATAAGAATATTTGTGTTGAGTACGTTTCATCAAAGTAAAATATGTAAAATAGTAAAAGCAGAAAAAAAATAATCCAGGTTTCCAAAAAGTGGTGTTACATAAAGATGTTAAAATTGATAATGGTTGATAAATTTCAAAATGAAGAGGTGAATATATAAAGGATAACAAATAATATGAAACATAAGAAATATCATACATGATATAATCTATATTAACATTTTTTAAAGAAACTAACTAGACTGATGAATTGTGTTACTTGTTAAGATATTCACGTTTAATTAGCAGTGGATAAAAGCTGTAGAAAGACATAGAAAACATAGTAATATATAGAGTAAATAACTAAGAATTTAGGATATAATAAATATCTTAGCGTAGTGTAGAACAAAAATGAATAGATAATGGCATCAAGTAAATCAAATGGCTAAGTAGAAATTAAAAAAAATAAGAATTGAAAGTTAAACTGATTAAAAAATTACTAAATCTCGTTATTTGACTTAAACAGTTATATTCAATTTTTTTAATGTATTCGAAAGTATATTGTACACATGTCACAGTTCCAAGTTGAAAGCATATAGCGGGTTTACATCCGAAAGGTTTTACATTCGAATCCTGGTTTGGCTTGGCATTCTTCATTCGCTAAAAAATGTATTATTATAAAATTGTAATTAAGCATCAGCCTGTAGTTTATAATTAAAATAAAGTAATAAATAATATTAACCGTGTCACAATGTATGTAAAATACGTGCGATAACATGTACATAGTTGATCGGGGTATAGCGTAGCTACTGTACGTGTCATAATAATGTATTTAATTCGTCTACAGTCACGATCCTGGTTCACTAATCCTTATCATAATATGATGATGAAAATATATTAGTAGTGCGTTGTTTATTTTTTCTCGCAAACAAACTAATCTTGATATTATTCTGACTGAAGGAAAAATGATGTGAATAGTATAAATTAGCCAAAGATATCTGTACAATACAGCGTAGCCTTTCTCCAATATTACTTGTTGAATAAGTCAAACCAATCTAGAAAAGTTAGACACTGTGATATAATTAATACATTAAAAAATATGAAATTTATTAAAATATATTAAATTTTTTTTAAATTTGGATCGTTAATTTGATGACGTTATTCTTTTTTTGTTGCTCAATTAATTTATCTTCCTTGATTCATATTTCGCAGTAATTTTTATTTATCCACAGAAGATAAAAAAGTAAAAAATGTTAGGAGTTCTATCTTTTTAAATAATTTCTTAAACTATTTACTTATTTTTCTAAGGCTGTATTATAACGTTTCAATAACGCGGCTGGAATCTTCATCATAATAAGGGTCATTATGAAACAAATTTTTCATTAAGATACAGGTGTTCAAACAGTCAAAAGCCTATTCTTTTCAACCACTGACAAATCAAAAATGAGTATTGTTTACCGTATCAGCTGTTATTTTACACTGATTTTAATCCGATTTAGTAATTAGCAAGCAGAGGTTAATTTGATAGTACACCAACAGATTTCACGATTTCAATAGTACACTGTAACCATTTTGTTAATTATGTCAAATTCTGAGGAAGTCTTTAACACCGATCGATATTAAAGAAAAGGCAAAACTTATGACTAATAACCTATTGACCAGAAATGTATTTTTTGAAAAATTTAATAAAATATTCCGTAAGCAATAATATTCTATCATTGGTTTAATTCAATAATCCCAATATTTTCTCAGCCGTATAAAAAATACGGTATACAACTCTATATAATGGCCATTAATCTACTTTTGCGAAGTTTACGACACTCGCGTCGTAATTTACTTCGCACTCGTGCATTAATGGCTATCATTGAATGACAGCCATTGTATAATGTATTATTCCTAACGTGTAGGTTGCAATCTATTCAACCAGCGAAAAAAGAAGCAACTCCCCAACCGCTTAATCAGACGAGGAGACATCTGTTACGTGTAATTGAGGTGCAGTCTTGTACAGACTGAGACCGATCATTCCTGAGGCGGATGGTTAATTAAACCCCATTTACCAAAACATACCCGGTAATCTTAATCTATGCATTTTTTGTGTAAACTAATTTAAAAGTTCTATAAACGTAACCCACCTAGTGGTCTAGTGGTGAACGCGTCTTCGTAAATCAGCTGATTTCGAAGTCGAAAATTCAAACGTTCAAATCTAGTAAAGGCAGTTAGTTACTTTTATCCGGATTTGAATACTAGATCGTGGAATACGTCGAGCTGAAGCCGAGTATATTGAACTGTTCACACAATCTTTCGATAAACGACATACAATGTACCAGATGGAGCAACCACCCCCTCCAAGACTGAAATTGAGAAAGGGATTTTTGAACTCTACATCTATTGAGCCCCCTCCATGGTTCCCAAAAAGGGCTCCAACACCTCCAGGACATGACCTGGGCTGGCAAACGTGGGTGACTTTAAACCGGCTTCGAACTGGGGCTGCACCAATCAGAGTTAACCGCACTAGATGGCGTCAAATAGAACCTAACGACCTGAACTGCGAGTGCGGTGAGGTTCAGGACACTGAACATCTCCTAAAGTGCACCCTCTGCCCAACCAAATGCACACTAAAAGATCTGTGGCAAGGAAATGCTTCTGGTATTTCGGTGGCACAATACTGGTCGCAAAGTTTTTAATGTCTCATCGCTCGGAAACGAAAAAGTAAGTACCGGTGTTCTTTGGTGGTTGGGTTTCAACTAACCACACATCTCAGAAATGGTCGAACTGAGACTTTACAAGACTACTTCACTTACACTCATACATATCATCCTCATTCATCCTCTGAATACCTGACGGTGATTCCCGGAGGCTAAACACGAAAAAAAGTTCTATAAACGTAATTAACAGCTTTTATAAACATTACACGTTTATATTTTTCATATGCTCTCGAATTCATTAAAATTGATCATAATGAAATATTTCTTTTCATTCTTGGATGCATGGAGAATTCTACAATTTTATTCTACCATTTCCTACTCATTTAATTAAATCAATCCTAATTAATTCCTAATTAATCAAACCTTTATTTCCTTTTTCGTTTTACTTTCGGTTTTAATACTTACAGGTAAATCATAAATTTCTTATAACACTTTTAATTTGATTTGAATTCCAAACTGATTACTACTGAAATTGCAAAACTGTACTGGAAGAAAAATGATTACATCTATCATTAAACAAACTACTGCGGTACCAAGCATACTAGTACTTAAAGAATTCAACTTTGGGTACTGCAAGTAATCTGAATCGGCGAGTAAGTTTTTAAAATGAAATATGAAAACAACTGTAAACCATATTTTTAAGGCTCAATCTACTAGGCAATAGTGAAGACTAGTCCAGATTGAAGAACGTTAAGTTATTTCACTTTCCATTTAGATATAGTGAAAAACTCAAACAATATTTCACTTTATTCTATTTAAACAAGTATTTCGTATGAACTTCACACATTATTTTTATAAATTATAGTTTTACAGAATATTATCTATATTTATTCTTACCATTCATTACATTATTTCAGACTACTTGCTATTTGAGATTGTTAAAATAATGATTTTTATTCCTATTTCTTTCAATTTCATACATTTTAAAAATGATTTTGTTTGTTGCGAGCAATACTGCTGCATATTGTCTTCTTCAAATTAATTTCTTTCCTCATACTTATTTTTTTTCCAAAATAAAATTAATAGTTTACTAAACTAAAATAAAAAACTTGAATCATAATAATAAAATAAAGGTACTTTAACATTTTTATCCGATATATAAATTAAATTTTTTTACCAAAAAATAAAATATCTATTTGTTTTACACAAATTACAGTAATAGTTTAATCCTAAAATTGCAATATTTCATTTATGTGTAAATAAAAGTTTACTATATGAATTAAATACTAAACAGAACTAAAAATTTTCTTTAAAATACTGTTTTCATTAAAAATACTGTATAAAACAGTGTAAAAATTCAGTATTCAATTTTTTTTCCGTAATATAACTATTTTTCAATAGCGGTATTCAGAGCTACACAAACGGTGGCAGTATTGGCAAAGAAGATTAGTTGTTCTCTTTAAAAGTCTATTTGATAAAAATAAAAAAATAAAAATGAAATTCAAATAAAATATATTTTAAAGCATCTTTTAAAAATATATTAATCTGTCAAACACAGTTTTATATAATGAATACGTTAATCCATAAACAAACGTAATTTGTGCGTAAGGTATGATAACGTGTTACTAACTATACATGTGCGAAATAATACATGAATGCATTTGCACGACGCGCGTATTGACAATGAAACTGTTAATGATTATGAAATAGTGCTAGTGACCTTGACCTTGGACGCCCTCCATTCATATTCGATCCCTACCCCATTCATAGTTATATCTAGCTACCACTACTATTACTATTACTATTACTACCACTACTAGAGTTCACTGGCCTCTGTGGATACAACATAAGCAGGTAAGAACACAAACGCGCATACACTCACTCGCTAACATAAAGTCAACAACCAAAGATATACATAGATAAATACATGTAAAATTATGTTTGAAGATTTAAATGTATAAAAGGGTAATATAAAATTATAAAGTGCTTGAAAAAATTTTAAGTAATTAAAATAATTTAAAAAAAACCAATATTTCTCTAATTCCATTACTTTTTATAATTAAATAAATGTTTTCAGATGGAAATATTAATTTTATAAATTTAAAAAAATAATTAATTTAAAACAGGGTTTGAAATAATTTAAATTAATAGGTAGTTGATTAATATTTTTATATATCTAACTTTAATATTGATTAATAATTTTTGTGAACATGTCCAAAAGCATGATTTTTTTTTATTCTAGAGTTATATATTTACTTAAAAACACTTCTCCTTTCATATGGTATATTAGTTGTACTTAAATTTACTGTGAAGTGATGTATTCCAGTTCTTTGCCACATCACCTACACATTAACATCGGTCCGACGGTTGTTGAAAATACAAAAATTGTAAAAGATTAGAAAAATAAATTCGAAATACAATTCTCAATAAAATTAACTTTTCGCAAAGTAAAAATACATGGTATTTAAAAAAATAACTTGTCGAAGATATGGAGAAAGATCCTTATCTAAACGAAGATAAAAAATTTAAAAAAAAACGCATGATCGATTACAATTTTACATCGCATTTTCATTAAGTATAAAATCTACTGAAAAAAAGTTACGAAACTTTTCAAAAATCATAAATTAAAACATAAATCTATGTAAAGTTTTGGTAATCAGTTTAAAACATAAGCTTAAGTATCAATGGGGAAATTAAATTCATTTAATTTCCCCATAAAGTATTTTCACTTTTAAACATCACCTAAAATATCTACCTCTTTTAAGGATGTTCTGCGATTGTAGAATATTGAAGGTTTTACAACCTGAAAAAAAGCAGACAAGATTAAAAGTTAAAAACTTTTGCGGAAATCATTTACAAATTGTACGCGCTTAAATTTTTGTATACGTATATAATTTTATAGAATGTATTTTGATAACAAATTTATAAAAGAAAAAGTGGAAAAATCCATTTTCTTTCAAAGAATAAATCTATGCTCAATTTTTTTTTTAATTGTGCAGGAAAAACTTTAAAAATAGAGAAACTCGCAATTTTTAACATACGAAGGAATGGAGTCCATAGCAAAATTTTATGTTATTTTACATGGAATGTTACCAGATTTATGATGGAATAACCAGATTTGATGAAATCATTATTTTTATCTAAGTAGGATTAGGTTAAATAAAATGATTCTAGAAATAACGTTAAAAGGTTTTCAACCCAATTATATATTATACGTATGGAACACACAAGAAACACAAGCTTATAGAAAAAATCCTTGCAATATAATTGTCGTTTATTTCAAAATAATAAAAATTCGATGTCACTATGACTTGACACCTACTAATGTACAGAAACCATTATTTTGTGCTGTCAAAGCCCACAGAACCTTAGGAACGAAAGATAACGGATATTTTTAAAATTAAAAATGTAATATGAAAAAATAATATATTTACATCGATAGGTTGAGTGGCAAATGCACGGAGAGATTTCATGTTTAGAAGTCAGCTGTTATCAAATATAATTCTAAAATTAGAAAATAACTGTAAAATTCATATTAATGGAAATTAGTGCTTTACTGTAGGGAAACATGGAAAATAAGAAATATATTAAAAATCATTTAAAGAAATCTTTAAAACGTAGTGTAACAGGAGAAATTTGAAATTAGATAAGTTGATAAAGTACGCAATAAATTTTTTAAGAAGGATTGGGCAAAATAGAAATTTGTGGCGAAGTCTAATAAAAAAAAAAAGAGCTAAGATTGATGCATTTAGACATGTAAATTTAATTTAATGATTGGATTGAGTGTATAAAAAAATATATAGGAAAGTGGAAAGTATCAAACTGTTAATAAAATTGAAAAAATTTGTTAAGATAAAAAAATTCTGTTGAAAATTAAAGAGCGAATCACTCTTTATGATTGGCATCAAGCCAGTCAAATAAATGATAAAAATAAATTTACTAATTGTAACATAAAGAAGCTTTGATAATAATGTATGTCGGTAGGTTACAAGGGAAACATTTCTATTTACAGTAAAATGCAAAGATGTTTATAACAGAAATAAAATATAACTGGAAAAAACAAGGAAGGTCTAGCAGATACTAAATTTTTATACCTACAAAGTTTATATTACCTCGTTACTTTACAAAAAGCAATTTCGAAAGATTCGTATTGCCTCGTGAAAAGACAATGTTAACTTTTTCTTTTACTTTAGTAAAAAAACCAAAAAAAAACCTTATTGTCTCTAGTGTGCCTCTTTATAACTACTGACATACTTGAAGACTGACGATATGAAAACCAGAAAGGAAAAAATAGAAGATTTTAAAAGGGTTGAAAATCTTTGGAAAATGTTGAAAATTTCAAAGGACTTTTCATTTGTTAAACATATATCCATAAGTATCCATAGTATCCATAGTATTAAATACTAAGAACGTCTTTGACATAATTCATTAAAACTAATTATAGGGGGAAAAAAACGAAAAAAGATAAAAGTAAAATAATTTAATCAGATAATTTAGATTATAAAATAAATCAGTATAGATATGTAATTTTTAGTGTTATAATTAATACTGTTATTATTATTATTATTTATTTTTTATAATTAATTGGCGCAAATCATAATCATATATATATATATATATATATCTTTACTGCGCAAGAAGACCAACTTTTCCCAATTTCAAAAAATGTAATAAAAGATTACATAATTTCCAACTTGTCCCTATCAAATTTTTTTCAAATTTAAATTGAGCTAACTCAAGAACAATTCAACCTATCTTCATCAAGTTTTCACAAGCACAACTTTCAGATACACTACTACACCATACATAAATTTCAGTGAAATTAATCGAGTAGTTTTGGAGAATTTTGAGCCACAAAACTTTATATTTAGACCTATAATAAATGTATATAAGGAAAACACAATTTAATTGAACGGTATTTTCGTACGCCTCATATCTTAAAGAGAATTCATTTTCACCTCCTCCACACTCCCAACATGCGACCGAAAGTAATATCGTACTTTTCTTCAAAAAATCGGTAAAAGGTAAGTGCAATATAAAATTAAATTATTTATTTGATTTATTAAATGGTAATATAATAGTATTCAGTTAACGTACATGTAAAAATGCTATTCGTATTTATCTATGAAATAAAATTTAATTTGTCTATCCGCTGTATGGTTGTATATGCTTTTGAGATTTTGAGGAAATAGCTATAATAAATAAGAAATCAAAATATGTTTAATATCTTATGGCACAATTTTTTCGATTGATAAGGTTAGTAACCTATAAATTGGGATTAGAAAATAAATTTATCATTTTAAAAGTACGTTCAGCGATTTCTTTTTGCATTATTTAGAATATTTTACTATTACAACCAATTAATCTTTTAACCGAATAAAATATTCGTTGTAATACCAACGAGTAATATTAAAAATTTAATTAAAAGAAGTTTAATGAATTTTTTTTGAAAATATATTCATTCCAAAATTATTTGATTAAAAAATACTATGACTAATTAAGAAACTTAAGAAAAATATTTGTAAAAAAAAATTTAATTTTACTTTTACCGGAATAGAATTATCTATTTAAAATTTTTAAATGTTTTCTATAGTTCAGTAACGTTAAATTGAGAAAAATGTCTGCTGAATTCAATTAAAAATAAGTATGAAAAGAAACATTGGAAAAATAATCCTGTAATTTTCTAAAATGTAGCTGTAATTTTTTTCAAACAACAGAACAGATTTCCCTACAAACTTGAATGATAATTTAGAGGATTACAATTTTAATTATGAAAATCTTCTTGTATTTAGTTATAAAATAGCGGAAGGACTTTGATTAAAGAGATTAATCGAAATGATGTTATTGCAAAGCAATGAACCATGAATACAAATTTAAAGCAATGAATTTAATACATCAGTAAAAAAATATATAAATAAAATTATTGGTTTAATCCGCATTAAATAGGTAATTTAAAAACATTAAATTAAGTACTATTTTTAATTCTTTTAAGAAAAAATTCTACAATCTCCAAAAATTAAAAAATCAAAAAATATATCAACCATTTAGTTAAAAATTCGTTGCTCTAACACCGTACAAATTTTTCAGTTATTAAGGATTAACATTTACAACTATCGTTTAAAGTACAATTATAATTCAGTATTTTTTTTTTCCTTTTTGGGGTATACAGATTTGTAATGTATAGAAGATGAAATATTAAATGTAGCTGTTACATCGCAAAATTTTATACATAAACGTTAACATTAAAAATGTAATTTTCACTGAATAAAAGATTAGTAATACAATCACCTTAAACCAAACGCAAAATCAACAATTTTACTATTAGATTTATCCAAGACGAGTGTAATGTATGAAATTAATTTTTTTTTTGTTCTTATAACCCTAGAACGGACGCATTGATTTTTAGGAAGTAGATATAAAACGGTTTTTTTTTAAATCACGTGAATAATATGGAATAAGATTATATGATAACTTGATGAGAATAAAACCGTAGATGTAATTTTTGTAAAGCCAAAAAAATCAGCTATATGTATAAAACGTCCCATTAAAATGGATAAAATTTGTGTATATATATTATGTGGTCCTGTAATAATCTTATTTATGGAAAATAATACTTTCTTTTAAAAAGTATACAATGTATTAAATGTAAATATAAAAATAATAAAAACTAATTTAAAAAGAATCTGACAACAAAGATGATTCAGAAGAAAGATTCTTTCCTTGCACTGGTTACTTTATTCTTAAAGTGGAAAATTAATGACACATAAAATTAAAAAAAAATATTTTTTTTACTTTTTCTGCCTCCCCACCACCAAAACCACCTCCCAAGAATTTTTTTTTCTTTTCTACTTTTAGTATGTTAAATGGAAGAAAAAATTTCCACTGAAAATGTACAACCATTAAAAAGTTACCTAAGATTTATTTTTTTTTGGGATGGGGATGAATTATGATGTGGGTTGAATTAATGATAAGATTAAACAGTTTTATTATTATTATTATTATTAAACGTTTAAATAAACGAAAAAAATTTTTTTAAACATCCAAAAATCGGTATTTTTAAACTCTGTTCGGCTCTCTTACACCGAAAGTTTTCTTGGCTCATTTGCAAAACTACTTTGTTTACAAAGACAAAAAAATTGGGTTAAAACAACAAATAAAAAGATAGCTTTTCGATTTTTAGGGAAGGGGAGAATTTGGGAGCAATTTTATCCCCCAAATGCAAGCATGCACGCATATACTAAGCTTAATATAAATTGGGGTTATTTTTTTTTAATTTTATGAAAACTGACCCTCAAAAAACTCCCCTTACCCCCTGAGATATTGACCCCATAATTTCACCTAAAAATTGCCTAAAAATCTATATACACGAATCTCTGAACAAAATTTCACCAAACTCTATTTATGAAGTTCATTTTTTCTTTTGGTATTTTAAGCACCTTACCAGTGAGCATCGATATAATCATTATTTTTCTGAATTCAAAATAATCTCTGTAAAGATATGAAATTGATAAAATTATATGTTTTAATTTTTATAAATAAAAAAATATATTATTCCGTAGATTTTTTACAATTATTGAAACAAACAAAAGAAATCTCCTTTTCTTTGTTAAAGTACATTTTTGATTCTATTTATGAAACACTGGTATTGGGAATTTGTATCGATACGATATCGAGTTGTTACAACGATAACTCATTGAAAATACATTATAAAAATTGTAATAAAAGAATTATTAAATTAGTTCATTCTCATCACAAAAAGACGCTCGGATGGATTTTCCGTAGAAAGGCAAAGAAAGATAACAGATTACAAATTTTTTAACTAACGTTTACCAATAATTTCCGAATTTTTTGATCCTAAGGTTATAGGATCCTACCCAAAAATGACAAAAATTTAGGTGGTTGTACCATAAATATGCAAAATTTACTGAAAATTGATCAAAATATATTATTCTTATAATACTTCTACGATTTATATAATTTTTCAAAAGAAAAAGACAGTTGAAAATTTAGATGTTAAGATGTAATTATAAAATTTCTTATAACAGTAAGTAATTAATAGTAAAATTAAATCGGTTAAATTATTAACGGATAAGAAAAGAGGAAGCATATAAAGCGGTGGGCCACACGTAGGGAGAAGCATGTGGCGTGTCTAATTATCAGTCGCGAAGTGGAACACGCAGTTATAGCCCACTAAGAGAAGCAAGTAATAGTATTAGCAGTATTAGTTGTAGTATACCTAATAATAGTAGCAGAAACAGGCCGGGCAAAAATGTAGAAGAGAGATCTATTGAAAGATATCGTACCAAGCAGTGCGGGGTGTAATTCTGCAAGTTCTGTTAAGTTCACACACTTCATAAACAAATCATCGGTAGTAATACACCTTTACCCTTCTGTTATTTAAGGCACGAAATAATAGTCGATGGATATATCGAGTAGATATTACATCTTTAAATAAGATATAAAAATTATTATAATATCCAATAATAATGGTGTTAATACACGGTATAAGAGAGATAGAAAAACGGAACAGATGAATTACATTTTTGCAAAACCGTGTTTTATTTTGTAAAATAAAATTTATCATAAATTTTTATTTTTATTTTTAATCATGAGAGATCTTCAATAAATACATTTAAATTTTATATTTTACTCCCAAAATCTTTCGATTTTTAATGGAAATATTAATGAACTACATCTAAATATTTCTGAAATAGAAATTGATCACAAAACTACAAACCATTGTATTTCTACAATTAATTTGTAAATTAAAATCGTTTAAGTAATAAGAGATAATCTGGATTTGTAAATTTTGAAATAACAAATTTCAGGCTGTCTATTAGACGTATATAGATTTAGGCCTATGCTCTATTACTGCATAATGAGAAATATCGGAGAAAAAAAATGTAAATAATATTCTTTACAAATATTTTTATCCGCGAGCAGTATCGTCTTGGCCTTTCATCCGGAGGTCCCGGGTTCGAATCTCAGTCAAACACGGCATTTTCACACACGCTACAAATCATTCACCTCATCCTCTGAAGCAGTACCTAACGGTATAAAAAAAAATCCATACTGGTATATCTAAATGATACACAGGATTATTGTACATAAATATAATATAGAAATTGGGGGGATACCTCATTTAAGTTATAAAATCAGTTACTTAAGGTGTGAAGGTCTAACGTGGAGGATATCTGATCAGGAAAAAATTAATTTAATCCCATGCAAAACACAGTAAAATTAATGCATTAAGTAATATATTTCAGAAATGATCAAAAAACACTTGAAACTGAATATCAGTAAAAAAAATCTCCACCTGACTTTGGTATATTAAAAATATTAATATTTTTAATTTATTAGACATAATATATTTTAATATAAATTTTATGTAATAATATATTTTAGACATATTTACAAAAAGTTATAGATTAATTAGATTATTAATTTTTTTTAAATATATTACTTTTTTAACTAGTTTTTCGGTTAATAAAATTGTTACTTTTTAGTCATCAATCAAGCGACTTGATTTTGATACATCTTAAATTATTTGTTTTAACGTTTAAGGATACAATAATAATCTTATATTATTATAACCTTGTTTTCCAATAATAGTAATTATTTCTACACAACCTTCCATTAATAAATTAAGTTAACCTAGTTGTCTTATAATTACTAAATTAGCTACAACCTAGTTTTTTTTTGACAAGAATTTTCCAATTCATCCTAAAACCTCTTCATTTTGAACATTGTTAATCCTGGACAACATAACCTAAAAAAGGAATAGAACTTTAAAATATTTATGAAGAATAAAAAAGCCTAAATTTAAGGTGCATCAGTGAAAATATTACATCTTATTTAATAATTAAAATCAATAGATTTAGAATCGTTTTTGCAGGAAAGTATGTATTTGAACAATAATAATTTAAACGCATATAATTTAATAATTTTACAAGTAATTTGGTAATTACTGATATGGAAATATGGGTTGTAAAGGACAGAAAAATTACCTTTAATAACGGTAGGAATTACGATCGTCTATTTGGAAAAAGTACCGTTGGCTTCACGTAACCGTAGAATGTAGCCGGCCTCCGAGGCGCGCGTAATAGCGTCTCGGCCTTTCATCCGGAGGTCCCGGGTTCGAATCTCGGACAGCCATGGCTTTTTCACTCACGCTCCAAATCATTCATCTCATCCTCTGAAGCAAAACCTGAAGGTGGTCCCGGATGTTAAACAAAAATTAAAAACCCTAGAACGTAATACAAATATTGTATTAGTGAAGCATTGTATAGCTTCATTTTTCGCCAAGAGATGGTTAAGATTGCCATCAGTTTTATAATCAAATTATTTTGTATCACAATCTTTTATTTCCTCTGTTGTTAAAATTATGATACTGCTTCGACACCGTGTTTTTAAATAATTTAGAACAAAATAATATTCCCTATCTTTAATAAATAACGAAATAACTATTTATTTTTTAAACAGCTATCATATTAAAATCGATTATCGGGAATTTATTTTAATAATAGAAAAAAATAAATAAAAATCTAATATTAAGTTTACATAAAACCAGAAATTTTGTATAATCTACAAACGAATTTATGGAGCTTTGAAACTGGATTATATCAGGAAACTATCAGGTTTTTTTTTAAATTTCGTAATAAGTATAGGATTTTTTTTTTTTACAAATAAGTTAATAATTACAATTTTAAAAGCAAAATACATCATGGTTTAGTCTAAAACAGAATTTGTTATAAGATGTTTTTAAGATAAGCTTTTTATTTCGTTATATAAATTAAAATTATTACATAGAATCAATTTAAAATATTTAATTTTAATTCCGTGAATAACCACATCAGAGTATTTTGATGATATTATTGAGGATGTTAAGAAAAAAGCATTTTCTCATATTTGAACAAACATTTTATTCTTAATTATTTTATGAGCACTATATAAAATTGAAAAACAATAAGAATTATGAGATTTAAACAATATTTATATTTTATTATAAGAAATATAGCGTTCTCTGATTATTACTATTTCTTTATATCCGGGTAGAAAAAAAAAAGAAAATATTTCCTCGTTAAGATAAGATTTTTATTTTTAATGGGGTAAGGATCTGTAAAATGAGAATAAAACATATGTTTCCGCTTTATCTATGTTAGATGGAAGACAGCCGTTGTTTCACTGTTAACAGCTATTTTATCGCGACCACTCAATAAAAATAAATTATTATTAGTATTACAATGACAACACGATCTGTCTTACACAGTAAAACGTTAACTTCTACCGTTTTATGAAAACAGTAGACATATAACCTTAGTGTAATGAGCTCTTACACAGTTCTACAAGATATATATAAAAAAGAGTATCTTTTATACGGTACAACTCAGTTTGCCTTCAGTTATATTGCTTACAACTTTCTTATTGCTTCATTCTACGACCTAACAAAAGATTTTATATTTTTTACACACTTTTCCTCGCTGTTTTCTGTTATTTGATTACTTATAACATAAAGCTTTGTCTATTATAACTACAACCGATAAACAAGAAAAAAGAAAGGTTAAAAGTATATTTATAACTGCGATATTATGTGAAAACTTTTAAAAGATAATGCTTACTTAAAACATATTGTCGTCACCAACTCAAAACATAAAACATTACTTATTTTACATTATACAATACCTATATATTTTTTTTCTTTTGTGTATCATAAACTGAGAAGTAATACTAGAGTTCAGAGCATTAAATGAGATGATAGAAAATAAGTCGTTTTAAAAAGCTAATATCAACTTGTCTGGATTATTTACGGAAAATCGTTAGTGAATAAAACTAGACTACAAAAATAAATTCATTTATTAACTTTTCATAATGAAAATATTTATTTAGTTTTAACTGTGTAAAACAACAACTTTTTTATTAACCTCGACTTAATGATAAAATGATCGTCAAAACACTGGTAAAAATATATGTATTTATCGAGATATAACTCGGGTATTTTACTACATGATTTAGGGTTAATAGAAAACAATTTTTTTTTAAATAAAAAAATCTGTTTCTTGGACACTTACATCATTTTTCTTAATAAATTATGATCACAATCCTATGCAAATATATATTTTTTTCTAAGTAAGAATGAATCTCTTAAAACAGAAACGATACTTGCTGAATATTTTTGCATTGATTTAAACATCATTAAATATACATTTTTTTAATAGAACAAGCCGTGTAAATTACCTTTATCATATTTTTCTTAAAAAGTATGAAAAAACGTAATTCAAATGCTCTACTGCTACACGTTTAACATCAGTATTTCTGATATTGCTCGTTTCTTCCTGTAACAATATTACGGTAAATGAATGTATAGCGATCAGCCAAAATTTTGGATATCGGAATTTTTGGAAATTTCGACGTTTCAAGACCTTCTGCGCCAACACAAAAAAAGTTACACAACTTTATGTGAAATAAAAAAAGTTAGAGAAATTCCAGACGGTATATGTGCGTATACGTACATCGATTTGTATTTTAATTAATATTACCGGACTGGCTTACATCAATTCTAAAATGGATTAAAAATTTATTTATTTTGGGCATTGATGGCATTAAATATTAGATAAAATTAAAAAAGGGGAGGGATATTTTCGCCAATTTTAAAAATTTGACATATTCTATATGTTAAAATAATTGTCGTAAAAAATTGACCTATAATGAAATTATTTATTACTTTATTTAAAATTCCAAAGTTTTAGTCGATCAGATTTGTGGGTAGGAGTATAATCAACATTAATTCTAAACAGATTTTATTTCAAATCTCAAAAAACCATTGACTTTAAAATTTGAAATTTAGCAAAAATATTTAACTTCATATACCCCAACCTGACCACCCCCACAGTAGAGGGGAAGATCCTCGCCTTGTTACGATCCCGGTCGTCACACCACCACCTCCGTCGTACCCTGATTGGTTTTACTGGAGGTCGTCTTTTAGATCCTCTAAACCTGATAACACATCACAGTCATCGATTTGGCCTTTATCAGAATTCCACCGATGCAAATGCATCGGCAGACATTTCCATCAGTGTATTTACACAACCTACTATCGCCTTTGTATGGCCTCTTCCAACCACGACCATCTACCATAACTTACAACCCTCAACTATCAAATTAACCGATACACGGAAGCGCGATCCTCGCATCTCCCTCTAACACCGAAGGTTACACACTACTACTCTTCCCATATCTAACTTTAATTGGACTACTCACTCAGAGCATTACTTGACCGAGTCTTTTAAATACCAGAAATATTATTATGTTACCAACGAAACAAGTGTTAATCGCAACAACGAAAAGTTTGTTCTACAATTCAATTTACTCAAAATCCTCTTGATTTACTCAAAAATCAAGAGACAAATTCTCATATTTATTAAGATTCTAATGTAAACATACCCTATTTCTTTCTGCTCTGTTCCGCTTTTGCGGACGAGGTCAAAGCCTTACATACTACCGCACCGTAACTTCCCCAAAGTTCTCAACATATGAATTCTCATCCTAACAGCAAATATTTCAGCTAACCGGGGCTCAATGCCATAACGCCTGTCTGGGCGAAGTAAGCACTTAAGCATTCAGGCAGGCCCCTAGCCACCCGAATTTTTATTCTATATGTACATCTATAACAGCATCAGACTCCCTTAGCCATCCTCCGCAGGGCTAAGAATCTCTAAAATTTCTTTTAGCCTAGTTGAATAAATGCCTTATTGCACCACATTTGCCTGACTAATAATAATTACTCCAGCAAATAAATTTTAAACCCCAAAAATCAATGGCTGAATGGAACCAGTATTTAAAATGTCATTCTCTTTAAACAATAATCTTCAAGATTGAAAATCCAACAGTATCTGTATTTAGTACATGGGAACATTTAAAAAATGATATTAATGGGACCCAACTTAAGAATCTTTTTTATAAATACTGAGACTAGCTATTTTTCAAGTGTGTGGCTATTATTAAAAATTTTGTATGAAATCGTGCAAGGGGAATAAATCATACCAAAATAGTTTTAGAGAATATTTTTTTTTTTTTTAACTTATATTTTTTTAACTTAGCAACTATAATATAAATACAGTATAACTTTGATAAAACTGTCACTTGATCAAGGACGACAACTGAGACCCAAAAGAAGTTTGATTTTAGAAGTTTTTCTAAGAAGTTTGATTTTTTCTCATTAAAGGTTAATGTTGCACAATTATCATTTCAAATGTAAAGTAAAAACGTCATTTAGTCAAGGGAGTCAAATCGGACCCACTTTTTTTAATGAACATTTAGATCTTTTTCGCAATTAAATAAAAAATAATTCGTGAAAATTATACAACTCTTTGCCGGTTTTTTTATCAGTATTTTTAGTTTAGAAAAGAAGTAATATCACATCATATGTTTTGTTTCTACAGCTAAGTTAATTTAGCTGTAGATGTTTGTAGGATTACATAAATTATTAAATAGATGAATCAGCTTATAAGTTTAAAAAAAAGAAACAATTTATTTGTGAAATTGTAAGTTTTATTTGTACATCAATTACGAAGGAACAGCTTATAAATCACCGTATGAAGTATGCTCTTTCCTAATTAGGTTAGATGAAAATGCAATATCCAGACAGTAAATAAACAGTTACTTTGAAGTAATGGTACGACTAGACAAAATAAATAGTACAGCGTGGTCAAATTTTTAACAACTTTAAATCAAAGTGGAGTATTTACTCAAGTTAAACACCTTAATCCGTTTCGTCGCCACTTATTTCTGGCTTACAACCGTAAATTCGGTTGCATAAATAGTGATAAAATATACGCTTCACAAGTCCTTTCTTTTCCTTTCTTTTGCCTGTTTAGCAATCGGTAATTACCGTTCAGATAATACTTCAGAGGATGAACGAGTATATGTATGAGTGTAATGAAGTGTAGTTTTGTACAGTCTCAGTTCGACCACTCCTGAGATGTGTGGTTAATTGAAATCCAACCGCCAAAGAACACCGGAATCCAAGATCTAGTATTTAAATCCATGTAAAAATAATTGACTTTACTAGGACTTGAACGCTGAAACTCGCAACTTCCAAATCACCTGATTTGGGAAGACGCGTTCACCACTAGACCAATCCGGTTGGATCCTGTTCAATACTTTTATAACCATTGTATTATATCCAAATCTTAGGCACTTTGTTATTTTATAATAATATTAATTTTATAATTAAATTATTCATGTAGTTGTATCTACAAGTATGCTACCACAGTTAAAAAATACCTTTATCATAACTAAAAACATTTTCGTATAACATAGCACAATACTTCAGAAGAGGCATTAAAAGTGCGGGATTACCAAGTAAAGACTTAAGATATAAGATAAAAAATTTTAATAATTTTTACTTCCTTGTACAAAGTAAAAAAAAATTCTGATCGCGAAAAATTTCGGTTTTCAGATTTCAACGGAAATATCCATTTTGACCATCCCTGAATCCACTTTGACTAGTTTCGGCGTGACGTCTCTACGTAAGTACGTAAGTATCTTGCATAACTCTAAAAAGATTAGCCGTAGGATGTTGAAATTTTGGATTTAGGACTGTTGTATCATCTAGTTGTACACCTCCCCTTTTGATTGCAATTGACTGGATCAAAACTGTCCAAAATAGCCCATAATAAAAAAAAATTGGATTCTTGATTTTTTCTTAACTGCAGTAATAAGCCCTTGTTGAGAATTTTTCAGCGATATATCATAAGTGTTATTTATTTTCATTTTTCCCGAGTTATAGCCAAATAAAATTTTATTTAATGAAATATTTGGATCTTACAAGGGGAAGACACATTTTTTCGAACCCTACTGCATCTCCTATTTGTGATTTTTTATTTTAATTTAACTATTTTATTGATTTATTAATAATTATTAACCTTTGATTGTAAAAATCAGTTTAAAATAAATTCAATAAAAAAAATAATAATATGAAAAATATCCGAAGTTATGAATGAAATAAAATTTTATGTACTTTTCATTTAAAAAAAATATGTATATATAATTTAATAGGCGTACAAGGAAGTCATGTGATGTCCACATCACATTTTTTAAACATAACAATTTTAGTGAGAAAGTAAGCGGAAACGGAACTGGGATTTTAAGAAAAATGAAGAATAACCAATTGTGAAATATAAAACGGTATGTTATAGTTTTTATTAATCGTTCAAATTTTCGTAAGCACTTTTAACAGTTTAAATCGATCTGAAGCAAGTGACACCGTTTTTCATCGTAGCGGAAGACTGATGAAGGTTTTAACTAACGCTTTAAAAAATAGCATTAATGGGTTTATTATCAAAGGTAGACACAAAAATATGGGAAATTGGTGAAATTTGAAGTGCAATTATTGGCATTCTCTATTCCATTAATCAATAATAAAAAGTTGAATTACTGCGAAGGTGGTTTCCGAAACAGACGAATTAAGACATCCGAATTCACAGTCATACGGAATTCAAACAACGATTTTCAGAAGGGGATTTTTACATCATAAAATAACTTGTGATGAGAGTTGTCATAACTTTAAACCGGAATCCAACCGTCAGAATACAGAATGGAAAGTAGAAAAACCTACTCCTAGGCCGGTAAAGTGATCCTAACGTCGTTTTGAGACTGTATAAAGAACAAATTTATTGCAATCATTTGGAAGAACATCCTACAATCAACGATGTTTACTACTGTACCATGCTATAAAGTAAAGTTAAACCTGCAATAAGGACACGTCCTGGATCTCTTTCAAAATACATAATTCTTCTATATGATAACGGTCTTCTCCCATTCTAGTCAACAGACACGGAAAGCTGTTCAAAACTATATTTGGGATGTGTTAACCACATCAACCTTAAACCCCTGATCTCGCACTATCAGATAGTTGTTTTTATTTGTTTGGGAGGGTCCTCTCAAAGAATTTTTACATGTCATCAAGCGGAAACAATACTGTATAAGAATGGTTTAGCTCAAGAATGGTTTAGCAAGTTGAACAATTCTTTACTACCAGAATAAGAAATTTCACAGAAAGATGAGACAAGTGCCTAAGTATAGCTGGGGATAATGTTGAAAAGTACAGTTTCATTTTTATTGAATAAATAATAATTTTTTTTTTAGACATATATCTGCTTCATTATAGAATGACCATCGTATACATTTTTCTCCTGCTGAGTAGAGGTAATATATATACAGTTTATTGTCTCTCGATAGCAAAGAAATACATTAATCTACTTGATTTACACCAACAAGTCTTCTTTATAACTTTGATGCATGTGATATAATAAACACGTTAGAGTTAATTTCTCTGTAAAGTATCATATTTACTATAAAGCCAGTCCCTATGTCCCTAAGAGGCCTTGCATAGAATGGTTGTTATGCTTGAGGGTGTCTATTTCAGGGAGCGTCTTGTGACAAATCCATCGCCTACGATGGATTATGGCAACTTTGAATTCGTATATATATATATATATATATATATACACACACACATATATATATATATACAGGTAAAAAAAAAATTATATATTTAGACATATTATTTTCTTTCTTCCATCAGTTGTTTTCCTGTGATTTTGCTTTACTGTTACAGAAGTTAAGAATTAAAATATATAAATCGAAAAAATTCTGACATCAGAACATCCGTCATCCAGAATTAATTAAATATAAGCTCAACATTTTATATACTTTGATGATTAGACTTTGAAGAAAAAAAGGTAATTTTATTACTGTAAATCTCGGAATTTTTTTATAAAAATCAATATAGTTAATTCAGAAAATAATACTAAAATAAAATACTAATAATTAAAGAAGAAAAATAGTTCGCAAATAAAAATTTCTTTAAAAGAAGAGTAAAACCCATTTGTAAATCTTACTGATAATGATTAAAATAAATTTCATTAAAGAGAATAAAAAACTTGCTACTGTGGATTAGACTTACTGTAACAAATTTTATCATCATTACACAACTAAAGGACTAAAAAGCTTCTAAGAAAATATATATTTTTTTTTAAATAACGTTATATAAAATGTAATAAAAAATATTTTCTAATCTTACATAATTCTAAAACAATATTGGCAACATTTCAAGCGTGGGAATAAAGCATGTTGTTAGAAATACAGATAACGTTACGGCACGAACCTTTTACACACCAATGCGCGAGGAGCAAGTAACAAAACTTATCTAAACACCAAACAAACTATCAGGTACTAAGTTCTAGACTAAGTTTATTAAACATGGCGTGTTAGAGATAGTGAATTTAGGTTGTATTATAATAATAATATTATTATTCTGCATTAATGCGCATAAACATCGTGCTTAACAATATCTCAACTTGTTATAAAACAAATTTAGACTTAAAATTAAGAAACTTGTGTTCAAAATGAAAATAATACCTTATTTCCTTAACAGTTGCTATAAAAACTGAAAGTTCAGTAGATTCATTCAGTAAACGTTTAACAGTTTAATTTCATTAACAAAAATATAATCTTTTAAGTTCTAGTGTTTCGTTACTTAGAGAAATCTTGGAAAAATAGTAATATTTTAAATTTTAAATAGATAGTTGGTGGACTCTGCATTTATGAATGTGTTGTTAGAACTTTAATATAGAATTAGATACTAACATGAAGTGTAAATATATGATAAGCCATGATTAATTGTATCTTATTCTAATAAAATATTGGATCATGGGTAATTACAAGTAGAGAAGATAAAGTAATCAGAGATGATAATAAAATAATTAGAAAAGATTGCAAAGGTATCAGAGATGAAGTTCTTAAAAAATAAATATGAAAAGTTCGAAGGACTTTATTACAAAACAATAATAAAAATGAGAATACACCTGATCTTTGTTTGACTTTACCTACCAAGATACAATTTTTTTTTTTTTTTTTTTTTTTTTAAATTCAGCCGCTTGTTTTCTATTAAGAATAGCTACATCACTTCTATAGCTACATCACTTCAATACGTCAGATCAAGTCCTGATGTATGACCTGACGTATGAAAAGACCTGACATGACCTGACCGGATTCGAGAAACCTTCCGTTTCGACAGTTGAATCCTGAGTCAAGTTCCCGCCCATAACATTCTTCTATTTCGATAGACTTCCAGTAATTGGTTTTATTGTTTCTCTACATCTGTTTTAATTAAGTTATGAAGGTATTCATACTGATCTTCATTAACATGAAAGCAGTTCTGTACACCTGTTAAACGTCAAATTAATAACTGGAACTCATCATATTTATCTGTTTCTATCACACAGATACTAACCTATTTTTAGTTTTTGTCACTATAAGAATTTCTACCAAAAATTTAAATCTAGAATCTGAAAATAAATATAAGAGTGCGAGCGATGCGGATGTACTACTTTTGGGAAATCTTATACGACAGATTAAAATCTTGTCAGGTCTCGAAGCTGTATGCTATGCCTAGTCAAGTCAATAATAACCCACCGGATTGGTCTAGTGGTTAACGTGTCTTCCCAAATCAGCTGATTTGGAAGTCGAGGTTAGAGCGTTCAAGTCCTAGTAAAGCCAGATATTTTCATATGGATTTGAATATTAGATCGTGGATACCGGTGTTCTTTGGTGGTTGGGTTTCAATTAACCACACATCTCAGGAATGGTCGAACTGAGAATGTACAAGACTACACTTCATTTACACTCATACATATATCATCCTCATTCATCCTCTGAAGAATTATCTAAAAACGGTAGTTACCGGAGGCTAAACAGGAAAAGAAAGAAAGAAAGAAGAAAGTCAAGTCAATAATAAATTGTATAGCCTCACCTTAAGAGATGATCTAAAATTAGAGAAGTACAGATATGCATAGAATAAAAAATATACTTAAATGCAATACAAACCGAAAAGAGTAGGCCGACCAAACAGAATTGATAACCAGACATAATAGGATGATGTAGAAAGGCATTCCACCTGTATATTGCTCAGGATAGGTGGAGAGATTGTATAAGAACTAAATAAGAAGAGAAAAGAGATGGAGGAAACTGATGTTCAAGGAATTTTCAAAAAGGAATTACGAAATAAAGACAAAGTAGAGGTGTTACAGCTAATTTACTCATTTCTGAAGGCTACACAAGGTATAAACACGAGCAGTTATAACACTTCAGGTTATGTTCATCAAAATAATTTCGTTGTTGCTACAAAAAACACTAACAACCACCTGTCATATTTTTCCTTTTTTAGATGTACTGAAATATCGATGCTTGAATCGTAGCTTGCATTGGCTGAATTAAATCACGTATTTTGCAATATTTTGTATATAAGAATCGTGAAATATCAACCGGAAAAGTTCTCATTTGATTTTCATAAACAAAAACTGACATAATTTCAATTTCAGTAACAAAAAAGGGTGTTTCTTTTCTGTTAATATTCAATTCGCATTAGCATAATATGAATTATACAGGATTAACAACATAAGACCGAACTCATGACGTAACCGCTGGCTCTGAATCGATTATTGTCCTCCAGGGTCGCACCAAGGGCCTCTAAGCTCAGAATTATCATATCGATCATCACTTCTGCCCTACTGTACGCGGCCCCAGTTTGTGGTGCGGCGGTTAGAGTACAGAGAAACGAGGCTGCAGAGAGTCCACAGGAGATCCCTACTGGGTATAATATCAGCGTACAGCGTACGGCCTCTTACGACGCGGTATGCGTTCTTGCGGCCGTCCCTTCTGTGGACTTGCAGATTAATGAGTGGGCTCAAAGATACGCTGGCACGGATAAGTCCGAGGCGAGAGCTAACACCATCAGTACTTGGAAGGACAGATGAACAGCTGGCGGATGGTCAGAATGGACTAGAAAACTTATCACTAACCTTGAAATGTGGATCAACAGAGAGCATGGAAATGTGAATTTCTACTTACACAGCTATACACGGGGCATGGGAATTTCGAGTAGTTCCTGAATAGTATTGGCAGGCGCGACTCCCCACGTGCATGTTGTGCCAGGCTCAAGACACAGCGGAACACACCCTGTTCTACTGTAGAAGGACAGCCTTCTGCGGAGCCGCTATTCGTTCGTGCTTCCATGGATGGCGCTGGCAATGAAGCACGGCGACTCCTGAACCCCTGAGCTCAAAGACACCTCCCGGGGTTGAGAACTGCTTTATTGCTGGACCAGCTCCGGGAGAGGAGGATTGGTGAGGTATGAGGTTTAGTCGGTAGGACGCAGGCATACATACGCACTCTTAATAATATCTTGCGGAACTTGTTAGTAAGCCCGACACTTTGCCTGTAAATAGGGTTCCTCAGACTCATCGGGAAAAAAATGACATACCCGTGCAGAATCGGTAGGTTATGTTGGAACGAAGTTTTTTGAATGATACGGATAAATTAAATAAGAAAAATATAAAACGCAATTTAAATGTTGCATTTATTTACCTTATTATTACAAAAGATGTTCAAAATGACCACCGATGCACTTTTGCGCTCGACTGATCATATTGAGAGTCGTCTGACGCAAAACGTTGTTGTCAATTGAGTTGATTTCTTGTTGAATGTTTACCTTCAGTTCATCAACATTGTGGGAATTAGATGCATAAACTCTCTTCTTTAAGTAGCCCCAAAGGAAAAAAATTGTAAGTAGACAACTCTATCTGTCCATTAACAATGTTTTCGAGAAGCCAGTTGCAATAATCAAGTCGTTTCGGTTTGTCTGTCTCCTTCAGTTGTTGCCCAGTTGTAACGCGGTATGGTTTCAATTTTAATTCATGAAGAATTTTACAAGATGTGTGTTTAACACCAGATTTTTGGGATAACTTGCGTAGTGACTTTTTTGGACTGGCAGTAATTCTCCTTTCAATAACGGCAATGGACTGTGGAGTCCAAACGGAAATTTGCCTATTTTGTTTTGCATTTGAAACCGAATCTGTTGTACGCCATTTTTTAAAATAAATTTTGTATGCTACTCTTCGCTGGGATGTACAGACATTGGGAAATTTTTCTAAGAATACTTGACGTAATTTTTCAAACGATCCAGAACGAATATAGGCCTAAACTATAGCTACCTCTACTGGATTTAATAAGGCATTTTACACAAACACAACTGCAATCACAATACTACAATGCAACAAAACGTATACTGCACTGACACGTAACTACCTGACAAACGGCAGCAACAATCAGTAGTAACATATGCATCCACTAGTCGCGCTAGTTGTGTGTGTGAGAGTCTTTCATAAATAGTATTGGATAGCGGTTTCATTATGGGTTCGGTTTTATATTGCTCACTTTGTACAGGGATTAGGGATTAGGCCGCTGGGATTTACTTCATCAATTACTCAGTTCTAGTTTGGGCATTTTGTATATCTGCCGGATAGAAGATAAAATCTAAAATCAAATCTACGAAAGGAGCCTTGAATATCATGCAAATAAGGGGGACAGTCCCCAGAATTCCTCATATACTTAGAAAGGATACAGTGACGTCTAGTCAGAACACATGACCTCAACTAGAAGAAAAGATTAAAGATAAGGGAAAGGAGTGGAAAACGGAAAGAGATGATCGACTACAGAAGAATTACAACAAAAGGCAAAAACTGTTTTCAAAGTGGATCACTTCCCATCCACAATTCCCAGTATTTTTCCTTTAAATAATAAGAGCACCTGAGAAAAGATTTACCGAATCTTCAAAGATCGAGTACTTCGCCAATTTCCATTTGTATATAATATGGAAATAGAATGATCAGTTTGATCCTTATCGAAGGATTACCCATGCCTCACTTTAGTATAAAAATTTAATGGAATTACTGGTAAATCAAGTAGTATTTATTATATAATAATGTATAGTTCGTCCATTCGTTGATGTGTTGCTACTTAAATCCTAGAAAATAAAAATGATACTCTCAGCCAATAGGTTTTGAGAACGTCCAGTACACTTCTGTCATCATATTCAACCATTACCGGGTAATAAATGATCATTAGTCTCAGACAGTCCTAAAAAATATACACAAATAATAATTTAATAAGGTTAAAACCAATATTTATACATATTACGATCCCGTCGTGGCTATTCGTAATTTTTCTATAAATATTTGCGGAATGTTTTATGACTCTCTTAACTTTTCTCCTGTAGTGAGAAAATAATGTACTTCTTCAATTACTGTGTTGCTTAAGAATCCCCTATGTCTAATCCAGAGGTTGTTTTTAACTCCACATATTATATAAATGTGATTTTTTAAATATCAATTATACAATTAATTTGCATACATTAACAGAAAGTTTTTAGTTTTGAGTTTAAAAGTAGGGATTTAACTTGGAACTTGATGTATAGAATTTTTAGTGTCCAAAAAAATGCATCTATGTAATATATAATACTGAAGATGTGATATGTCAGCACAAAATGGCTATTAACATTCAAATTACCATTACCGTAGCGACAATTATTAATGGCAATTGACAATTATTAATTGTTTATTATTGACAATTGTATTAATGACACTGTTCAGGTTTTACAGAAATAATAATTTAATAATTAAATTATTTAGATCACATGAGTAGTTGATTAATCAGTCAATCAGTTGGTGGAAGTTAATTGATTGTGCAGGATTATTACAAATGATCTTTCCAATTACAAATTTGAATAATTCACATGATACACATGAAAGTAGCATCAATGGAAAAGAAAACTCAAAACGTTTTGAACTATATTTGGTTCACACCACATCAAATGTGCCAAATGTGAGGTCCCCATGTCACGTGATAAACTTCAAGCTTGTTTCCAATTCTTTCCGTATATGTTATAAATTGGACAATCCATTAATACAGTGACTTCTGTGTTACGAACACGAAGATCTGAATGGTATTTGGTAAATGTGGCGGACATACGTGTTGTTTGACAAAACCCCAAAGAAAAAGGTCACAGGGTGTAAGATCGGGGGAAGGTAGACCAACCCAAATGTTCACTAACGTCACGACCAACACACCCAATCTGCCTCTTTGGTAGATGCCTATTCAACTCACAATATTCCACACAGTTGGTTACGGAATATCTAATTCTCTGTTGGCTGTGGTGGTGGATTTTTGTGGAATTCGTACGAAGCTTTCTCTCACACGATCTACAGATGCCTCGATTAGTGGTGGACGACCGGTTGACCATTCACTTAGAGATGCATAACCTTGCTTTAAAGTCATAATACCATTTACGGATACTGGGTCCACTGGGTGCATCTTCACCAAACTTACTTCAAAAATTACGATACACAGTGATAACAGACTGGCAGATGTGAAAATCCAACACACAAAAAGTCTTTCTATCTCCCTAGTTGGCTTTTTCTCTCCTATCTCCCTGGGGACAAAATCAATAACTACTTGACAGCTGTACCAACCATTCTAAATTTTTGAATTTATACATCACAATGTGATGTATGACTTTCATATTATTTATCTAATGAAATTAACTGGTTAGTACACATTATACTAATTGATTCATTAGCAGTACACCTACAAGACTTTAACCTCACCTATAACATCAAGTTAATCGCCCGGTTTGGAGTCATTGATCCCACCCTTTCTATAAGAACTTCACTCATTAAAAAGTATTATAAACAGTTAAGAGTATATTTATAAATCATGGTTATAATACTTAAAAGTTTTAAAAACATTACATTTAAGTTTTGTCTCAGAATAAATTTCAGAAAAATAAAACACTGATAAACTGATTTCTGTAATTTCTACAAACCTTTTTTATTAAAATAATAAGACTATGGAGGTAGAAGAATCTTTATTTGGAAAGTAGAATTACTAAAGATGGACGAAGCAGAAGCGATATAAAATGCCGAATAGCAGAGGCGAAACGAGCCTTCAGTCAGAAATATAATTTGCTTACACCAAAAATTAATTTAAACATCAGGAAAACATTTTTGAAAGTATGTGTTTGGAGCGTAGCTTTATTTGGCAGTGAAACATGGACGATCGATCGAAGTACTTAAGAAGAAAAAATTAGAAGCTTTTGAAATGTGGTGCTACAGGAGAATGTTAAAAATCAGATGGATGGATAAAGTGACAAATGAAGAGGTCTCGTGGCAAATTGATGAAGAAAGAAGTCTTTGAAAAATTATAGCTAAAAGAAGATACAGACTTATAGGCCACATCTTAAGGCATCCTGGAATAGTCGCTTTGATAATGGAGGGAAAAGTAGATGGGAAAAATTGTGCAGGCAAGCAACGTTTGGAATATTTAATTGTTAGGGATGTAGGATTTAGGGTGTATATCGAAATGAAACGACTGACACTAGATAGAGAGCTGTATCAAACAAGTCAAATGATAAGGTTCAAATATCTAGTAAAGGCAGTTACTTTTATACGTATTTGAATACTAAATCGTGGATACTATTGTTTTTTGGCGGTTTGGTTTCAATTAACCACACATCTCAGGAATGGTCAACCAAAGACTGTACAAGATCACACTTCATTGACATTCACACACATCATCCTCATTCATCCTCTTATGTAATACCTTACGGTGGTTCCGGAGGCTCATCATAAAAGAAAGAGTCAACTGACTGAAGACAAAAAAAATTAAAATATATTTTTTTTATTTTCTGCTTGATAATATCACCACATAAGCTTGAAGGGTGTGCGTGGAATATGGAAACGGAATTTTGTAACGTATGAAAAATGCCACGCCTGACTAGGATTCGAACTTCGGACCTCCAGATGAAAACCTGAGATGCTACCACTCCGCCAAGGAGAACGGCAGATATTCAAACTAATGTGTAGTTTTTTGAAACATTCAATGATTCTTTTTTATAGTAACATTTCACGATTTGGTATCATAAATTTGTGTAGGTAGTAATAATAAATCGGATTAGTTTAACTTAAATGTTTGAATATTCTAATAATATAAGATAAGCAGTAAGGAAAAAATAAATCTTCGACATGATAGTTATAAAGTATCTTGCAAGAATAATTGTTTGCTTTTTTAATCATATTTAATTCTTTGAATATATTCTATAAAGCAATAACTTTGAACAGTAGACTGCTTATAGATTAAAGAAAGATGTATTTCGATTGATACTTTCAAAACTCTGTGCGATAAAAAAATCGTATAAAATAATCAATCATCGGTTTAATATTTCGACTATTAAAACTCATGAACAATTTGTTTAATAATGATAAATTAATTAATAGTAGTAATTAGAACTCTTTTGTACCTCAGTTCTTTATATAATAAATTAGGATTAAAAAATAAAAAAAGAAAACGGTATAAAAGTTTAGAAGATATTTCACAGCTCAGATATGCCACGATACAGTAAAAGTGGAGAACGCTTCATAGTGAAAATTAATTTCCTAGATCTCTTTAGTAAATACGGATACTAAGGCTAGTTTTAAAAAACCTACTTATAGTAAAGTTGTCAGTCTTAAGTTGTCAGTCTTAAGTTGTCAACTTAAAACAATGTTTTAAGACTTAAAACAATTGTTTACCTTGACTAAAACTAATCATTATTTAATTAAAATTTTATTAAATCAATGAAAAAACTGTTCCGTAGAAATATAAAAATCAAATAAATAACTTGTATACCATACATTAATGTTTTTTTTTTTTTTTAGATGTATACCAAAGAGAAAGAAATGATTTGACGTTTCATTTTGAGTTATACTACCTACAATAAAGATAATGTAGAATAGTACTTTATAAAATAAAGGGTAATTTACCAAAAAGAAGCTAGTTCTATTTGTATTGGGGTTGTTAGTAGATAGACATTAGCAGGTAGAAAGAGGATTATGGCGTGTGTTTGACGGTGTTGATATATATCAAAAGTTTATGCAGGCTTTATATATAAATGCACAAGTAAGTACGAAAAGACTATTTAGTTCGACCTCCATATAAAATTGTAATCTGACTTAAGAATCTATCATCATACATATGTACAGCGTATATATTTTATAATACACGTCATTTGCATGCAGCACAGGAAGCCTGTGTCTGTCTATTGGTAATGGTTATGTCCGTCCTGTCCACTATTATAGGAAAACCTAACTAAACCGATCGGGAGGACAACGAACACGCAAACTTAATGACGAGCTGTTGCTTTTTACATATAGCCTACGATACGATGTACAGTGAACTGTGAGACATTACTCAGTCGCGATATATATCACCGAAATAGATAGGCTACTCTCTTATTTTGTCTTTTTTTATTTGTATATGTATACCCTTTATTTTACTACTATTGTTACACTATATACTTTATTTGTTATTTCCCAACAGGCGATGTCATTCAGGATGTATCATATTGTTCAACCTTATCGGTAAATTTTAAATTACAATATTACAACAATAAAAAATAACTATAGTATGGAAAATAATATCCCAACATTTCGTTTTAAATTTATTGCTACGTAACAAATATTACGACTTCTTCTTCATAGTAACAAACATAAAAAATATGAATAGATTCATAATTTTTTTCACAATTAATGAAGTGTTACAGGTCAACAGAATATTGAAGTTAAAGGAAATATCAATTAAGAAAAGGAAATTAAAATGAGTTATAATTATGTTAATTTAGAAATCATTAAATTTGTTTTTTTTTGCACAATCGATTTATCACCACGATCGATAATGAAACACCTGTTGTTAAAAATTCCGGATATGCTGTTATAATAAAAAAAAAAAATTACTTAGGGTATGTATTCTGTTATATTTTAGTCATGTTCTCCAATTACAACATTTGTTAAATATTAAGAAGAATTTTAAATTTTAAAACTGAATGCCATTTAGAATTTCTAAAAGAATTCACAAAATTAATAAGTAGCTACAATAACTATTTTCTAAAAATAAAATAAATTAAATAAAATAAATATTTAAAATTAAATATTTTAAGAATTTTTACTTCAGAGTACAAGGAAATATTGTAATCGCGAAAAATTTCGGTTTTCAGATTTCATCGGAAATATTCATTTTGACCATCCCTGAATCCATTTTGATTAGTTTCGGTGTGACGTCTGTTCGTACGTATGTATAACTCAGAAACGATTAGCCGTAGAATGTTGAAATTTTGAATTTAGGACTGCTGTAACATCTAGTTGTGCACCTTCCCTTTTGATTGCAATCGGCTGGACCAAAAGTGTCCAAAAAAGACCAAAATCCAAACAAAATTTGGATTGTTGACTTTTCCTAATTTAAATAATAGGCCCTCATTGAGAGCTTTTTAACGATATAAAATAAGTGGTAGGTATTTTCATTGGTTCCAGAATTATAGCCTAATAAAATTTTAATTAATGAAATATTTGGATCTTATAAAGGGAAGGCACATCGGTTCAAATCAGACTTCATTTCCTTTTTTTTTAACTTTTTTTTTAATTTAAACATATTCATTTATTAATAACTATTAACCTCTGATTGTAAAAAGTTTTTACAATAAATAATAATTCCATAATAATAAAAAAATATGAAAAAATCAGACGTTATTAGTGAAATAATATTTTATGTACTTCTAAAAATGTGTATATGAAATTTAATACGCGTACAAGGAAGTCATATGTTGTCCACATAAGATTTTTTGTTATGAAAATGAAGAAAGAAACTAGAAATAGATTGCTATATCAAATTTAGCAAAATTTTTGAATGAAGTTAGCGTTTTTTTTTTTTTTAGATGCATGTAAATAGAACTAAAACTGAATTTTTATAAAATGTTCCTAATATTTATACTATAGATGAAAATAATTTTATTTCTTACTTCAGTTAATTCTCTACTTACACAACTATAATTAATACATAATTCTCTCTCGCAAGTCAAGAATTTCTGCGCAAACATGTCTGCCTGCTTTATGCCCACCTTATACTGTCTTGCTCACTCACTCTATTTCTATATTTTAGTTTCATTATTTTGGTCAGTTTTTATTTATTTTTAATCCCTGTACTAGATAAATGAAGTAGTTAGTATGCAAAAAAATTTGCAATCAAATCTATTTCATAATTTAAAGATGGAGCATGTTAATTTTTAAATTTTGGAAACTATAGTTTTAACAAAATTATTATTACCTTAAATTTCAGGAATTTAAATGTGAATAAAATTACATCAAATTTGTTTACATCAAAGAAAATAATTATGACAAAAAAATGTAGCAAATTGTATACTCTCAAATATCAAACCAGAAAAATAATTCCGTCAGAAGAAGTAATTTCATATTAGAATTCATTTCCTCCACTTTTTGTGAATTGATTTTTCATTTTTCTGTAAAATCTAATAAGTACTTCGGTCATCTTTGTTAATTGAGCAGAGTTGAAAATTTACGGCTCTTAAATTAAAATCGAAACAGAAATTATAAGCGTTAATACTTCATTCATCTTTATACATATATACACTACATAAGCTTTATTGCATTCAAATCAACGTATCCACCGGCCTCCGTGGCGCGAGTGGTAGCGACTCGGCCTTTCATTCGGAGGTTCCCGGGTTCGAATCACGGTCAGGCATGGCATTTCGTACATCTACAAATCATTCATCTCATCCTCTAAAGAAAACCTAACGGTGGTCCCGGAGATTAAAAAAAAATCAAAATATTTAATCTACACATTAAAATTTACTGATAACCGATTAGTTTTTATTAGGGTGAAACAAAATGAAAAAGGTTAGATTTAATTAAAAATAACATATACAAGCACGTAGTATACATGAACTAGTAATTGCAAGTAAAGCACTTTTGAAATTTTCTTTATTTCATAACATTACGTCATCTTTAATATGCAATTTTTAATAGTAAGCATAACTACATGTCTTAGTACACTTGATTATTACTGTGGACCCACTTTAAATCATTAATCTATGAAGAAAAGTGTATTACAAGAGAAAAGTTAGTTATTACAATTCTCAATACAGTAGTACAACTACCACAAAACAGCTCTCTTGAAATATAGAAAGCCACCAAAAACATTGTTCTTCGAGCACAGTGCTGTATTCACTGTTGCGGGAAGACATTTTCAGCAGTCTATATATTTGTTTGTAAACTGGTTTTATTGTTTGTGTTCGTATTTGTTATTTTTCTAAAATCTTAATTTTTTGTTTTGTAATACTGAAAAATTTGTTTCGTTTAATACCTGGTTAAAATTTGTCACATCTTTATACTCTGTTTTTAAAAAAATTAAGATACTTACGTTTGTACTTAGTTTCTGTAGATTTAACTCATACTATATTACAAGTAATCAAATTTTCTACAAGTTTTGTTTAAAATTTTTAAGTGTTTATTACCCATTTACTAAAATTATTTTATTTCAAACAAAATAGTGTGTTTTTCGACCTTAATCTTTTGTCTTTCATCCCAGATTTCTCAAAAAAAAAAAAATACTAACAATACTCTTTTAGGACCTACATTTTTTTTAGGTCAGATTTCATATAAAACCAATAAATTTATTCCTTAATTTGGAACCCATAAACTACAGTTTCGCTTAATTTTTCGAAGACGCAGAAACCAGGGAGAAATCTTTCGCCAGCCGGCACTCGCTAACGAAGTATTTTCAAATCTACGTTTATATAAACCAGTTTATTTTCACCTGTAGAACATGTCTTGAAAGTTTGTTACATTATTAGTGAATCAATCTTTATA
This sequence comes from Lycorma delicatula, assembly GCF_047948215.1. Lineage (NCBI taxonomy): Eukaryota > Metazoa > Arthropoda > Insecta > Hemiptera > Fulgoridae > Lycorma > Lycorma delicatula. The sequence continues at coordinate 115,044,963 of NC_134459.1, forward strand.
ATAACTTTATTTATTTACCGATCTATCATCCCACTTTGGATTCCGAGATTTATTACTTTGAACTTAAGGTTCGCGATAAATCAAGAAAAAAATAATTAACTTAATAAGTTAAAATTGACAGAAAAGCATGGATATGGTTAATGGTCCTATAACACTAATGGAAAGCGAGATGTTAAATGGTACTTAACAATGGTTCTATAACACTAACTGGAAAGCGAGATGTTGAACCACTCAGTAACTTCTATCGTAATAGTTAAATGAAGAAATTCTATTTAAGTGTTAACTTTACTCAAGGTTTACATTAAGTTAAGAAATATTTAATTAAGGTATCTAAAATTTCAAATTTAAAAAAAAATTAATAAATTTAATTAAATGAAAATAAAAATTAGTTAAAATTACGAAGACAACCTATTGTAATTTTTAAAAGATTGTTTTACGATTTTAAACAAAAACAGATTCAATGAAAATGAAGAACCAAGTACCATAGGCAACATACCTGAATTACATTACAAACCAGAAGAAGATTCTGAACAAGCAAGGGGTACTACAGTACTATTAAGTTATCGGAAATTTAATACTTCCATTTCAAGATTATGATTAAGAAGATGAATGCTTAATAAAGTAAATAGTTTCAAAATTCTTTTAAGAAATTTTGGTCTATTCATTGGAGTAAATACAAGTCAAATTTAAATTAAAATTACCTAAAATTACAAAGAAAAGGTAAAATTGTTTTAAAAACGTTTTTTACGAATTTAAAGGAAAAATAAATTCAATGATATGAGGAAGAGTATACAAATTAACATTACGTGCCAGAGGGCTTTGAACAAAAAGGATATGACAAAGGTTTTTGTATACAAATTAAGGGTATATTATATCAGATGAAAAAACACAGTTTTATTTTGATATTATAAAAGATAAAATCGACAATAAGCGTCTTTTTCCTATAATAAATTATTCCAGAATTTGAGAAAAAAAACTGTGAATTATAAATGTTGATTTAATAAATTTAAATTCTAATTGAAATATTTCACAGTATATAACGATATTTTAATATAATTCTTATTATATTAATCCCAAAGAGTAAAATCTTAATTAAATATTTACGAATATGTTTTTTAAATTAAACTATGATATTATAGTAAATATTAGGTAAACTTGAAAATACAGTAATGACAAAAATATAAAATAATCGATTTTAGACCACTTTTAAATAATAAATAAATTGTTACGCAATGGTTATTAAAAATATTTTTAGAACGAATTGTAATTATTAATTTCTCTATAATTATAATAATTAATATTAAATTATAACAGGAGTATGATGATTTTTCCTATGTCTCTATGTTTTAGAATTATAAACGCATAAAATATATCAAATACATGTGTGTAATTTCATAAAGAGTATTTGAGTGAAAATGTACTGTAGTAGCCTACCACTGTTTCATATATAATATTATTTTAAAGGATAAAAAGTTGAGAGAGCAAAGAGTGAGTGCGCTGGACTGATCGGGACAGATTGACTACATACATACGACTGTATATCTGTCCGTCCGGCGATGTACATTAAACAATATAATGGAATGTTTAACAAACAGCATAAATGAATGTTATCCAGCCTGTTGCCTGCCAGCGATAGAGTAAAGAAACGGTCCCTGGGGCTAGGGTGTGCCCCGCTATTCATGCCGGTCGGACGACAACAACAGTAACAATAACAACCACGAATATGGCACATTAACTGTTTAATAATTCAACGCGTAAAGATTAGTTCATGTTTTTCCTTCCGTGCCTCCCGTCGTGTTCAAAGTGCCACCCGACCACGACATAAAGCTATGAGAGATGCTATCTAACACCAGCCGGTGATCTTATCCCACCTTAATTGCTCTTTCCTGATATAAGTATATTAAAAAGAATACCTTAATATACAGAATCTATCATATAAAATCACTTTAATAATTTATTATTATCAGGTAATTTTGATTCGCTTTGCACGCACTACATGAACAAGAGAAATCTTTTAGCAAAATTAAAATTTTTCTACAATGGTGGTTTTATAAATTTTTTAATCGTTAACACGGTAATACTCACCTTCTAAAATCATTATAAAAAATGTCAAATCTTCAACTTTAACACTGATATGTAGCCTATTAAAAATTGTTAAAATATATATATATATATATATGTATATATATGTGTGTGTGTGTGTGTGTGTATCCTTTTTTTAATATTATTTTTCCAATTTATTAATAAAATTTCAGGAAATTTATTAGTAAACTGGAATATATTGAATTCTGAAAGACCATAAGGAAACGCATCCAAGAAGAACCGCGTCAGTTTAAGATGACCAGTGCAGAAGACGCTGGAAGAAGGTAAGGGAATTAACAGAGCAAAACGTAAACTAATGAATAAAGAAAGCAAATTTTTTGCTTAAAACGAGAAGGTGGTTCCACATGCAAAACACGTCAGGAAATGTTAGAAATATCTGAAAAGCTTTACTCTAATCTATAGAAGAACTGAAATCAGTCAAAATTAGAGTTTCTTTGTACCAGAAGAAACACCAGATGTTACCAGAAATAACACAAGCTGTAAAGTCAATAAAAAAAATAGGAAAGCTTCAGGAACAGATAATTTTACTGCTGAGATGCTGAAACTATTGGCAAAACGTTGCACTCAGCACTTGCAAAACTGTACTCACGGTGCCTCAAAAACCAAAAGATACCGAATGCTTGGAAAACTACTAAAGTGATTATTGTACAAAAGAAAGAAATTCAGGAAGACTTGAAGAATTATCGCCCAAAAAGCAAGCCTCCTTTTAATTATCTACAAGGTTTTAACCAAAATAATAGCAAAAAGAATGCTAATAACACTGAATGAATTGCAACCAAAGCAGCAGGCAGGTTCGGAAACGGTTTTAGCACAATGGATCATATTCAGGTTGTTCATAAAGTCAAAGAGAGACATAATGAGTATAGCGCTCTCCTTTGCATGGCTTTTATTGACTACGAGAAGGCAACAACGCAAGCCATAATAACTGCATTACATAACCAGAGTGTAAACACAGTCTACTTAATCAACGAACATGAAATAGAGACAAATGTACAAAAAAGGGTACGAAAAGGCGACAGTGCATCACCCATGTTCTTCTCAGTCTGCCTCGAGAAGCTGAAGTGGAAAGAAGAGGGCGTATGAATAAATGACACTTTTATAAACTATCTAAGATTTGCAGATGATATCATCCTCCTCCCAGAAGAACTACGAAGATATATGCAGGAACTGCAGGTGGCTGGCAAACCCTATGGTTTAAGGATGAACCATAAAAGAGCCAGGTAATATTCAACAAGTTTGCCGAGGAAAGAAAGAACTCACCTCTGGAGAAGAACTCGAACAGGTAGATCATTACATATATCCTGGCCAACGGATGTCAACTGAAGGTGATACAATTTAAGAAATTGAACGACGAGTTGAGCTTGGGTGGCAAGCATTCGGGAGATTTATCATCGTTTTCAAAAACAATATCCCCTTTCGCCTTAAAAGAAACGTTAGCGATCAATGCATCCTGCCAGTCTTTACATATGGAAGCGAAACTTGGACATTAACTGTTCAATCATTACAGAACTTTCGAGTACATTACAGAAGCGCAAAGAAATATACCTTTAAGTGAAAAAGAAAGATATAACAAAAAAAATATTAATTATAAAAGTTAAAAGAGTTTGAACCAAAAAATATTTTTAAAGAAACAAGATAACATTCATAATATATATTTTTATAGGTGGGGAATAAATTTTAAGAAAACTATTACTAAAAATATTCATATATAGGTTAAACTTAAAACATTTTCTTAAGTAATGATTTTTGTAAATCTAACACCACCTTCAATTAAGCCTAAAACAAGAAAAAAAATTTTCAAAAATCTTTCTGCATTTCCGCGGTCTATAATTTAAAAAAATTGTAGAATTTATAATCTATGTATGAAGTAAAGTTCTCAAAAACATTTTGAAAAGTATTTAAACCGAAGAGAACTACAGTAAAACAAAAAATATATATATTATTTAAAAGGTGGGAGGTTGATTCTTTTTTAAAAAGGTTTTTTGGGATATACATATATGCATTATACGTAACAAATTTGTTTTACAAATTTTTCTCAAAAACACCTCTGAAGAAAATCGAAATTGAATTTTCTGCAATATCCTCCCACACCCTTAACAAATATTGAAAAAAAATATATTAATACGATCAATTACTTACGTATAAAAATATTTGAGCCAAATTTGAAGAAAATCAGTACGGTCAGTCGTGAGATACAAGGCCAAAAGCAGTGAGCTAAATGTACATACGTATGCATAAACAAAAAAATGCCTAAACAAAAAAAAAACATGCATATGTTTTTTTTTTTGTTTAGATGAACTGGTTGGGCCCTAAAGCATAAAGATTTTTTTTTAAAAACCGAAATTTTTTTACCCAGTTTTTGACATGGTCACCGTATTTTCTCCTTTAATACAGGTATTCTAGTTATATTCGCCGAAAAAATAAAAATGATGAAATGAAGTAATTGCTGTAAATGTAAATCCGAAAGGCTGTATGACCTTAGAAAATTATCAGAAGTGTATTTGTACAAACAAGAAAGATTTTCCTGGAAAAAAATTAATTGCGTATTAAATGTAAATTTAAACATTTTTAAAACTAAACACTTTTGAAAGTATTTTGAAATGGAGTCACGTATGATAGATAAGTAAGAAGGGAGATATTTAAAATGTGGTGATAAAAATTAAAAATTAAAATTAGATGACTTATTAGTACCTACAATGAAGATTATGGAATACATTGGACCATAGTTGAACTTGTGGTAAAATTTTAAGCAGCTTAAATTCAATAGGTGCCTGTGGTGAGTTAATTTAGCAATAAAAGAGTTACATTAAGAGAATAAAAACGTTAAGGAAGGATAAATGATGAAAAGATTAATTTATTTCAAGATTATAGAGAATATATTTGTTGATTTTAAAATAATATCACATGATAATAAGAGAATGATTTTTAATAACTGGTCATGAAATCTAACAATACATACACACACGCGCGCGCACGTGTATTTTATAAATTTATATATATAAAAAAAGATTATAATTATAATAGATTATTATATAAGAACAAGAAATTTTACGTAAAACTATTATATTTCTTAATCTCTTGATCTCTTGTGTTAACCAATCAACTATACAAACATGAAAATTAAATTCACTACGTTTCACTTACAATTCTTTAAGCTTCCTCAAGTGACAATACACATTCATACAGAATTCTCTTGCATACTAAGAAATTAGCTTTAATAAAGATAATATTTTTAAGTAAAATATGTCTTATTATATTTAATTCTATCCGATCAAGAGGAAAATAAATTACATTTAAGTTAATATTCATACATATACGCGCGCGCGCGCACATACACACACACACACACACACACACACACACACACACACACATATATATATATATATATATATATATATATATATATATATATATAATTCCAAGACATTCATTAAACATGAGAAAATATATATTCGTTAAGTGATTACACCGCAACAAAATTTACTTTACTACTGAATATTTAATTAATACTTTCAAAAACACAAAATAAAATAAAACAGCGTCAACTCTAATTAAAAGTGGTAAGGGGAAAAATTAATTTAACTAATGCTTGTCTTCACTCTTCCTAAAAAAAGAAAAAAAATCAAGAAGAGTAACTTAAACAAAATTAATCTTCTACTTAAAGTCTCGTTTTTAAAGACTGTTATGTTTTGTTATGAAGACGAATCAAACATTAAAACTTTTCGAAGAGGAGAGCGATAAAGAGCGTGTGACCGGAGGGAAGTACGAAATAGACTCGGTAAAAAGAAGAGACAGAGAAGAATATAACGAGAGAGAAAGAGTGACGGGCCAAGGTAATAATATGCTTTAGCGTAAAGTTGCTTATTGTACTTATTGTAGGGAACTTACACGCCCAAAGCAACACAATGCTGCAAGTCCACTAAGCCCTGCCGAGGTATTACGGTCCACTTTGTCCACAACTTCGCCCTCTCTACTTCTTAAACTTTTCTAAAGTGTATTTTTCTCAGAGATGAGTCGCTATAGAAAGAACTCTCCCAGCACTAATTAGCTCTACGGATTACTTCTCGTCCAGAATCATTAAAAAGAACATAGAAACTTTTCTGAAATGACCACCCTAGTTTTAAATAACTTCATATTTTATACCTTAACGTGCAAGTCCGTTCTATTTAACGTTGTTTATTATACACCGTTCTTAAATAAAACAAAATATTTAAAGAGTAAGCAAGAAGGTTTTATTTGATGCCGTAGGAAAATTTAAACCTTTTTTTTTTTTCAATAAAAGACACAAGTTCAATTCGGCCCTGAGCGACAATGAAAATGTATCAGAAACGCAAACTTGCAAACATATAAAAAATAATTTTTAAATTAAACCGTTTTTTATCTTCTTCTTCTACCACCACAAAAGTTGATTCAGAAAACCCCATTAATGCTGCATTGATTACGTACTACAAAATTAAATATCAGTGGCTCCCATCTTCATTGAGAATGGAATCCCCGAATATAATTTCTAGAACCATAACAGCGTCAAACTCTTTTCACAGCCATTTAAAGGACAATCTTTACTCGCCGATTCCATCTGTTAATTTATATATAACATTCAAGCAGAAACTTATTTCAAACTACACGGTGCGACGAAAGGGAAGAAAAGAGTAAACCCGACCCAAAAACAAAAGTTTTGAAATGGGATGCCAAAATAATTTTTCATTAAAAGGAATGACCGGTTACAATTCATTAAAAATCTAAATAAAGAATTCAAGCCAGTGTCATAAAAAAAAATTATCTTAAAATTTTGTTTTGGGCGACAAATATTGATAAACAATTAGCATTTTTCTTTGTCCGTATCTATACTACTGTTGTGGCCCTGCATGATTTTCTTGCACTGGTAAAGTAGAAGCATATTTTCGTTTCATTATTAATTTAATCGTTTCGTGTAAAACAAATATAACATATTTCAATTGTTCTTATGATACATAACGACTTTTTAATTTTAATGACCCGTTTAACAAAGTTATTTTACAGTAAACATAAGTGTATTTCAAAACCTACTAAAAATTTCAGTTCTGACATTTTTTTTTCAGGTTGATTTCACATAAAACCACGAAATTTACGGATTAATTTGGGTCCCAAGAATTACAGTCCTTTCTATATACACGCAGAAAGGAATTGCACATCATGTGAATATGAGATAAAAATTACATATGAAATTTGTTCATCATTACTATTCAATTACGCATTTGCATATAGCTGTATGTATGTTTGTAGAAGGTACAACATTGGAAACACCGTCCACAAACACAGCAAGCCAGGAGTTAATAGTTGTGATCTGGAAATTCGCCGTTAGTTGTTCATTGTAACATCTTTTATTGACGTAAACATTTCATACAAATATAGCTTCATCTACTAAAGAAAAAAATAACTACCCGTATTATCAGATAATCTATAATTAGTCTATGACAAAATATATTGATATTAAAATAAAATAAGATTTCAAAAGTAGTACGAAGTCTGTTCAAAAAATAACCGAACTTTTTTAATTACGCGCCAACGGAGATACTTAGTGTCGCGCGGTTAGCAGCATTGTGTTCCGCATAACCTCCTCTATAAACACATTCTTGGGTTGTAGATATTTTGTTTAGTTTTCATGTTATTGTTATTTGAATGCAACATGTTTAAGTGTTAGTAGCAGTTTTTGTAAATTGCGAATTTTAACGATTGAACCTTTGTCTCAATTTTTTAGCTGCAAACCCAGATTTCGTTCCCGTTACGATCCTTTGCATGAATGTTTCGTCGTCATCGACTTGTTCAAGGAGTTGCCGGCAACTGTCCACTCGATGTTCTTTCTACTATTCGATCATCATACGAGGAACAAACTTTGCTGCAACTCGATGGATGTTCAATTTTTCAATCAAAATGTAATATCATAATCCAATCGAGATGCCAACCCTTTATGCAAGATCTCTGACAGTCAATCGGCGATTTGAACGCACCAAATCGTTGATTTTCTGAACGTGTGTGTCATCAGTTGAAGTCGAAGGACCTTTTCGGTCTAGGGTCATCTTCAATTGACTGACGACCACTTTTAAATCGTGAAAACCATTTGCAGCATTGAGTACGACCTAGAGCATCACCTCCGTAAGCTTTTTTCAAAACTTTAAAAATTTCTGTGAAGTTTTACAGAGTTTCACGCAAACGTTTACGTTGTATCGTTGCTTCCGTAAAACGCACATTACAAAAATAGTTACTAACACTTAAACACGTTGCACTCAAATAACAATAACACAAAAACTAAACGAGATATCAGCAACCCAAGAATAAGTGGTTACAAAGGAGGTTATGCGGAACACAATGCTGCCAACCGCACATCACTAAATAAATATCTCCGTTGGCGCGTAATTAAAAATGTTCGGTTATTTTTTTAGCAAACCTCGTATTATGAATTGATGAAATATTATAATCTTTGTTTACGCATAATAGTTTTTACCACTTCTGAATAGTATATTTCAATTAAGAATTTATTAATAAAAATAATTTATACAATGTACCATTTTGTATAATAATGTGCGGTTAAAAAGCAAAACTTAAGGAAATTAATTAATTGCCGATTGGCTGAAATCTCTTTTTTTATTGTACTTGATCAATACCGATATCCTCAAAGTATATTTGGTTGACTTCAATATTTAATATTTTATACTATGACAAATTTTATTGGGTATATTTAGCATTTTAACTGATAAAATGTGTTACTTTACAAGAAAACCCCCAATTTTCAATAAGAAATAACATCGGATAGTTTATTTTAATTCAGATTTTTTTTTTATAAAATATTTTATGAAATATATTTTCATTTAATTTTATTTACTAAGTTCCATAGTAAAATAATGGATACCAAAATTTTATTGAAATTTAAAGAATATGAAGAGAGAAGGAATGAAATTTTGGAATACATCTAAGTTATATCCTGATAGCAGATTGACTGGAATATGTTATAAAATTCTACAATGAGAAGGTTATCCTTTAAGAAATAGAACTTCCTAATGTTTTTAATGATTGATTATATTATATCACCTTTGCTTTTTTTTCAATAAATATATCGGGTTACTTATGTCATTTTTACCAAAATTGTAATATTCAAATGTCAGTAATGATACAGATCGACTGCAATATCCTGCTTTCTCGAATTATTTATTTTAAATGGCTTAATTATTACATTAAATAATGTATTGATTCAAATATATTTATTATATAAATATGTATATTTTTTTTAAAATTTAGCGTGAAAAAATCCCATGTAGTATTAATATTATTAGTACTTATATTGTTAAGTTTTAAGTTTACGCTTGGTAGATGCCCCAGTAAATGCTATTAAATTTTACGGGCACCTACGAAAGAGAGTCGGCATCTGACATACAGATGATTCATCATACTGTTCTCTCGATATACGCATAGATATATAATACAATAGTCTGTATAGTACGTGCGCAACGATCAGAAAATTGATTTTGAAGTAACTCTACATTAACAGTAGTTTGTCACTTTCCGGCAATCATTATTATAGAAATATTTCATTCTTTCTTATTCATTTGTGACGTAATATATTTTTTGGGCGTATGTTATTATATTATAATTATAATTAAAAATGGAGCGTACAAGTTAACTGAAAAGCTTACCTTTGTTTATAGCTTCGTAAGCTACCTAGGAAGCTAAAAGCATCCTCCTTTGTAAACAAAGGAGGAAAAGGAAGCTAAAATGTTTTAAGTTCAAGTTTCAAATCATAAAAGGGCTTTGAAATAAACCATTAATGTTAAGGCAGTAAAGAAATTTAGAATAATAGAACCCAATTTGCGCCAATGAAAAAAAAAAAAAAGGAAAAAGCGAGAAATAATTTAAGAGAATACGTTTATGACTTGAAATGCAAAAACTTTGATTAAAATCACAAAATTGTGCTATATTTCATTGCTTAAAAGTGGAACAGTGGATAACCTTCCACTCTTACAGGAAATCCATTACAAACAAAGCTTTAGAGGTAGCATCATATTTACTTAGTCTTCTTCATATTTACGAACCTTATTTTTTTTTTTTAAATTTGGTTGTACTTTCTATTCACGACTTTTATTCTATAAAAGAGGAAGGTTACGTAATATTCGAGGTCTTAATATATTCGGTTTTCTGTATGATTTTATACAAAAATCTCCTAGTTTGTTTTTCATAGTATTTTAAAAATACGAAAGAAAAAATGCAGAACTGAAAATACATGGATCGTCGTCTCGAGTGGATAAGTGGACTCTTGTATCTCATTCTTAATAATGAAAATTAAAAAGCTTTATTACTGTTATTGTAAAATTCTTGCCTTAATTACTACATTTATTTTTAGGTCAGTTTTACTGTGTATAGTACATATGTACATTGAATAGAATTTTGAAACTTTTTATCAAATCCAATTTTAATTTTAATTTCATGTAATACAACTAATCGTATTATTTCAATAATAAATATTTTTGATGAAAAAATAAAATAGGAATAGAAGAATATTTTTTTATTATATATATATATATATATTTTTTTTTTTTTTTTTGAGATATTACGGACATCGACTAATATGATAATTTAGCTCTAATGGAAATTTTTAAAGTATGAAAAATGTCATACCTGACCGGAATTCGAACCCGGAACCTCAGAATGAAAAGCCAAGATGTTATTACTCGACCACAAATATCAGCGATAGGAAAATAGTTTTAGATTTTAGACATTTTTTTCTTTTAATTACAATCTTTTATTTAAATAAACAAAAATATGTTTCTAATTTAAAAAAAAAAAATTAAAGAATTAATATTAAGATAAAAAATCATTAAGAATAATAAATGAAATATAGAATTACGAACCAAAATATTATCGTACAACAAACATATATTTTTCGATAAAAATTAAATGAAAAAAAAAATCGTAACACTGAAGCTAAGATAAAGATATTAAAGAAAGATACAAGTAACATTTAAGACAACAAATGTATAACAACAACAGTTATCTGAAATATTACAGAAAGATTAAAACAATTTTGTTATTTCCAACATTTTTTTTTTTTAACAGAGTTGCACAGTTTATTAAAAAAAAAAAATAATAATAATAACGGTGCATAAAAGAATAGAACCGCCTGTTGCTCCTTAATGTGACTGGTTTAAAATACCATAAAAATATGGATTAATTTAATAAATATCTGCGATTTTAACAGTTTATATACGACTTAAAAGTAATAAAAGAAATCGTCATGGATGAAAACTTATAATAACATTTTTAAAAGGATTAATAATATATGAAGCTCTTGATTAATATTACAACACGTTCTTTATAAATCAAGGCCGAATAAAAATAACTACAAAAATGTTAACCATTAATGCACTTATTTATTACTTATCTAATAAAGCACTTAGTATTAATTAAAAAATGCTCATATAATATAATCTTATCAGAAATGAGCAAGTTATTGTGTAACTTATGCAAGGTTAATATATTTTCCTACTTTTTTTCTGTTGTTTTTTTTTTTTTAGAAGAAAATTAAATGACACGGATAAAAAAAAAATGTAATAAACTTAATTCTTGCGTAATTCACACGTTTCACTAAGTACAATCAATTTTGATTATTTTTTTTATAGATACATATAAGTTATGAAACGTTTGCATGTCATAATAACTTCAGTAGGTTTTAGATTTAATGCGGAAATGGAACAAAATAATCTAATAACAAACAAAAGAACCTTTTCCGTTAAATTGCTAGACATTTTAACGTATTAAACCACCCCCTAACCCTATATCTACTCCTATCACTGTTATTTGGAGAATAACAGTTATAAATATATTCTGTTATTAATACTGAAAAATCAAGTTAATATTTTTTTTTTACCTCTGATGTCTACTCCACATGACTTCCTTGTACGTTACATATACACATTTTTTACAACTTAAACCGTACATTAAATTTATTATTTCTGATATTTTTTTCATATTTTTATTTTTATTGTTAATATTGAATTATTATTTATTGCAAAACTTTTTTTTAGAATCAGAGCTTAATAATTATTAATAAAGCAATATATTTTATATTTAAATTAAAAAAAAAAAAAAGTTAAAAAAGAAGTAGATAAAGTCGGATTAGAACCGATGTTCCTTGTAAGAGTGATTATCCCTTGTAAGATCCAAATATTTCATTAATTAAAATTTTATTTGGCTGTAACTCCGAAACTAGTAAAAATGGATTCAGGGATGGAAAAAATGGATATTTTCGTTAAATTGTGAAAACCAAATTTTTCACGATCATAATATTTCCTTTACTTCGTACAAGGAAGTAATAACCGATTATCAAAATATGTCCACCATAAAAAAAATACAATATAAAATTAAAAAGTATTATCTTATAATACAGCAATAAAACAACAAAAGAAAATTGTTAAAACTACAAAAAAAAAGTTCCGATTGTCTATTTTTCAACTTCAAATTATTGAAGTGATTGTTATTGTATGTCGATATCGAATTCTCTAGAATTCATTGAGAAATTAAACTAATTCAATTAAATTTTATAGTATGGAAAATTTTATTCGAATGACTTGAAAAGGTAAGCTTAACAGTTCTGTTTGATGAAACGTGTTCACACTTGTACCTGTTTCATGTACCCCTATTTTGTTAACGATACCGCCCTTATCACACACATGTATCATTACGACTTAATAAATAGAATTATAAAGATCGATTAAACGACCTGTAACCATAACCTCCGTAGTAAATTGCATAGAAAAAATTTATCATTATACTGTTATAATTGAATTATAAGCCTTAGGGAATTTAAAAAATATTAAATGTTTAATACTCATTTATTTAAAAAAAAAAAAAAAACATTTCATTCAACGATTCTTTAAGATTTACTGGAAGCATAAAAGTGAAATAAAATGAAGATCGCAGTACAGACAAATAGCTACCGTCATTTTATTATACTTAACTTTCAAGACTGTTTATATATGAAATGAATAAGAATAACTTCAAAAATAGTTAGGTTTTCATGATAAATCCGTCAATTAAAATACTCCACGTACGTATTTTCAACCAAGGAGCCTATCGATTAATGGTTTCAGAAAGCAAGTTCAACTAATTTTAATTTGAGAAAATATTCTTTATAGGTAGATAAACAATCATTATCTAGAAAATCATTCTTCTTCTTTCCGAGATGAAAAGCAACAGCTCATCCAATCCTATAACCATGATGTATTTTGGAACTTTATTATAACGTTTATTAAGAAAAGAAGGTGATATTATTGAAAACATCACCAAATAACTTTTCATTTAAATAACTAAAAATAAATTTTCGTTCTGATAACTAATGCAGAAGTACACAGACTGTAAAATTTTCATGATTATTTATAAATGATTACATTTATCAAATCAAGAAATGCTTTTAAAAAATAACATTTAACAAATTTGGCTAAAGATCCTACTAGTAATGCTTTTAAACAATCTATCAGCTTTTTTATATTTATATCTATGCGAATAAGGATTTAAGTATTTTAACGTTTTATATTACTGGAGGAAGATTTAATAAATTAATAATTTTTATTTAATTATTTTATAATTAAAATTTTTGGAAAGGTTTGCAAAGGCGGGGTTGCAAAGTGAGCACAGATATAAACGGAGCTCAATTTTCATAATAAATGAAAAGTAATACACTGTAACCATTTACACTTTTCTTCTGCTTCATCTCTTACTTTCTTACCATAATAGGAGTCATCCAACCAATTTATGGATGAGTTCTATTTGATTGAGTTTTCAGTTCCTGTTCTTAATTTCCTTCTTATCTTCCCACAAATTATTCCCTTCCTATACTAACTGAGGTTTTACCCCTGCTTTGTCAACCGAACTGTCGGCTGACTTCGGCGGACGGTCAAGCAGGGTTTGTTGTACTACCTAACCAGATGACATCATCCGATTACTCGTAACATGACATATTTGTATACAAACTGTAATCACAACAGCCTAGTTCAACACAATGACTAGTACACTAGACACAGCAGGTGGCGAGAGGCAAACTTTCAACTGACGTACTGTACCCTTGCTCTTCTTCGTATTCTTCTTTTAATCTCTGTTCTTGTTTCAAAACTTCAGAAGACTTTTTTCTGTATTCCATTCTTACTCTAAATAATCCCATCACTGGAGTGCCATCTTTATAACTGTTTGTTTTTTTTTATATATTTTTTTTTTTAATGAAATATGACCCATATCTTTTGCTAGTACTATTTTTCGAATTCTATCACTTCTTGTTTTATCCAACACCCTTCTTCATTTCTGAAATTTGTATTCTACACAAATAAATTTCTTGTAGCACACAAACTATAATATTGAATTTTAAATATTTTATTCTTCCTACAGTGTGAAATTTCTGAGTATTTTGTAAAATGACAAATGCTAGTAAAGCGAAAAAATAAATAAAACTACATTTGTTTGCTTCTTAATAAAATGCTACACTTATCATAATTATTAACAATTTATTGCTGCTGCGTATTTTTCACGCAACATAATATTATTTCCTGGGATGTATTTCAAAAATCAGAACGAGTTTTCAACATAAAAAATGGGCTGTTAGAAGATTATTTGATGCCCATAAATATGAAATATGTAGATCCATATTTTTAGTAAATTAAAAATCTGAATTTATACATGCATTTTGTTATTAAAGTGCAACTTTTGAAAAAAAAAAAACGTAGTCTCTTACTCTTAAGCAGTAACAATATATTATATTAACAACAATAAAATATTGTAAATATAACAATTAAATATTAGAATGAAGAAAATTATTAAATTAAATAAAGGAATGTAGTTAAAAATAACATTTATTTTGCAAATAAAAAGTATTAAAAATCAGTCTTTCTTCATCTATTAAAACAAACAGACAACACATGTAACACACCACCACGCCTCGATATACGACAACGGACGATATACGACGTATACTTCTGACGCAATTTTTAATAAATTATCGATCCATTTAAAAGAACTTCTTAGCGATTTATTTTAAATAAAATTGAAAGATTTAAATAATTCCCATTAAAGTCTTTTAAATTCTTATTTAGTTTTTACTTATTTTATTTATTCAGTCTTCACAAATTTAATTTACAATCACTTAACACAAAATTAATTATTTTTGATATTAATGTAGACTTTAAAACCTTCTTAATGTATAGTTTTTAATTTACAATAACAATTATGTATAATGTGATGCAAATCTAATCGACGTTACACCATGTTTTCCTTCTTTGATGCAATCAGGCGAATGATGGGACTGTTCCTTTTTTTAGTAATACACCTGTCACGTGATCTGAATTACTATGTATCGATTAGAATAAAACGTTTATTTATAGTTCACAAAAAAATTAACATGAATTATTTACCGTAAAGAGATTAAGATTAATCCAGTGATCAAACATTTTTATATGAGACTTATCGATATCATGCAAACTGATGAATTAATCGTGTTTGCCAATATTTATAAAGAAAAACAAGTAACTAAAGATGTTTCTATTTATAAGTCTTATTCTTATTTCCCGCTTTCTTTTCATACCTAAAATGAAGTACTTGAAAGTTTTCCACAACTTTCAATACTCCGTAATTTTTGTTTTTCTCCGTAATTTTCGTTTTCATTAGTTCCACTTCAATGATATGCTTATAAATATCCGTTTGTAATAAAATAAACTACAAGCATAGGTTATTGTTTCTTTATTCAGTGAAAACATAACCTTTATACGACATAATATTTTTAAAAACTACACGTTTTTCTTTTAACCTAATCCTATATATAATAAAATATGATTTCCGAAATAAAATTTTAGATCAAAATTCCTTAAAATTTTATTGACCAATAATTATTTTTTGTTACCATTACATCAAAAAATTATATTTTATTGAGCCTAACAAAAATTTAAGTCTTCCTAAAATTCAAGAATTGAATTCCCGATTAAAAACAAATAGTCATTAAAACAAAAAACTAATATTTCGAAATATAATAATCAAGCTGAAAGTCAAACTGATGACTTTTGATTTGTATTCTAATATTTTTATATTTATATTTCCAACGTAGAATGATAATATGACATTCTTAAAGCAAACCACGGCATTACCAGAAAACATTCTTTAAAAATCCATTCTGGTTATGAAAATCAAAATAATTTTAGTCGTCTTTTTCTTTATTTATTTTCTCATTCGTAATTTGAACAATAATCACAAAAGTTAAAAAAAAACAAAAAACATAACATAATTATTTATTATAATTTTCAATTTTTTAGTATTCGTTTATTATTTTAATTGTATAAAATATCAATTATTGTAAGAGGATATTTTTCCCCAGTTTCGGATGAGGCCACGTGCTTACTAGTCTAACAGAAAGAAATTATCGATTTCTACAATTCTACAACTATCTACTGACCCTCCACAGTTGAGTTGAAGCCATCTGCCCGACACCAAACATGGGTGTGGCTCCGTCCTTCTCTTTCAATCGCTTCACTCTGCACTTAAATACCAAACACATACACCAACACCCACACACACACAAAACACATACACACAAAGATCCATCCATATGTGTAGTCCCTTCCGTCTTCATTAACCGAGAACGTCATGTTTACCAGTTTACCTAGCACCTTTCGTATCGTACTATTATTAAAGGTAAAGCATGTCAGTGGTCTTTGTAATGGATGATATATCTGTTACTGGTTAAAAAAAAGACATAATGACGTAAATAGATATGTATAATACAGTATATATATATATTTATGGATGCTACTTTAAACATACTATGGATTGTAAAACGTACATGACATCGACTTCAAAATTTGAAATTAAAAATAAATAATTATTACCCTCTTAGTTCGGATGATCTGCTCATATTTTCTAATAAAAAATAGATCTATTGTTAAATAATATCTACCATGTTGTGAGGCATCTTGTTCAAGTAATATCCATTAGCGATTCCCTCTAATCCCTAATAATATCCAACAAGAAATAATAATAATATCCATTATTGTTGTACCTCTTCTGTAAGGTATTATATTTCTTTGTAATTTGGAATGACATATTATTACTTTGTGGAGTTGGAAGATATAATTACTTTAATGATGAATTATGCTTTGTTATTGGAATATAGTATTTAGAATGGATAAATCGTTTTGTATTTTTTAATACTAAATATTACGGATGTCCGCGTTGTAGACTGCAGAAACCTCATTCTTGTCTTAAAGAGATTTAGTGCTTCGCAGTTTGGATGGTTTTCTAATTTTAGTTGATATAATGTGAAAACTTTGATAGTTTTTTGTTTAGTTGTCGAAACACGTAACTTTATCAATTTTTTTTATTGATACGAAACAAAAGAAATCCCTTTCGGCACGCCGGAAGGCGGAGGTAGATTTAACCGATGCTAAGTAGGGGATGAAAAAAGATTTCCACACTAAAGTTAAGAAAATCTTCAAACTTAAATACGACAATAGTTGCATGTGAAAAAAATTTCACATGTTTAGCATACGACAAGCCTTCTTATAATTCCTACAATATTTTGGTCATCCCTTGCCGTACGAGTTGGTTATATCAAAAATTGTTTCAGACCAAAATTTAGGTAAGTTTAGAGGATTAACGATCACTTTAAACCAATTCGATACTGTGCTCATTAAGGAAGGTATGATTTTTTTTGCCTTTGAAATCCCATTTTTCTACCCTTTGTGCCAGTGGTTGGCGATATAAAAAAACTTTACTTAGATGAGTTTCAGGCTCTTATCCAAAAAATAGTAGAAACTTTAAACGTATTCGATATTTTACTTAATAAGAAATTTATAGCGGTATTTTGTTTTTTTCGAAAAACTCATTGTCCCATTTTAGCCGTTAAGGAACTCGACCGAAACTTTGAAACGAGTTATTTTTAAGGAACAATTTGAAAATGATTGGCGCAAAATTACGGCACATTTATCGTGTCCACAAGAAAGTGAAATGTATATATAACTTCGGAGCTGATGGTAGTAATGGGATCTGAGGGATGTGAAAAGCGAACGTGTTGAAATTTTCCTGAAGTCGAATCATGGTATCCTTTACAATAGGTAGCTTTCTTATGAAATCTACCTAATAATGTTAGTATAAGATAGAGTTATTCAAAATTATGCGAGTGTACTTTGGAAACTGACTTAGGATATTAATATAAATAAAATGTTTTTGAGTTATCTAACAAATATTTTTCCCTGCTGCAGATAAGTTAAAATTACTAAATATCTGAAATTTAAATTTAAATTTTTGGAACTCAAATTAAAAAAAACTTTGGTACATTTTATTGAATTAAATCTTGAAAAATTTAATAAAATAATAATAATAATTGGTCTATCACTTTATTTCTCAAAATACTGTGAAATTTTTTTTTTTAAGATAAAAAGCTGGATTTGAAAAACACTTGTTTACATTTTCGTAAATTTACTTTGTTAAATTGTTTATAAAATAAAAAATAAAAAAAGTATAGCAAAATATGTGGAGAATTCTTCACATTGATGTAAAATACAGATGATAAAAAGTACACATTTCAGAAAACTAGTTTCAAGTTGCAAGTTTGAAGAAGTAAATTTTTACAACTGTTCACATCATTAAAATAAACGGGGCAACTCAAATTTCTACGATGATAAATTATTACATGATAAAAGTAAGAATTAACCTTTTTCATTTTCTTTTAATTTTTTTAACTGGTTATACAAATAAAGGAATGATAAATTGAATCCAGAAGAAAAAAATCGTAAGGGATTAATTGTCTACGTTTTTCCTTTAAGTAACAAATTTGAAATAAGGGAACAAGTATGTTAATAAAATAGCACACACACACACACACACACACACACACACATATATATATATATATGTATATATATATAATTTAGTAAAGATTTAATGAAATTGTGGGAGTGAGGAGGGACCAATACCGTTTAATCAAACAGACAGGGGAGAAATACAAGTTTCCTCCTAAGTAGCTTTTAACCTTCAAAACTACACCTACATCTTCAAGCCTACCCTTCATAAAAATGCCATATCATGACGTCACAGCTGTAACTAGTAATTTCCTATCTTGGACTATAAAAAGCTATTTATTTATCTCCTTTTCACTTTTCATCATAGAAACCTAATTATTTATTTTATAAAATAAATCTAATTATTTATTCTTTTTTTATGTTTTGGTCAAATGATGCGAAAAAATGCAAAATACTGTTTTTGTCAATAAATTTATTTTGCTTAGCTTTAAAAAAAAAATATAATTTTAAAATACAAATTAAATAAACGACTTAGTTTTTTTAAAATTAGTTTTGTAATCTTCGCTTTCCTGTCGTCATAGCTCTGGAGCTGTGGTACAAGAAGGGAAGTACGGTAAGCAATCAAAAAATAGGGTATGGGTCTCGACGTTTCATGATCCAGGACTCAAAAGAACAAAAAAATAATCTCGATAATGTTCGTAAGTGTGTGAGTAGGCGTCTTTGAAGCTTAATTTTATATCGAAATTAAAAAATGAAATAAATATAATATTTTAACGATTTTGATTTTTTTATTAATAGAAATACATGAATCTTTTCAACCGTAGATTTGGTAGTCAATCTTTAAAGAATTAAAACATAAGTTCTGCGATAAAAAACACTTCAAGCAATAATCCATAATTCAAACCAACAGTAATAATTACTTCCTTACCTTCCGTCTGAAATGGGAGAAAAACTTTCTTTCATCAAGGTTTGGGGTTCGAATTCTAAGTAGGCTTGCAAATTTTTTCACCCGCTAAAAATATTATATATCATACTCACTCATAATTAATTAAATTTTTTATAATAAATTAATCGCTGAGTTAAAGAAACAGGTAAATGGAGAATTAATTGGTTGTGGAAAACGCATAAATAATGATTAATTAGTGGTAAAAAATTGATTACTACTTAATTGTTGGAATCGAATTAATTAATTGGTTTAAAACGGAGAATTAAATACCAGGGTTCTCAACCAAAATGAAATCGGTTTAAACCTGAAAAGTACTGCACAGATAAGCTGTAAAGACTACAGGATGAGACAGAAATTTTTGAAATTCCTGGATGAAATGTTGATCATCCAGATCAAGCCGTGGAACACATTATAAAGGAATGCAACCATCAGGAAGTTTGACGGTAGCTTGCAAGAAATTCCCAGGATAACGGATTCAACAGTCCCACAGATATATTAGTTAGATGTTTCTGTATGAGGAATGCTAGTTTATAAGGTACAATGCAACATACTCCTTTTACATATTGAAACTTTTATTTATTTTATCGAATTTTGTTGACCACAACTAAGAACAGTATGAAGAGATTAGATATAATTGAATAAAAATATTAATTGGTTTTATAGAAGTCAAACGAAACATCGAAAAAAGAGTGATACAGTTCTAAATTTTACTAAATCAATTATAGCCTAGAGTTGATGTTGATTCGTCATCGACTCGTAAAGACGTGCTTAACTGATAAAGCAACTGATAAAGCTTAACTGATACTAGCAGCTTGTATCACGTTTACTGTTTATTTATTCGTTTTGTTCTTGTTCGTGTTCTTTTGTTATTTTGTTTTCCGTTTTGTTTTTTATCATTTTGTTGAGTTTTCTCGTTTCAGTTACCTTTTTTTTTATCTTTGTTGCTAAAGCCTATTAATCCTAGTAACTGTGGGCTGTGGACAAGATTTCAGTTTACAGTATTACATACTAGAATTTTTTAGATTTTCGGGTCGTTGCGGGTTCTGGGTTGGATTTGACTTCGTTTTTTATTCTTTCCGAGGCTTCCAAGAACCATGTGAGTTTAGTTTTTTCTGCATTAAATCTATTAAAGATTTATTTTGTACATCTCTGTGGATCTATTCTGTACAACTGGCCGTAAAATTGTAACGTTCTTTTTCAACAAGATTACCTTTATTTAAAAATATAATTTGTTTAGAAGTACTTTCACTGAGATCATGGGACAAACAATTTAAGACACTATTTAAAAACAAAATAAAATACTGGTCTGTCGTCAGTACGTACAAATAATCTGAAAAAATGAAAACAATCGTTTATACGTTAAGACTGGAATATATCAACCTAAATTTAAAAAAAAAATATATATTTCTAGTTACGGTTGACATTTTTTTATGTACAAGATATAATTAATTATTACATTTATAAAAAAAAATAATTATTGGTTGTACACTGGCATGTAATAATATGTAGTGAAAAAAATGAAATAGTTGAAATAATTTGATATGTTTTTTTTTACTTTGTAATTTTCATTAAATATTTAAGAACACAGAACAGTTTTGCATGATACTGTGAAAGCACTCAAGGTTATAACGTTTGAACTAATTTTATCGTCAAGAGATGGCCTACAGTACAATACCAGCATATCAAAACACATACACACACGCGAATGTATGTACATACATTTCCTTTGTATTATTTTTACATGTAAAATTAATTTGATAAAACTATATTTTCATAATAAATTATAAAACTTTTTACTGCTAGCTAAGAAATCAAAGAGGATTTAAGTATAAACTATAGATATCAAAATTACTTTATATTTCAATCATAATCTGTAATTTGTCTGGCATATTACATCTTCGTAACTAGAAGAAATATTGTTAAGAATTAAACAAGCTTTTAGACTAAGAGCATATACATAGTTTTAATCTCTAAAAACCTAAGGGGGCAAAAAAATCCTAAACTCGGCAATAATATTATAAACTATAAATAATATGATTTATAAACAATAAAAACACACAAAATAACTTTCGGATTACAATTAAAAACAGTTGCATTGAAACATAACAAGGAAACTGATTAAATGAAGCCTATTAACAGTAACAGTTATGGTCCTAAACGAAAGTAAAAATTCCAAACAATACTTTTTTTTTAATACGAAAATAAAAGAAATCTATATTTTCTGGTACAAAACCAATATTTTAAATTTTTTTAAAAGTTATGAAAAGTTTTCTATCCCCACATAAATCAATCAAATATGCACACAAACACTAGAAAATGTACGAATCTTTTACTTAAGGAATTTAAAATTACCGATTCAAAATGAAAACTTCATTTGCAGATCCTTTTCTTTTAAAGTAATAACATTAGTGCTTATTAGGAATTAAACTGGCTTAAAAATAAATAACAAAATGAGATTAATCGTATGTTGATTAAAATCTAAGCAAAAAATACAAAATCATCTTTATTTATACGACAAGAGGAACCACTACTTTCATTATATTGAATTAAATAAATTTATATCTATCGGTTTGATAAACGAAAAAATATTATTTATAATTCTTTAAATAAATTCTCAAATCATTCAAATAAAATCATCAAAAACTGAGTATCTGAATGGAATTTTTAAAATATTGAATTGAAGATATTTTATAGAAATCTAATTTCAAGTTTTTTAACTGTAATAAATGTATATACTGAAAATCTTAATGATATAAAAACACTATTTTATCCGGGTGTGGAAGGCAGGAACTCCAAAAAAAGTTTTATTATTTACGTTACTGGTTTAAAAATATGTTCCAATTTTTATAAATAATAAATGGACTCCTACAGCTTAATAATGAGTGACAATAAGAACAATCCATTTTAACAGAAAAAATGTTAGGATAAAGTTTGTTTTAAAAAAAAAATATATAAATATGTTTGAAAAATATTGCCAATAGATAAAATGAAAATCATTCACATATGATTTTATTTTTAATATTTTCTAATTCATTTATATTTTGTTAAATTTAATCCCACTTTTTACAGTTTTTATTTTTATTTTAAAAATTAAATAGACTGGATGTAGCATGGCAGGGTACATTTCCTGGTGTTAATAAAGTTACAGGATACCAGTTTCATATTATGTAAGTTAACGGTCACTACCTGTCAAATAATTAATGTTAATTAAAGCTTATAACTTACCAACTTGTATGTAACTAAATAAATATACTCTATTTAGTCTAAATAAAACAGTTACATAAACTGTGTTAAATGAAAACTGCAGTAAAGGGTTCTATTTCATTTAGCTATTTATAATTTTTACTTTTTATTTATATTTATTTACAACAATGTAGGATAGTCAAAGAATTATTTTTATTTCAGTTTGGATATTTTATCATATCGTTACTACTAATAAAAAAGAAATTTCCTTTCTGGGAATAGATTTTTTTCATAAAAACATGTAGCGTACTTAAAAAAATTATCACACCATTAATACATTTAGAAAAATCAAGAAAAATATTGCCTTTAATGACATATTTTTTTGCCAGCTATGATTCTTGTTGCCTTTTCATATTCCTCAATGTAATATAAAGTGAACCACTTGCATATGTACGCATTTACCGACAACAAAACTTGACCTACATGAAAACCAGTATTCATAGCATATCTTCCTTTAATAACATCACATCAACATTAGCTCTATCAACTATTTTTCTGCAAATATTGTTATGAAAAAATAGATACGGTGTGTAAAAAAACGTTTATTACACAAATTCTTATGTTTTCTTCTATATTATTGTTTATCAATTTAATGAAAAAAAAAGCCGGCAATGAAACATAACATTCCCGTCTACGCCGGTCACGTTATGGAATTGATTTTTCAATATAATTATTACAAGCTCCTATTTGTATTTTTAAGATAAAATAATTATTTTAAAAAAAAGATAGTAAACAAAATTATGAATTTTTTTTTACAATTTTATGTAAAAATATTTATTTCTAATTTTATAATAGATAAAAAAATACATAAATACAAAAAAATATTTATTTCTTTAATAGTGGAAGACTTAACGAAAGTTGAAAGGTGGGTATTCCCACCGTTCAACTTTAAAAGAACGGTACGAACGGCCAAAACAATATTTTGTTTTGTCTTCTTATTCTTTTCAAAACATATTCAAAAATTAAAAGTACAGCAAGTGAATACAAAATCAAAAATGTTCACTTAACCAGCATCATTCAGATCTCAGTATTGTTTCTCCCATTTTATCCTCCTCAATTTCCTCTTCTTCCTCTATAACACCATTTTCTAATTCATTTCCTCCGAAACCCTTCAATATATTCCACCCATCTATCGACTTTACCTTTCGTATTACATATAGGTGTACCATCTTTGTTTAACACATTATTCGATTTTAATTTATGTACCCCAAAATTTTCCTTAACTTTCCTGTATGCTCCGTCTATTTTACCAATGTTCATTTATCTTTCTACTTCTGAGCAGTTTTCTTTAATCCACTCTTCTTTCGCCAGTTTGCACTTCCTGTTTATAGCATTTCTTAATTGCCGATAGTTCCTTTTACTTTCTTCATCACTAGCATTCTTATATTTTCTACGTTCATCCATCAGCTGCAATATATCGTCTGAAACCCAAGGTTTTCTACCAGTTCTCTTTATTCTGCCTAAGTTTGCTTCTGCTGATTTAAGAATTTCCTTTTTAGCATTCTCCCATTCTTCTTCTACATTTTCTACCTTATCTTCTTTATTCAGACCTCTTGCGATGTCCTCCTCAAAAATCTTCTTCAAGCTTCTCTAAATTCCACCGATTCATCTGACACCTTTTCTTCAGGTTTTTAAACCCTAATCTACATTTCATTATCACCAAATTATGGTCGCTATCAATGTCTGCTCCAGGGTAAGTTTTGCAGTAAACGAGTTGATTTCTAAATCTTTGCTTAACCATGATATAATCTATCTGATACCTTGCAGTATCGCCTGGCTTTTTCCAAGTGTATATTCTTCTATTATGATTTTTAAATTGGGTGTTGGCAATTACTAAATTATACTTCGTGCAAAACTCTATAAGTCGGTCCTGTTGAGCAGGATAAACAAAACTTTTTATAGCGGTTTGGAGGCATTGATGTAAAAAATATAGTTGCAAATAACTCCCGTTAACTACTTTTCTGAAAAAAGATATAGGTACAAAAAGAGAAGATATGTAAAGTAATTTTTTTGAGGAGCGATTGAGTATTAAATAGATTTTTTTAGTAATTTGATGATCTTGATAAAAATATTTAAAATTTTGTAAGAAAAAATTTTGCTGAAGCGTCTCACTAAAGATTTGAAATTTTATTTGGCCAAAAGACCCACACCACAGTTTTTCTAATTTTTTGCAAAAATTTACATTTACATTCTTTTCCGCCGAAAGTAGTACCTGTTTTCCAAGTTTGAAGAAACTCGAGTCCAGAGTTATAAGACCAAATACAGACTAGCATATGCAGAAACCTCCGTCTTACAAAAAAAGATCTTTTGAACTTGGGAACGTTTCGAATAATTTTTTTTTTCACAGATTATTTATAATTTACTTAAATCTACTTTTGTTAAAAAATTATTTTTTAAATATCTCCTTGAGGCACCAAACTTAAAAAAGACCAAGTTTTTTTGACCATCTATATAAATTTTCTTATAAATACATACTCGATAAAAAAAAGTATTTGAAAAGTAGAGTGCAGATAAATGCATTTATATATATAATGGACATTATACACTGCATCATGTACGAAACAAACAGATTTATATTTTGAAGTGAACGTTCGTTTACAGTAGTATTAATATTCGATTAAGCTTTTACATCAGTGGCAGCAGAAGTAGCAATAGCATCTGTAGAAATACGGTAACGGATAGAGAATAACATTTTGTCGATGAGTGGAGCGAATTTTGGGTGAATTCACGAATGGGTGAACCATGAGTGGTAGCAATCCTGTTAGAAAGGTCAGACGAACGTATACGCAAATACACGTATACGTGTTTGAGTGTATAGACCCGCTTGAAATCATACAGATTGATGAAAGGTGATCGGTAGAAGAGCGATAGGTATAAACGGAAGGGGGTTACGACCGGTCAGGATAGGGTACGATATATAGTAACTAACTCGCTAGTGCAAGGTTACTGAAAATGCCGAATGCAGGAAGTTGTTGGGTCCGATAATTTCCGTGATTGAAGCGCGCCACCCTTTGAGGATTACCTGACGGTAACAATCCATTAGTAATAGGATGATCGGAATTGCTCTGCTTTGATCTCCCGATGGCAATTATAGGATATCTAACAATCTCTTCGCATCTATTCTCTAATATTTGTAACAAAACTACCGACAAATATATATATTCGATTTATCTACTGTAGTTTATATGTTCTGTTGGCAAAAAAGATTCTAAAAAAATCACAAATGATTGAATTAAATGATATTTGTTATTTTTCATAAAGAATAATAATTTATTCTTTATTATATAATTACATTTTGTGATAAACTCTTAAAATATTATTCGTGTTAGGTAATTTATGTTAATAATTTACCAAACTGTACGAATTAGTCCAAAGCTTGGTTTGGTTTGCACACTTTTACAATCAGCTGCTACACAAAACCTACACCCAGCTAAAGAAGTATGTTAAATCAGAATTTTAGGGATAATGGATAATTTCTTTCCTGTTCAGCTCCAAACAATTGCCTCCAATTAATGACTAAAAACAGATAAAAAATATACAAACGGAGTTCATATACTTGTACCATATTCTGCTAAAACTATTACCGATTATCCAGTTCAAATCTGGATATATATATATATAAAACTACACGAAGTTACGTTGCCAACCAGAAGACTGGATTCAATCTTATCGACACTACTTTGGTCTTAACTTAGATGTACATATACTACAGAAGTATATGTACAACTAAGTTATAAAACCAAAGTTTGACGGTTTGATGATGATCAAAGAACAAGTAGTTCGATCACCGTCAAAATTAAAAATTAAAAATATTAATAATCAACTAGGGAAATAGTAGAAGTAAATACTTACGTATATAACCAAAATGTATAACTACGGACGAAAAAAAATTACACAAGAAATAAAATATTTGTAAAATAGAAATGGTAAATGGTAAAGTAAAAATGGAAATTTCATTTATATACATAGTTTGTGCACACTTTTCACAGTGTTTAAGAAACTTTACTTTGTATAACAGTAAACTATAATGAAAAATATAAAAATAAAATCCAATTAATAAATAAAATCTTTCTCACCAGTCATTTAAATGATGTTGATAAAAAAAAATTATAATTTTAAGGAAGAAAGTGCAGTGGAACGCCAATTAGTCCATCCCTTTTTTTCTGAGGGAAATTTCACAATTAGTTAACACAGGCCTAAATATCTATTTTTGTGCTACACGAATTTGCTAAAAATTAATTAAAACTCCAGTAAAAACAAACATCATTAAAAGTATATTTCTTGTTGATGCAAAACTTCATTTGAATAGTATTTTAGATTTTTTAAACATGTATTAATTTTTGCAAAATTACCTAGTGCGGGTGAAAATTTTGGAAAATCGGCGTCCCACTCTAGTTTTATTTACCATTATAACTAATTACATGTTATCGTGTTGTGATATTTGCTTTTGATTTTATTCCTGCTGGCCAGCAGATATTACGGTAAGAATTCTGATTTCTATATCAGTTGATCTCCGATATAGATACCCAGCAAAGATCTGGCATTTTTTTCATCTAACTTTTTCCTGTTAAAATATGTGCTAAAGTACATCTGAGATCATAATAATAAAAATACTTAATTTCGTTCTGTTAACTTTAAAATTTTACTACAGGAACAACTTCATTGATCTAATTTTTTCCACTTAACAGCTATGTTTATATAAAATCTAAAAAAAAGAATATAGCCTCAAAATATTATGATAAATAAATTTAAATGATGCTAAAACTTTATGGAAAATCAGAACTTAACAATTCAACGAGAGGGGTAAAGTAACAATGAATGAATGAATAGAAGAAAAAATAAAAATTGAGAATCCCCTACAATTTAGTTTATTGGAATCTCTATACTCTTTCGTCAGTTTAAACGTTATCAACGTTGGTTGTTAAGGTTAATAAGCTGATCTAAAACGTATACGTATTATTATTTAAGTTTCTTTTTTAATTCCCTATATAATCACAATAAGGCAATGTCGCCGATGAAATTTTTAAATCATTACGTAGCTCTCTTTTTTTCTGAACCAAAGTACATACGAGTATGATATACAAACTTTTTATTTGGATTCTTTGAATCTTGTTCACTAATGCTAAATTTAATAGAGACATATATCAAGAATGCATATATTCGCATTACAAAGCAAACATATATACAATAGTAATTTCAGGTTTTTGTTAAAAATGTGATAAACCTATTTTCAATAAGTGTTGAATATTTTAATAAACGTATACAAATCTACCGGTATTTCAAAAAGAAAACACTAAATATGCTTTTGCTGAAACCACTTGTAATCAGTTTTTCCTTATGAATATTTTCAACTTTCATTGTGAAAGAGCAATACGGTTTCAAAAAATAAATTTAAATCCTAATAAATCAGCTTACATTAATAACAGTTATCAAAAGCCGATCGGTGTACAGTCAGTTATAAAATTTCCTCAAATCTCTTTGTTCCGTACATCACAGAAATTACAATACTTAACAGTGTTATAGGATCCAGTAGATAAATTAATTCTTAAATCATATGGTATAAGTTACGCATCAAGATTAATTTAAAGGCTGGTTCAAACCTTTTAGAGTAACTAATAAAACAGGATTACAAAACCTAGAAATGAATTATGGCAAGTACTAGAGAAATGTTTTTTGTACGCGCCATTTTTTGATCGTTTGAATAAAAACAAAAAAAAATACAAAATTATGGAAACATTTTTGTAATTTTATTATTTTAGTCATTAAAACGCAAAATATAAATCTTAAAATGTGAAAAAGAAACAAACGTTTCGTTTTATTACCATCTAAAGGTTAGTAACAGTACAAAGGGATTTAAAAAAATCTCAAACAAAAAAAATGACTTAAATAAGAACAATAATAAATTACAATCATGATCGTCATTTATTTTAGCAACTTTACACACACAAAAAATAATATTTAAATATACAATGATATTTAACAACTAGCATTACCAATCACATTTTTAAAGGTCAGTTACTTTCCCTAACGGATCCGTACATGAGTAATGAAGAATGACTCATCAAATTTATAAAACTATTAGCCAAAGAATTATAATAACAGTAAATTCTGCAATTATTACTCATGACCACAAGAAGTTTATAATTGTCACTGCATAAATAATGAAATATAATAAATGATTAGCTGCAAAAAATATAAACGGTAGATATACTTCTAAAATTCTTTGCGTAGCGTCATAAAAGAGAAGGTAATATTTTAATTGCTATTTTAGCCTTTATAGAGCCGCATTACTAAACGAATTATATAAGTTTATCGTACGTATTGTGCGGTTCAAATGACTGACAATTAAAGTTAAATCACGGCGTCTTGCTATTTAATCCCTGAGCCCAAGACGGGTCTGAGGGGGATTTACGGGCGACTTGGCCGTATTAGAATTACCTTTGTCCACATAAGCATACTTAAGACTACCCTGGTGTCCGGTACCACCAGGAGGCGAAGTTCATCTTGACCTCTTCTATGCCCCCGTCCCGTCACTTCTTCTTCATCATCACGAAACATCCCAATCTCCCTTCCCGACCATTCCCCTCACCCGCTTCGCACACTTTGTTTAATGGATCGTTCAATTCCCTTTACAAATAACAAAGTCCGTTCCTAACTACCCAATATGTTTAATCCATGTTCATTATATGAACAAAACTTAAAGCCGGAGTTGGGACTTTGAAAATTAAGTAACAAAATTAAAAGCAACCTGTTTTTTTTTTTTATTCCTTATAACTAAAGATTTTACCGTTAAAGAACATAAATATAGGAAATAAACCAAATGTTATTAGTCAGAAACAGACTAACGTACTACTTTTATACCAAAAATAAAATATCTTTATTCAAACAATTCCTCTATAGTTAAGGTAACCAGTCGTAAGGGCAAAAGCGCTTTTGAATTAAATAAAAATAATTTTAATGAAATCGAGCATATACACGATATCTAGAAATATTTCTTTAAAAGTATAAATTTAAATTTTATAAGATAAGCAAAGTTTTTTTATGTAAATGAAGTAAACAATTTTACGATTCATTAGAATATTGTTTTTTATTAGCCTAAACAAAAGCGGGAAAATGAAAGATAACCAATATTCGAAAGCCTCGACTTCTTTAATTTTTAATTAATTTAACCATTTAAACTTAAAATTCTTAAAAATAAGCTGATAAGCGATTTTTTCTGCATATTTTTTGTTATCTGTGATACTATTTCACATCACTAATGAAAAACAACGTGTCGATACAATTTCAAGTATTTTTTGAAAGACGCTAAATAAGACTTCATGTCCTTTTTATGCTTCCCATCGAAATCAAAAAGCGAAGAAGAATACGTATAATGCATCTGAAGACTAAATACTTTATAAAATAACCTATACTATGATTAGTAATAGATTTAAGAACGTAATAGAAAAATATTGAGGTTGCATAATACAGACATTTACTCTGACCGGTTTTGTCACGGGAAGAATTATTTCAATTACTTGAATGAAAATGAAGATGAAGGGAAGAAGAAACAAAAACAGGATTTAGAGAAATTAGATTAAAAGAAGAAAAAGAAAAAATCGATCATAAGTTAACGCAACAAATAAGACGACTAGACAATCCAAAATAAATATCACCACGAATAACGAAAAATATTTTATTAAGGACGGAAGAAACCTACCCTTAATGACGACTTATCTCTTAATTGTTTAACAATGTTTATAAATTACTTGGCTCGTTGCTTAACTAACATAAACGACGAATTAAAGAAAGCCAAATAAAAACAAAATAAAAGATTGCTAATTGTGTAGAATAGAGAGTTACAGGGATTGGAAATTTGGATTTTGCTTACGATAACAATAAGAAAGAATGGGAAAAGAAAGAAATTACAAAAATTGATGAAATATGGCAGAATCTTTAACACAGAGTAAAATATTTTAAATAGATAGATGAGATGTACTTAGGAAATATTGTTTACCTTTAGAGATAACCATTATTATCAAAAGAAAGAAACGTTGAGTTGGTTATGCAATCTAAAGAAAAGGTTTAATTAATGTCATATGGGAAGGAAAAATACAGAAAATAAAAAAGGGGGTAAAGAAAATCAACTAAACTAAATAATGATCTCAAAAATAAAAGCATGGAGGATACAACGAATTAAATAAGAGCAACATATAAGGAATAAGAACATAGATGTGGCATGTACCATAAGAAATATACGATAAGTACCTTAGGGGAGAAAATAAATATACCTATTACTTTTACGGTACCAAAACCATTATATAACGCTTTGATATATTCGTTCCCTTTCACACAAAGGTGAACCAAATCTGCCATTTGCTTTGATTTGTCAATTCATTCACGTATTACAAAGGAACCGCAAAACACATTTCAATAACATTTTTTTTGGAGTATTTATCTCAACCGTAACTGAAATTTTTTATTACACAATAAACACCAAAATATTGAAACGTTAAACATTTACATTTGGTTTCGTCTCTCTCAAAAGAAAAATAAAAGTTTCTTTTAAGCGTTTACTTGTTCTGGATGCAGAAGATTTTACAAATAAAAAGTTAATTGAATGAAAAGAAAACTAGAAATTTGTAAAATATATTGTAAAAAAAGAGTTCTTATTTTAAAAAGATGTTCAAAACAACCATGACTTTTACTTTCCCAACGAATGTAGCAAGAATAATTATACTAAAGAGGAAAGTTAGGTGATCAGGTGAAAAATGAGATATAGGGTTTTTGCAAGTTTTAGGGCCCAACTAGTTCATCTAGACTAATTTTCTTCAAATTTGGCTCAAATATTTTTATAAATGGGGCATTAATCAAATTAACTTTTTTTTTTTAATTTGTTAAGGGTGTGGGGATATCGCTGAAAACCAATTTCGATCTTCAGAGGCTTTTTAGAGAAAACTTTATTAAAGAAAATTTGTTATAATGCATATATAATAATCCAAAAATATTTTCAAAATAATGAATTCCCACCTCTTAAAACAAAAGATATATGTTTTTTGTTCGTTTGCTCACTTTCCCTACTTATTATTGAAGATATTTTTCAGAAATCTTTTGAAAGTTATATTTCATATATAGAGCTATCAAGATATATGAATAATTTTTTTTTTTAAATTATAGACATCGTATCTAAATTGTAGAATTTTTTTTTTAATTTTATTTTTCTTATTTCAGCCTCTATTGAAGGGGATGTACAATTAAAGAAAACTTTACTTAAGAAAATTGTATATATATATATGTTCAAATATTTTACACAATTAGCGATTTTATGGAATTGTAAAACACATTATTTGAGAGCGTTAACCTCTCAAAATATATATATATATATATATATATATATATAATATATATATATATATAATATATATATATATATATATTTTATCTAATTCTTTCAATTTTTATTATTAATAGCGGGAAATTCATGCAATATTTTACCAGATGTTTGTAAGTTGGGAGTTTCCTATACATTTTAATAGATGTACAGTAATATAACAGGTCTATTTATTTTATATGGTGTAAAATCTAACACTTGAATGCAACTAACACAGGAGTAGCTCAAAAACCATTTTTCAAAAATAATAAATATCCTACAGCAGAGTTATTGGGGGAAAAGGAGCAAAGTTGTGTTTCGTTAACTTCTAATTCAAAAACAAGAAACGCCTTCAATTTGCTTACCCAAAGGATTGGATACACAATAAACAACCATTACTCTTGAAGAAAAGAACTACGTATACTTTTTTTGAAAGCAAGCGTAAATAATATTAAGCGTACTTCATTTGACTTATATGTGTCATATGTATAATAACGATTAGGAAAGGTAAGATAAAGTACGAGATTATTGTACTACTTGAGATAAATGATGAATTAAATACAATGTTTCTACATAGGAAGTGGACTTCCCATTGTAAGAGGATAAAGAAGAACACCAGAAAAAGCCAAGTACTGATCGATTTATCTATATTATGATTTTTATCGATCTTATATCATAAAATCTGCAAATATTAAATTTAATAAGTGTACCTGTAAGATGTATTACGCCTATGGACCGCCAAATCAGGATGATGGGAGGTACTAATGTGAAGCTATTTTCATTAATGTAATATAATACAGGTGATCAACCAGGCCTCTAGCTATCTAGCGGATAGTAGATAGTTGCGGATGATAGATAGCTATACCATCCGCAAGTGAAGTAGATTCCAATACACAAAATCAGGCGATAGAAGTAAACCAAAAAGTTGCAGACAACTTTTTTCATTTCTTTTCAAACGTATCTAACTGAAGTTTTTACTATCAGTGTCAAATAAATAAAAGGAAACCTGTATTATTATATCTTCACTGATCACTATGACCTTCAGATTTTAATGAAAATATCGCTCAATAAAACGCAAAATATTTTTATTAAAACTAGTCATAACAACGATGTAAATATATTGTACTTACACAAATTTATTTTAATTAAAAAGAGAATTTATTCAATTTATTGCAGGTAGAATAAATTCCTACCTCAAACTTACGCTACCTCCAACATTTTTTTTTTTAATTGAAGCATTTTTCAACGTTCGAGATTCATAATTTTAACATTCCAGACATGGATTTCATAGTTTTATAATCTTAATTTAAAAATATAGTTTATTTCGATGAAGAACCAAAAATGAAAATCTATACAAAGCGAGAAAAACAGAACTCCATGCAGATAATACATTAAATATATTAGTTGGGAAATACTATAAAATTTCATTAAGGGAACAAAAAAAATAAATAGATACTCGACATATTTTTAACAAAATTGAACAAAATGTGTCATATATTTTACCTACTGTATCTCGTGTTACAAAGTGAAATTATATGCACTTCAATCTCGACAGGTATTCGTGCTTGCCAAATACATTCACGTGTACAAAGAGCGAGCGTGCATGAGTACATAAACGAGGAAGAGGTGAAGGGAACCGATTCGAGTGGGGCAATTTGTAGAACAGAGTAATGTTATACTGTTTTTATACTACCATCGAAAGTTTTGTCTGTAAAAATTTTTGGACAATATAAACTACTGATGCGCTTTGCCCTTCGGATGAGGGGCAATAGAGGTAGTGTAATTTAGAGGGAGTATAGGAAATTATAAACATTGCAGGTGCGGCTGCCCATGTGTACGGAATGAACATTATATACGGTTTAGCGCTCTCAAATAATGTGTTTACAATTCCATAAAATCGCTCATTGTGTAAAATATTTGAACATCTCACTTATACCTATCCTATTCTATTCGAAGCACTATGATAAAACAACGGCATGAAGAGGAAAATAGTTGTCGGTAACTATTCTCTCTCTATTGTCTGAATAAAGGCACAATGTATTATTTTACTCTTACAATGTCTATTAACGACAAAAATAGCAAATTCAGAGAAAAATTATTGGAATTTCTTTAAAAAACATAATAATAATGTAAAAAGAAAGTTAAGCATCTTGTATTCAAAACGCATTCGTTTCTGTAGTTAAGAAGCTACTAAAAATGTTGGCTTACTGGCATAATCATTATCCAGACAACAAGGACTACTAAAAAGTTCAGTAATTTCTCATTGCTTTTTGTAATAATCCAAAAACACACATAGATCCGTCAATCCCACAAAATGCAAGAGATATTCAGCTCTGCGACGTCTCACTGTACGCCTCTCAGGACCTCGCTCCACTCTTATAATTCTCTGAAAAAGCCACTTTAGAGGTACTTGAACCTCAAATGTTTTAATTTATCAAAACCATAAGAAATACTGAGAGAGATTGCATAAAACAACAAATTAATATACTATTTTGGTCGTGAAACAATGCGTTACGTATTTGCATTGCCTCTAAAAAAGTTTAAAAAAAATCTGATGTGTACACCACATGATTTCCTTGTACGCCTATTAAATTACATATACAATTTTTTTTTTTTTTTTTAATGAAAGTACATAAAATTTTATTTCATTAATAACTTCGTATATTTTTTCATATATATATATATTTTATAGTTATTATTGAATTATTATTTATCGTAAAAAAATGTTTACAACTTGAGGTTAATAAATTAATATTTAAATTAAAAAAAAAAAAAAGTTAAAATAAAGCAGATGAAGACGGATTTGAACCGATGCGTCTTCGCCTTTAAGATCCAAATATTTAATTAATTAAAATTTTATTTGGGTATAACTCTGGACCAATGAAAATAAGTACCACTTATGATATCGTAGAAAAGCTCTCAATGACGGCTTATTACTGCAGTTAAAAAAAAGTCCAAAATCAAAATTGTTTTGGATTTTGGGCTTTTTTGGACACTTTTGATCCAGCCGATTGCAATCAAAAGGGGAGTGCACAACTAGATGTTATAACAGTCCTAAATCCAAAATTTCAAAATCCTACCGCTAATCGTTTTTGAGTTATGCGAGATACATACGTACGAGCAGACGTGACGCCGAAACTAGACAAAATAGATTCAGGGATGGTCAAAATGGATATTTCCGTTAAAATTTCGCCATCACAATACTTTCTTTACTTCGTACAAAATAATAATACATATAATTATGATTAAATATTTTAATTAGATTTCAATTAAACTTAGAGTTGAATTATAGTATATACCTAATACATTTTCGCTTTTCTTATCATAATAAATTAATGCAGTTCGGACAAATAACTTTTGGTTGAAATTTTCTTAATTCGTTTCAATTTCATTCAGATTATTTTTATATTTATAAATCTAATTGACCGATCTCCGTGATGGAGAGGTAGCATCTGAGTCTTTCATCTGGAGGTCCCGGGTTCGAATCCCGATCAGGCATGGCATTTTCACTCGCTAAAATTCCATTTCCATATTCCACACACAAGCTTTAAGCTTATGTTGTGATACAATCAAATAAACAATTATATTTTAATATGAAATCAATATAGGTAAATTCAATGATTCTTTTTTATTAATGACATACCACTGATACTTTAGATTTTAATGTTTTACCGTAATATAAAGGGAAAATAAAGAATTAGAAATTAATTTTATAGACTAAATCCCAGCAATTAGAACATCTTCTAAGTAAAATTACATAAAATGAAAAATAAATCACATCCAATAAATTTTGTAGCGCTTAAAAATATGATGTCCAAAGACTACAAAAAATAAAATTATATATTTTACTACTTCAGTTAAATTTTTCAAATGATCGAGATGGATGAAGCCATTACTTGATGAAAATCCATCGTAACAAAAGAAAGAAAATAAATATGTTATTTGATTTTTGCAAAATTATTTAAAAAATCACAACAGCTGTTTTGGTACAGTACCTTTCTCAGGTGATATAAATAGAATACTAAAGCTAAAGTACACACAACGAAAAAGGTAAATATAATAACCAAAAGAGATAAAATACATAGTAACTAAGAGGAGTGAATACATAAATCAGTAGTAAATAAATTTAATAGCAAATACTGTTGGTCAATTAAGAAAAATAACTTTTTAAAATAATTTTGTGAAAATAAAATAGCATATTTGTTTTTTTGTAAAATTTTTGCAAAAGGCATTCTTTTAGAATCATTGTTATTGTTGAAAGTATTGCAATAATTAGCAGATTCCATTTCGGAAATGTTTATCATGTTGAATTAATTTTGAGATGCTAACTATCTATTAAAAAAATGAATGATTATTTTCAAAAAATAGCTACTTAAAATCCATATAGATTAAGCTACTTCACACATATAGATTAAGCCTACGTTTCACTACACGAATACACTACTACACGGACTCACAAAAAAAAAAAATATTCAACCGGATTCATGATTAACCGAAATTATTTCAATTTTTTATTAATTTTTAACATTTACAAGAATTAGCTAAAGATATACAGATTTATTTAAAAAAATGAATTTAATATTATTTAACATCAATCGATAAAAGAAGAAATTCTACGCAAAATTATCCTTTTTACCGAAATCAATTTTACGAGTATATTTCAGGAGAGATTAGGAGACTCAAGATTATCCGATTGGAACTTTAATCACCAGGCTGAATGTGTAACTCCCATATAGAAATGAAGACTAGATTTGATACCACAGGAGCTGCTCCCTACCAGATAACACCAAAAATACACAAAGGATGAACAGATTCTGCTGGTCCCATTATGTTAAGCATGTAAGATAAGCAAGATCGGCGTTCACGCACAATGGAACACTAAATGGGAAATACGATATCAAGGATAAGAAAATACGAACAGTAAAAAAAAAGACGATTTATATCGTTCGTCAGGGATCGAGGTATGTTAATTCATCTGTAAGCAGTACATCATAGAGCAACGATTTTACCTCGACAAACCTAAGACAAAAGCAGTAACAAAACAGTTTTTCCG
Organism: Lycorma delicatula; assembly: GCF_047948215.1. Classification (NCBI taxonomy): domain Eukaryota; kingdom Metazoa; phylum Arthropoda; class Insecta; order Hemiptera; family Fulgoridae; genus Lycorma; species Lycorma delicatula. The sequence continues at coordinate 115,082,459 of NC_134459.1, forward strand.
CAAGAATCTAAAATAGCCATCTGAGAAAATGTAGAAATTTCCTAAAAGAACGACTTCACCTATCGCACAATCATTTGACAGGAGGAAGTATCAGTTGAATAATAAACCGTTCATGAAACCCCCAATGTATCTCCCGTACATCATAGATTGTACAGAAACCTATTATCTATTTAGATATTTATACATTTATTCGCTTAAAACCCTAAACTATTAAAAGAAACAAGGACTAAATTAAAACTTTGAACAAAAAATAATAACTGATCTGTTTTTATAAGCCAGTTGAAAAGACAGCGATTATAAAATTATCGATTTTTTTTAATATAAACAAGTTTCTTTATTGTTTTTTTTTTTCTAATGGTGTAAACGATAATAGGATATTATTTGTAGGCGGCAGTCGGTCGACGGACGTATTACTGATAAGAACATTGATCTGCCAAGTGAATGTGAACGCCTCTTACGATAACAAGTAAAACGAAACAAAATGACAAGAGTCAGGCCATCTGGACTTAGTTTTATGATAAGAGCCACCCTCCTTGTTTGTCTAATATCCTTTATCACAGTCCTCAAGATAAGAGTTTATAAAAATATTAAAGAAAAATGTATAACAACGCTTTTTTCCCTAATGAATAAATATTGTAATGAAAGTATATAGGCTTATGCAATTACCACTTTAAATAGTGTCAGAACAAGTACTGTAAATTTCTAAGCTAATTATTTTAAATAGTAAAAATAAAAAAATAAAAATAAATTTTATATACTGCCAAAATTTGTATCAAAACATAATAATACAGTTAAAATTATATTCTATGTAAATTATAAGATAAAATCTAATTTGTAACATCTGTTACAACAAAATATAAATTAAAATAAAATCTAATATACTATGTACATTAATATAATTCCGCAGGCTATTTTAGTGTTTGTTGGACGTAATATACAAACATGAAAGGTTTTAAAAACCTAATATATATTTCAGCTGTATTTTTACACATTCTTGTAATATTGTGTGATGGGATCGTGAAAGATTATTTATTCTAATTTCTTCTTGTATTGTAAAATACAAGAAGGATAAACACAATACAAGAAGGACTCTTATACTTTCCTGGCATCGTAGGTATAGAGTTATACTGCAAGAAGGAAAATATGATTAATCAGCCAAAAAGTGGGATATGAATTGTTTTGCGATTCTCGACATTTCATGACCCAGGGACCTTAAAAACAAAAAAAGTGAGAAGGAATGTTTAAGTACATTACTTATGTACATATAAGTACATATATGTACACATATACCGCGTGATCATTTGAAAAGTTAACACATTTATTATTCAAAAGCTATCAGTCGCATCGTATCTCTGCAGGCATGTATATCATTCTCAGAGGAACTCTTTTAAAATTATTTTCAAAAGGGTGGAACCCATCCTCTCCGTTAGACCTACCACAACTCAAAAACCTTAAATGGCAATGGTAACATTTGATTACATTACTTTTCAACCCGAAGAAGATAATGAATTCTGGTGAAAAGAAAATTAAAATCCACCCATCTCTTCGCTCGATAGTGTGAAAAACCATTTTTGTAGAACATTTTTTTTTTAAATTTCAATTCAACAAAATGACTACAAAATTACGTGATATAACTTCTTAAACCATTTGAAATAAAATTGTGAAAATTATTTTTAAAATTATCAACACAAAATTTCGCCCTTAAGTGTTTTCTAAATTTTCAAGTGTTGAAAACAATTTTTTTTTTAATTTGACGATATAGCTTGTAACATCGCCTCATTGGAAGGCCCTTTGAATGACAAGAAATTTGGTACAAATAAAATAAAAACTGGTTCGCTGGTATTGAAGTTATGATAAAAAAATGTGTTTTTTTTTAGTTTATGGTAGGATTTTTTTAGCTTATGTTGGGATACAGTGTTACTGTATTATAACGTATTGAAAACCAAATCATAAGTAACCCCAGTTACGGCATATTTTACGAATTGAGCTCTGAGGATTTGCTATAATACATTTCCCAAAATTTCAACCATAATTGTTAATTCATTTAAAACCTTTTGCCCTGCATGTTTCTTATTCATGACAGATCCCGTTTCTTGGATTTTTTTTACAAATTTTACGGTGTAAGAGTACGAAATTTTTTATTTAGATGCCGTTCATTAAACTCTTGGGTAGTTCTTTTAGCATATTTATTTTGTTCTCCGTATGTAAAAATTAGTTCAGACCTTTCTTCCAGGTAGTAAGTCATTTTATCGAAACAAGTTTACAAAAGACAAGAAACGGCTGAAAAGAATAAACGGTTGAACAACACACGAACCAAATACCAATTTTAACTAAAGAATACAATTTAAATAAAATATGACTATGAATTAAATATAAATACTTTTTACCACTAATTATACAGAAAAAAAAGACTAATTACAAAGAAACCAATTTGCAAAAGTTTACCATAGAAGTTAAGATTTCAATTGAGATAAAATTATAACCTGTTATAACAATCATCGAAATATCCAATTGTTAATTGAATTAAATTTAATGTTTGCTTTGTAATAATGGAAATTTTACTTCATTAATGATGGTATAAATAGTCATTAGAAATTTGGCATTAATTATTTTTTGATTACAAATTATTCATTCATGAATTAGGTTTTATTTAATTATTAAGTTTATCTGGTAATCAAGTTTTCAACATGTTACCAGCAAAGAAGTAGGTACGAAAAAATCAATAAGGTATATTTAAATTTTTCGTATGTTTAACTGATGTTATAATGCTGTCTTTATTGGTACGTTATTTCAATGTTGGAGAAACGTAAAACCCACATTTTTTAAGAAGAACGGACGATTTCAGACCTAATGCTTAGGGTCAGTAACACTGTATCCCAACATATCCTAAAAAAAATCTTAACATAATCTAAAAAAAAATCACATTTTTAATCATTACTTCGATACCGGCGAACCAGTTTTTATCCTATTTATACCAAATTAATTGTCATTCAAAGGCCTTCCAATGATGTTTCACAAGCTACATAGTCTTATATTAGAAAAATAAGTTTTCAATCCTTGAAAATTTAGAAAACATTTAAGAGCAAAATTTTGTGTTGGTAATATTAAAAATAAATTTCACAGTTTTAATCCACAGATTATGATTAATTCAAATAGTTTAAGAAGTTATATCACGTAATTTTTTAGTTATTTTTGTTGAACTGGAATCTAGAAAAAGTACTACCCAAATGATTTTTCGCACCAACCAAGCAAAGGAGTACATAGTAACCGTAGAAAAATAAAATAAAAAGTCTTTGAGGGTAATTTTGGAGGTGGGGGAGTTAAAAATATGAAAAAATATACATTTTTTAATATTTAAATTTTTTTTGGTTTATTTAAACATATAATGATAATTTTACAATAAACCTTCATCATAAATTATCTCCCCAATCCAAAAAAGAAATCTTAGATAACTTTTTTCATGTATAATTTTTTTTTCACTATACACGCATAAATAACCAATGCCAGGAAATTATTACAACTTTGTTGTCAGCTTTTTTCTGTAATTCCTTTAATTTTTGTTCAGTCTTATTTGTTAAATCATACATAAAAACATTAAAATAAAAATTTCATTGATATTAATCAAGATTTGTAACCTTATGTCAAAGGACAAAAACAGGGAAAGAGCTAATTGGTTTCCATTTATTTAGCAAGAAATGCTTTATATGTCTGTCAATCTCATTTTATTCTTTCCAGCTCTTCCTACCACAAATCCTTAAATTTCAGGCTGTAATTTTTCATTTTACATAGGTGTCTTATTTTATTTTTTAATTAGGAAATATTTATTTATATTTATCACTCGAATATTAATATTTGTAATGAAATATTCAGGCAAGTATACATTACAATTTGTAAATTAACTATTATTAGATTACCTAAATTCTTTCAGAATCTCCATTGATAATATTCTTTATTAATTATTTGAAAGTTTATAATTTTCATACATAATAAAAAAATTTATAGTTACTGAACTTTTTGTAGAAGTATTAAATTTTATTAAATCTTGCATTTTATAATTTACTTTTACACACATTTGATTTGCAATCTCAATTTGTGGTATGTTTGATGCACTGTACAATCGTTTGATATGTGTACAATCGTTGCATATAATCTGACGGAGTCTCCGCTATAAATTTCTTAATTATTTTAGTAACTATTTGCGCAACCATTTTTTACAGAATTTCTTTTTGTAATAATTTCAACATCTATTAAACCAGATAAGAGATAAAATTCTTAAGATAAAATATTTTAGGCGATTTTTATTTTCTACCAACTTTTCGAAAAATGTACGGTATAACTATCGGGACGGAAGTTGGCCCAAAAACCTACTAGCATTCAGTAAACATTTGGCACGGTACTAGGACGACTGAAAACATTGTCAGTTTAATGTAAGTGGTATTTATAACAAAAAATACATACGATGCTATTTAATTAAAACTACTTTAGCATCCCAATTAATATTATTATTTTAAAGTATTTTAAATAATTATTTTTTCTACTCATTTTATTACTATAGCTCGCAAATTCCTAAGTCGCTGTCGTCGGTAGATTCTAAATAGCTCGTATCCGATTCTGAATTCCAATTTTTCACAAAATGTTCGATGTGCACATCATACAAACGTTAATCTTCAATGTATTTTTTTCAACGTTGACAACATGCTCGCAGACACTGCTCTACTCAGCTTCAGACAATTTATGAAGAAATTCTTCTTCAACTAACTTAATAACGTTCGACACGTTAAAAATCGTATTTCTTTTAGTTGTTTGCCCTTTCAGTTGACTACAAATCATTTCAATGGCATTTAAGTCCGGGTGATAAGGTGACAACCGTAGAACTGTGTGACCATAATTTTCAAAAATGTCATCTAATTAGAAATTTCTTTTGATTTTCTTTGTGTAATTTTGTACCACATAATTCAGTTTTCATCATACCAGGTGCACAGTTAATTCGTTGTTCGAGTAACCATTTTATAATATCGCTTTTTAAAGAGTTAAGTTAGAATTTGGCTACTTTTGTAGCAGAACGTTGTGATACGATTCGTTATCTAGTGCAATAACCGACCGAAGGGAATACACGTCTCAAGTAACCATTTCGTGTACTTTTTGGAATCCATCGACTTGTAATAATCTCCTATCTTATTTGACTCATACATGAGTAAAGCACTGTTAATGAATCCTTTATTACAGCCGGTATGAACAATTATTAAAGTGTGCCATCGGACACTAGTGAAAGAGTCCCTCATGAAGGTTTGTTGTCTACGCACGAGTTTGATGTCGCATGACTATTGTAAATTTAAGTTTCACGTGTAAATGTAATCGGTATTCCTCCTTCGCGAAACAAGGAAAAAAATTTAATTCTATGGATTTTAATGTCATGCCGTTCAATCGGCATTTTCCGGTTGTCTTCTGTTTTCTTTGCATCTAAAATCCCATTTTACGTCATATTCTCCTTAAATATAGCTCACTCTTTTTGAAATTAAATTCACTTTCGCGGGCTTTTTGCATAATTCTCTTCACAGTAGGTACGCATTTTTCGGTTACATAAAATTTATTTATTAAACGCCTCAAAGCATCCGTGTCAAACGATTCTATATTGCATACAGCACTGGGGCGATTTACACGCTTTCTCGGCGAAACGAACACGGGTGACTTCTCAGTTTCATTTGATATCCGTTCTGCTATAATTCTTTGGACAGTTCGTTTTTTTGTCTCTTGGACAATCATATTCAGCACTTAAGTTTTTGCACTATTTCGGTTCCGGCATCGTTTTGTAAAAAGAAATTATAAACAATCAACACAATTTCCCTCGCCTGACTATGAACTACTGTACCTTTTCCTCCTAACTTGGGAATTTTAAAACAAAATAATTCAATTGAAATGTTAAAAATTTACATGACTGAATTTATGACAAAGCCTTAAATGCAAACAACACAAGAAATAGGAAAAATGCATCACTAACACTTCATTCACTTCATTCACTTCATTAAGTAAATAAATCATCCACCGCAATAAATTTTTCTATAATAACCACTTTTAGAAAATAATTACAACCTATGCGAGACATATGATTCTTTCCAGCGCAATGATTAGAGTAGATTAAAAATAAGTAAATGAAATTGTTAGAATTGCGTGTTGCGTTTACAACAATTCATAAATAGCATATCAGTCATATATGATTCTATTATTATTAGTTGCTAAACAACAGGAAGTACGCCTAAATCACAACATCAATATATAATTTAGAATAAAACAACAATTACATACGCAACGGAGAATTAATGAAACCTGTTTTTTAAATATTACCATACCACAAAAGACATATATCAAATGGCAATATGTGCCGGCGAGTCTATCAATTTCATTCGCATGATAAATGTAGGGGGGTGAAAATAAATTTTCTTTACGTTGTGAGAGTACAAAAATACCGCTTAAATAATTTTTTCTTTATATATTTATTTATAGCCCTAAGAATAAAATTTTATGGCTTGAAAATCACCAAAATTACTGTATCAATTTCATTGAAATTTACATATGTTGCATTAGTGTATCTAAAGTTGTGAATGTGAAAATTGTATGAAGATTGGTTGATTTACACTCAATTTTAGGTCGAAAACTTTAAGCGGAGTAAGTTAGAAGCGTGGTCGTTATGATGCTATAAGTTGGAACGTTGAACGTTGAACGTTTATCCGCGGTATCTATTGTTGATTTAAACACGACATATTTTTCCAAGTACTGAAACTTTTATTTTTTAAATGTTTTTTCATTGTAGTGTGTTTATGACGTGCAACTATTTTTTTTAATCATTTTTTTATTTATTTTGTACAATTTTAGATTTGAATTGATGAGTTGTTACTTTTTCAAAACGAAACAAAATAAAATAACGAAAAGTCTGTCTTCTTACGAGAACTGCACAAGAATTTTTAGATTCATTATCTTACTGGCAAAACTTTTAGAATTATTTTTGTTGTTTTTTTTCCATATTAACAATTAAAAATAAATATTATCTTTAATAGAGTTGGAATCGGGATTCTTTTTTTAATAAAACATAGCGTCTTTCGTTTTTATCAGTTAGAGATTTCAACAAAAATAATTCTTTAAATGTTCTTACAGACGGAATTCGAGAATTAATTTCACTTCATTTTTTAGTCTGCCTGTATCTTACCTCTCTTTGAATTTAATTTCTTCAACTTCTTGAAATTTAAAATACAACTTACAAATTAGTTATTTTTAATTATACCTTAAAAATAATAAAATTATTAATATTGTATTTTAAAACATAATAAAATTAATTAAGATTAATTAAGTAAAATGTATAAAGTTAATATTGTGCATTATTACTTCTTAGCTTTACTGGTCTATTCATGTTATCTTCTTTTGAAATAAAATTAGTTCCTCATCTAGAAACCTTCTTTTTAAAAGTTATGCAATTCTAATACCACTTTTGTTTCTTTTTATCTAGCCCAAAATGTTCAATTTTTCTCTGATTTCCTACCCCCTACTATATCACTGTAGACCAACATTAATAAAAGACTTTCATCATATATTACATCAACAACGTTTTTTTGTTATGAAAGAAAGAGAGAAAGAGAAATAGAGAATGATTGGGTAATGTTATTTGTGACGTATATCGGCGTTTTCCCTTTGTACTTCCACATAATTTAAAAATAAATAATTAAATAATATCATAAAGTATTGATTTTGGTTTCGGCGAACCAATCTATCCTTACAAACACGTAACGTTCCCCACAAAATCTCAAAGAATGTTATAAGATTTTACTTCAATGACCTCTTATTTTTCACCCGAAAAGTCAAAATGAAGAACTGTATCATGTCCGGTCTGTTTATTTCCGAGTATCTACAATTTCTTAGCCCATATTTTCCACACATACCTTCTTAATGGCTTATTAACAACAATGACTAGATTTATAGAGGAAAATCTATCCCACGAAATGTTAATAATTAATAAATAAACAGGATAAAATAGCAGTTTTGACTGGATTCTTTGGAAACGAAACTTGAATAACTCAATTGCCTTCATCGAAAATTTTGAAATATCCGATCGACTACACTGTATAATCAAATTGCTTGTTTTTAGTTTCTGTAGAATTTATTCATGTCATTCTATTTAGAATCAAATTCTCTACAAGTTTATTTTTAAACCTTTATGTGCTTATTACTCATTTGACAAAATTATTTTACACCAAACAAAATATTGTGTTCTGCTGTCTAAATATTTCGTCTTTTACCGCACATTTCTCGACTTAACTACTAAAAATACAATTCTGGAACTTTTTTCAATATTTCAGATCAGATTTTACGTAAAAACTAAACTTACCCCCTTAATTTGGGTCCCAAGATATTACCGAAGGCGCAAAAATCAGGGCAAAATCTTTTGCCAGCCGATACTAGCTGACGAAGAAGCGTTTCCGAACCGACGTTTACATGAACTTATGTTTTTATTTTCATCAGTAGAACATTTTCTGAAATTTTGTTACATTGTTTGTGAATCAATAAGTATTTAGATGAACGAGATAGTTTAGCGTGATATATTATAAATTTAATTGGATTAAATGATTAATAAGACATTGCATTTCATTAATCAACCAACAGCTCCTACTAAAGCGTAAACGCTAAAATAAAATTATTTAACTCTTTTATAATAAATTATTTAACATAATTTTAATGTTAAAATTATTAAATTACTATAACGCTTTCATAGCCATGTAAAATAGTGGAAAGATAGAAAAAAAGAAGAAGCGGTTTTTTCTTCAAAAAAAAAGTTCACTTATTCATATTTAAATACTATTATATTAATAATTAAATAAATTATTAATCGAACACATATTCCTAGCGATTCTATGCATTTTCATCAAGTAATCATAATTAACGTTATCGTGAATGGCCAATCATCCTAGACGGGAGTAAAGTTCAACTATCATGTTCTATTTAGATAGGAACAGATAGAGTAAGGTAGGGTAGATAACAAGAGGGCAGTATACCGTATAACAACAGAGCTAGCAAAACGAAGTGGTGCACATACGAGCTAGCAAAGCAAAGGGAGGGTAGCCAAGAAGAATAAGGAAGGGCAGTTAATATGTACATACACTAACTCTAAGCGTATTTCTGTGCGTTTGTGAGCGTTCTTGTGTATGTGTGTTGTCCGTAAATGCATTGTACGTTCCAACCCTCTTCCAGAATGAGTGACCCACACTTGATTTTCAAGAAATGATAATCACCCCCTGTTCCCATAGCAACAACTAACCCTTCCCTAGGGCTCCCTTTGTCCGTTCCGGCCTGAAAGAAAACTAACCCTTCCCAGAAGCTGTTAACTTCGTGTCTTCCCTTGAATTGTCAACTATTTTCAAAGTTCCTCCCACCCACTAGTGACACTGACCATTTGTCTTCCGAACGCTATAAATATGTCTAGATTTAAATTACTTGTTTAACGTAAAATATCGTTTATTTCTTCAGGAAAATTTTGTTTCAGTCGAAAACTTTTGTTAATTTAATAAAACTATTCTAGATAATAAATGTATAAACATATAAATACATATCAAACCTATTTATTTAAAAATTAGCTTAAGTTTATGAATAATCCAGTTATTTATTTTTTATTTTTTTTAGTTGTACTTACGGATAATTAATGAATAAAATAATATGGTTTAAGCATACTATTTCGTGTAAGTCTGTCATAGACTTATACGTAACAGTAAATATAAATAAAAAATATACCCAACATATTTATCAAATTAGGAGTTAAACTTATAAATTAAAAATAATTTAAGTTAATTAATGAATTAATAAATTCAATTTGGCAAAAAAATTATAAAAACTAATTTAGGCAAGGAATATAAAAAAAAATTACTGAACTTTGCTTTTTGGCATTCTGATTCGTTCACAAAAGATGAATGGGCAACATTTTAACATTTTATCGTATTATATAGCGTCTAATTTTGTCAGGTAAAAAAAAAAAAAAAATGTCTTAATATAATAGATTTGAGATCAGATAAAATATAATGTATATATTCAAACTACTTCTCTTTCACTGATAGATCAAACAAGAATATTAAAAAAAGTTTTGATAATTTTTTTTTAGCATTACTGATACAGATTTCCTTGGTTGAAAAATCCTTATAATATTCCTTTTCTCTTATATGTATGTAAATTGTAAAAACTTATTTATGATTGTAATAGATGAGAATCTAAATACAAAGACACATTTATTGCTTATTTAATAAACACGGATTATCAGTTTCAATTCATTCATTCACTAAATAATGGCTTTAATAAATTTGTTTGTTTACAATATATACAACACTTTTTCCTATATTATAATTATAATCTTTTCTTTTAAATATATTTTCTATTACCACAATTGGATCATACCTCCGAAGTCTTATTGAAATTCAGGAGAAATTTAAAACCACCGTTCACTGCAGGAATTGCCTATAAAGTGGACATTAGTGATAATTCAGAGAAAATAATGTATGATTTTATTCATTCAATTGAGTTACGGTGTCACGGCCATTAAAAAATTGGAAAAGATTCTGTAAAGAACAGTGCAAGTGTAACCCTTTCCATTGTAAAATATTCTTACGCAGTTCTCAGTAAGAAAACAGACTTTTTGTTAATTTAATTTGGTTTAAATAATTTTTTTTTAAATTTGGTTTAATATTATTAAGAATAGATACCGTAGATAAGGAAACGTCGACGTTTCAACTTGCAGCATCATGTATTAGATTGAGCAAATTTCACGTACACAACTTCAGATACACGACTGTATCATATCTAAATCTCAATGAAATTAATCCAGTAGTTTTGGAAATTTCCGAGTCACAAAATTTTATATAGACCTATAAATAAATGTATAAGGAAACTCCAATTTAAGTGAATGGTATTTTCAAAGTCCTCATAAAGTAAAGAAAATTCACTTTCACTCCCTCCCAGTTCCACCACGCGACCGAACGTAATACCATACTTTTCTTCAAAAAAAAAAAAAAATGAAGATTACTGCAGACTTTTATCATATTTCAAGATTTAAAAAAAATAACAAAAATAATAATTGCATTTTAAATTGTTCTAAAAAAAGTAACGAAAAAAAGGATAAGAGAATAGGATCTACACTGGGATTAGAGAATCCCTTTAAAGACATTTTAGAAGGAGCGTCTGCATCGGACCAAGTAAAGAATATTTGATATTTAGAAGGTTATATAAAGCACGGGAAGGATACGGTTCAATATAATTTTCACGGTGAATTTAAATCATTAATAAATTTAAATGAAGCTAATGAATAACGGAGTATAGAAATTGGTATGAAAAAATTAAAAGACTGATTAAAAAAGAAGAGTAGTCATTAAAAATCGTAGAGTATTTTAATAATATTTGGTATGAGTTATGAAAAGCATGAAAAATAAAAATATATCGTAAACATGATATACCAATTAAATAATAAAAAAATTGAGTCATAAAGCTTTTTTTTGTATTTTTATTTATTTTTAAATATAGCTTTTGTAATTAAAACCTTTTACATTTTAACTTATAATTTTTATTTAATAGTCAGTTATTTTTTATTTTATACATACATATATATATATATATATATAAATTATTATTAATCTTTATTGTACATAAAATAAAAAATGAATACACAAAAATATTTAAACCGTAACGTTACGCTAGTTTTCAATCAGTATCTCTAACTTTATATAATTAAACATTTCTAGCTATGTATATTTCTTTTATATTTATAAAATAAGAGATTCTCGTACATCGACGAAAAATTTTGAAATAATACACTCACGAATGAATTGAGCATTTTTTTACTACCAAACTAATTGTGGAATATCGATAAACAGGACATAACCTGTCGTAAAAACACCATCAATTTGAAGTATCACGCAAAAAGAGTGAGAGAGTTTAAACACTAGCAAAGGGAATGGAAGAGGACGAACGGTCGTTTAAAAAAAAAATGTGACAAAGTGGAGCCTTGTCAACCCCCCTAACAAGTTGCGAGTAGGTGGACGGAATGAGCGGAGGGCGATGTCGAGTAAGGGGGAGAAAGAGAGGAAGCAGAGTGGAGGATAATCGCAGGATAATTAAATAGCTCCGCCGGCAGTTTAGATAACCTGGGCCGGTCATCATCCGAACGAACATGAATGTATTCTAATGTATCTCTGAAATCCACATCATAGTCCACAATCCGAGGGCTGCTTCTCATTGCCGGGCTGCAGTAGAGACGCCTTGCTGTTCACACTATTCTGTTTGTTAACGTACGTGTATTCGCATAGTAAATATCTAAACACGGCTCAAAATCAGTTTCATATAATCAATGTAAGCTTATCGTAGAATTAAACGAATCTACCGTTATTTAATGTAGGAAAACGAAACACCAACCTTGATAGAATAGTTACAAACAATTTTCAGGTCTTCTTATTTCATTCACTTCTTATATAAATAAAAAGAAGATTCTTTCGTTATAAAGCTGTATAAAATAATGATAAGTGTACGTAAATGTTAATAGAAACACGTGTAAATTCATTATATAGAGACTGATGCGTAAACTTATATTAAAATTTAACTGTGCAAAACACATATTTCTCAACTATTTTAAAGCATTTTAAAAGTAGATTAGAATGTTTATATATATATTCATAACACAAATGTTAAAAATATCAGAACGGAGAGCAGGAGCCTATTGTAATTTGAAATGATAATTTAAAAATTATGTTGTAAACCGAATAGAAAAAATAAAAAAATAAAAGAATCTTGTACAGAAACAAGAAATTGGTACACTTATATTAATACGATTCCAGGTTTAATAAAAATAAATAAATAGACATGAGGACGTAGGATACAGTTTTATTTTAGGTTAAAAGATTAGCACAAAACAGAAATAAATACAGTTTATCTTCAAACCACTGACTGATAACTTATAACCCTTAAAATAAAAAAATATGTACTCTTACATAAAAAAAAAAAAAATACATTATAAATATAATCACTAAGCAGTATAGAAAAATATAATAATAATGGAATGACAAGATTACATACGCTTTGAATAAACATTAATTTCAAAAATTGCATTTTTAAAACAGCCGTAAAATTAATTTTTTGAGAAACCAACTGACGTCCTTGCTCGGAACGTCAGTTACGTTATGCTGCCAACAAGTCAGGTGAACTGACCGTATTTGGGAAGACAGGTGGGAAGAGACGGCAGATGGGCGGTATACGCACGGTCTCTTTCCAGACTTAAGAACGTTAGGAGTCGCTTCATGGGTCTCCCCGAACCGGCATTTGACTCTATTCCTTTCTGAACATGGCGTATACCGGGACAGGCTGGCTCGATTTGGCTTGATTGACTCGGGTCAGTGTGCTCAATACAAATCTTGTAATCATCGTATCCTCAATCGAATGATGCATATCATGTGCGGTACGTCTACTCAAGATATTAGATTAGCAGTGCAGAGGTGGTCACGGAGTTTGAGGATTTTGGTTCGCGTCTGAATCTGCGAGCTAACTGGAAAATTAGAGATGAGTGGCGCATTGGAGAAAGATTTTTAAGGTTACTGGCGCTCGAAAGGATTGCCGAGGGTGTTTAGTGTAGAATAGTAGTCAGGGTAGCTAGGGGCCCGTTTGGGTGCTCTTCCATTAGATTAGGCAAATTCGGTAATGAATTACTGGATTCATATCCCGGTTCTTATGTGGTATGTTCATGGGTTGATTTATAGGTAATTTTGGATGCTTTGGTATGGTAGTCAGAACTATGACGTTGCGAACAATTTTTGAGAGTATGAGATTAATATTTAATTGTAGCTCCATTTGTAAATTTTTATTAGCTACATTTTTTTTTTTTTTTTTTTTTATTGGGTTTAGGTGAGTTTGAAAAATATATTTTGTTGGTTAATAGGTTTCAACACCGATGAAATGTCTTTCGAGGCATTTGCATCGGTGCCATTCTGATAGAGGCCATACTGATGACTGAAATATGTAATCAAGTATTGAGGGTCTAGAAGGTGACCTCTGGTAAAGCCAATCAGGGCTAAGAACGGAGAAGTGGTGTGGCGGTCGGGATGGTTTCAAGGCGGGTGTCTTTCCATATGGGGTCAGAATGCATAATTATCATAAAATTGAATACAAGAGAAAGCTGGAATAAAAACTAATTCCAAGTTTGCAAAGAAAACCTTTCTTTACTGTTTACATATGAAAAACATTCATGATAAAATAAATAAAACCGTAAGCAACTGAACAGTGAGGGGAACACCTAGAAAAGAAAATATTTTACAAAAATGGAAACAAACGTAGTTTGGTGACAAAAAGTAGAAGATAAACATGAATGTAATGAAAAGTAAAAGTGAAAAGAATAAATATTGGTTTATAATTCCACAAAAAGTATAGGTTGAAATAGATTATGTTTAAATATTTTTGTATATATGAATATAAATTAAAGATAGCTTGACAATACTAAAACCTGTACACCTATTAAATTGCATACATACACTTTTTTCTGCACTTCATTTAAACTTATTTCATTTTAATAAAGTGGACAATTGACCACTGCTAAAATATTAGTTTTTATTAACATCAAGTATTTATACAATTATTAATTTTGGTATTTTTTGGACACTTCTGTTTCTGTCGATTGCAATCAAAAGGGGAGGTGCACAACTAGATGTTACAACAGTCCAAATTCAATATTTCTACATACTACGGCTATTCAATTTTGAGTTAGGCGAGATACATATGTACGTACGTACGTACAGACTAAACGCCGAAACTAGTCAAAATGGATCAGGAATAGTCAAAATGGATACTTCCGTTGAAATCTGAAAACCGAGATTTTTGGCGATCACAATACTCCCTTTACTTCGTTCAAGGAAGTAAAAATGAGATATTTTAACTAACTGAAAAGAAATTCAAAAGCAATTTTTGTCGTGTAACTTCGCCCTAACTGTGTAAGCTCAACCCTTCAATATCTGTAAATGAGCACTATTTTTAAAAATAAATATGAAGACCGTCAACATTGACCACTAGATGTAAATTATGATTTATATCCCAGTTTGTATTCAACTAAGATCTGAAAATGTATTAGAACATTTATCAAACGACTATTCTTGTTTTAAATAATAATAAATTATATTATTATTGATTTTTTAAAGCATATATTAAAAAAAAATCGATTCAACTAAAAAATTTTAAACAAGATAAAAAATTTTAAACATTTTATATATTAATCTTTTAACTTGTCAGTTTTTTAAAACATTTTGAATTCATATTAACAAGAAATCTGTAAAATCAATTCGGAGAAATGTCAGTAATAAATTCTGTATATATAAATTGATGGTTAACAAATTTCCTTTATAGTGCTTCATGATCTTCCCTTTAGCCTGTTTGAACTATGGTTTAACATAAATTATGACCGATACAATCAACCTAGAAACGAGCTATTTGGCTGATAAGTATATTTGGCATTATTTAGCAGGCATACTAATAAAATATTGTGTTTTAGAAATAATTGATTTTTCACAAAAATTAAGTTATACTTTTTTTGTCTTTATAGCAAGACTAACTTAGTATTCTAAATATATTACAATCTAGTAATATTTTTAACTTACACCTAAAGCGTATACAAAATATTGCGGTGGTTAGAAGAATAAATCTATGTAACAAGTATTGTAACAACTTATTTTCCTGCATCTTTAACTCTAGAACTAAGACACGTTATCTCCTAAAATCGTAGTAAAATTACATTAAATAACAAAAGGTAAAAATATTTCAATTCGCTTCTCGAGTCTAACGGTAACTTATTAACAAAAACGAAATGTTGTTTCATCTTTTGAGTGATAATAATTAAAAGAATTCATTTTTATAATTAACTCTTGTCTTCTTTAATAATAAACTCCTATAACAATCTTTAAGGGACAAAATATAGTACACTAAGTAGCCCTACGATAGTCAGTGATCTTCATTGTACGACTTTCGCATTTTACGAAAGTTTTAATTAAAATTTAATAATACAAAAATTGGTGATAAAATAGAATTATATTCACCTTTAAAATTATTAAAATATCTATAAATACTAAACAGTCTTAATTTTAATTCATCGAATGTTATATATAGCATTGTTTCAATTTAATTTGAGACCGTAGTGAAACGCACAGACTTAAATGATCTCCGTTTCAGACGATAATTCATAACTGTTAAATTCTGTCTAAGGAATCCTAAACTACATCATAGCATCCAGTATTATCTAACAGCGCATATAAATCATAGTTTGATTCAAGTCGCTCCTTGTGACCTTTCACATGCAAATTGAAATCTAAGTTCCATATCGGTCACTACCGAAACTATTACTAAGTATGTTTCAGATGATTTAACCGTACCACAATATGGTATAAAATCAATTACAAACTTAAGTTAGTATCTCAATAAATAAATAAGTTTTAGATTTTATAGATTTACAATTATTGTTCAAAGTAATAAAACAATACGTTATTAAAACTTTGTAAAATTATAATTCAAATGTATTATTCCATTGTGAAATCCCAACTTGAATATTTTCATATTAGCGATAAGAATAAAATAAAATTAAATTTATTTTATATTTTACTTACAACTGAGAAAAAGGTTTTTACAATGTATCTGCATCTCACTTTTTTCATTTCTTTTTTAAATTATAAGATAAATAGTTTTATAAATTTTAAATATATTATCTGGATTTTTTAAGCAAAAACGACATTCACTTTTTAAACAAAAATATTAATATCGGTGTAGAAAATCAGAAACAGAGTTATCATACTTTCCTGGCATTGATTTTTTATTCTTAAAATAGTACAAAATCGATGATACATGAAAAACCTTTAAAAAAAAAAATATTGTTTTACTTTTTCTACACCCAAAGTCACCTCCCAGGAGATTTTTTTTGATCTGTCTATGTTTACTACGTTAAATGAAAGAAACTAAAAAACGTTCCACTGGAAAATGTACAAGTGATAAAAAGTTACCTAACATTTCTTTTTTGGTGGTGGGGATGAATTTATTATAAAATTTTATTGTAATATTATAATTACTGTTTAAATAAACACAACAAAAATTCTAAAAATTCCAAAATTCAAAATTTTTAAACTTTAATCGGCTCCTTACCCCAATATTGCCCCCAAATATTTTTACTTATTTTTTTTGAACCGCTTAAATAAAACTATGTTTATATGTTTAAGAAGATATAAAAAAAATTAATTAAAAAAAATATCCAATAAATGAAAAATCGCTTTTTTCGATTTTAGGGAAGGGGAGAATTTGGGAAAGAGGCAAAATTTGTTTAAAAATGGTAAGATAAGTATGTACGCATGTAGTGAACTTAATATAATGTAAAGTAATGTTTGCAAAATTTTTAGAAAATTGACCGCAAACTAACCTATCCTACCCATTGAAGATATTGACCCCAAACGTTTACCAACAAATTGCCCCCATACGCACGATTGTTAGATTTCATCAAAATCGGTTCATCCAGTCAAAATTTATTATCTTCAAATACGCCAACACACGTACTAACATTACCCGCCACATATTTTTATTTTTTTGGGTACCTGAGTCTTATAAAAGATAGATAATTTTACGTGACAATCGAAATTATGCGGTATTAAAAGGTAGCCGGGTTTTCATCGTACAACGTTATAAATTAGTTACTAAAGTTTCTTTACGCGCTATTATATATTGTTATACTAAAGGGATAAGGGGTTGAAAAATTTCAAAAAGAAGAATATTTTATATCTACATAAATTTGAAAGAAATTCTAAAAGTCAGGAGAGAATTTAGATCAATTTCGAACTAAATTGAGAAACATATGAGATAATATTAAAGTAAATTTCATGAGATCATATAAGCCTTTAGTAATTATTGTGCGAATGGGTGTAAGCACACATACTTGTGTATGCATACATGCACGCAGAGATATAATTCATTGCATCTGTAATTATCTAATTAGAATAACTTCTCGTTTAATTCCTATCATCTCTGTTAATAAAAGTAACAATTTCCTATCAATGGAAAGATAAAAATTAACATATTCACTTACAACAGAATATTCAACACTTATAAGCTCTGGTTTCCAACTCTCACGAAAATATCGTTTAAAGAGCCTCAGTAAAGAAAATTTCAAATATAAACTTTACATTCTAAAATTTAGGTCTTAAATTTAAAAAAATTAAAATACCTTTATCCGTTAGATGACTTTGTCAATGCTTACACGCATAATAAAATTATTCACTTTGGAATATGTATTCATTGTCAAATTTATTAATAAATTGTCTTTTCAATAATCAAAGAGATATTTTATCTTTTTGATTAATGAAAAGAAAACTTATCTTTTAAAAAGATATATTATCAGATTATCAGTCACATTACAGATAAAAATTTTATAATTTTTTTATTCCTAGCGTAATATAAACTAAAATGTTGACCAAAATATTATTTTTAATTTTGTTTAAACGAACTGCTAGGTAATATGTTCGTAACAAATCAGATTGATAGTATTTGATGAATAATTATATTCTGAATTTCCAACAGAGAATTTTTAGAGAAATTTAAATAATTATTGTTTTATGTTTGTATATACTTAATAAATTTATTAACATGTCGCAAAAATATTAACTAATGTTTCAAAATTGCATCATTATATGCATATTTTTTAAATAATTTGTTAATAAACTTCCTATTTTGTTATCACTTTAACAACCAAAATACGGGTTTCGCTCTTTAAAATAGCATGTTCAATAAAGTAATGTTATTAATTTAAAAAATTCTGAAAATATAAAACGTACATTTAAACACAATCAACATAAACACAAATCAAAAAAAATAATAAAATAATTTTTTTTTTTTAAATTAGCAATAACACCATCAAAAATAAACTCTACAATACAATTTTTCTATACAAAAATATGAGATTTCTTATTATTCCTATTGCTTTGTAACTGAAAGACATTTTTTTCCTGAAAGAACTGGAAATGCACATCTTAACAGAAAAAAAGAAAAAGATAATTACTTGCAATAAAATAACATAGAGCGGTAAAAGGGCATTTGAAAATATAAAAAAGTGTTAAATTTTCTAAAGAAATGTAAAATTTTAATCCAAGGGATTAAAATAATAAACTTCTGGGTGTCCGAAGAATCAAAATAAATGTTGATATAACATTGAGTCTCCGCCTCCTCGTGGGTCAAAAAATTGTGTATCTAGATTTCGGTTTGTTAATAATATTGTAATTTTTAACCCCCACCAAAAAATAACGAATTTTTTTAGTAATTTTTGGGGGATTAAAAAACATATATATATATAAAAACTCGGGTTTTCTTTTAAAGTAAACAGGTGGCTTTTGTGTGTGTGTGTGTGTGTGTGTGTGTGTGTGTGTGTGTGTGTGTGTGTGTGTGTGTGTGTATTTCACAAAGGCTCCTGCAATTGAAATTCTCAGAATAATACTACAATATATTTTCTTAATGTCTTTAAGTAGATCAACAAAATAATGACATTAAATTGCAATTATATTAGAAACTATCTAAAACTGAATTCCACTCATTTCCACGTAACCGAATTAAACTGTATATTATTACAAACACGAAGCCCTGAAGGAAGTATAGTTATAATAAATAAACAAACATTTATAAAGCAATGTTTTGTAATGTAAATGTTAAAGATTTTCCTTTTCTTTTACAATTTTTGATTATTTATAATTATTAGTTATTATTTAAAAGGTATTAATTTTACCTTAATTCTTTTAATAAAAAAATAATAAAATATTACTCTTTTTAATTTTTTTTTTAAAAATCTTTAGTTTAATAATTTTATCAATATAAATTTAATCATATAGATACATTCCAGGCAAGGTTTTTTTTTAGAATGATGCAAATTGTTTTGAAAAACCTATAATTATTTTTAAAAAATACATAAAGGAATATTTAAACTCCAGTGAAAATTGTATTACTAAAATCAATACTTATGAATTTAATACAAGAATATTTTATTCAATCAAAATACGTGTTAACTGTAATAAAATCATCACTCACGTTTATACATATTTTGTAAACATGGTTCATTAAAATAAAAAAAAAGTTGAGAATAAATTTAATAAAAACATTTAATTATTTATTTTTTATAAAATATAACTGCATAAAATATTTATTTAATACGTTTAATATATAGGATTTAATAAGAAGAAGGAGCAAATATTGCAGTAAGAACATAACAGTAAATAAAAATGTCTTTCTTATCCAGTGGGAGGTCCGATCTACAAGGAAACCCGTTTACAACTACTCAGCTTAACACTTAGAAGCTTCTACACCCTTCTAGTTTTTACAAGAAGAGAAAGAAAAACTCAAGCTATAAATATTTTCTTACATAACTTTTAGGTCAAACAGTTTATGACGTCATAAGGTGAAAATTTATAGATATACTACAATCAAAGTTACTTCTGACGTCTAAAATTTTATTGAAATTATTATTGAATTATTAATTTTACACTTTTCATACACTCGTTTTAGAGATTATAACGTGAATCAAATGAAAAAAACTGGTATTTTTACATAATAGGTAAGATAAAATATTTTATTTTTATTTAGAGTATTTCATTTTTTACAATTTTTTTAAAAGCCCAAAGACCATCACAAAATAATTAAAAATATATCACATTTTTAGTTTAAATCGCATTATTAGTTGCTATACTTGAAACGTTAGGAAGAAGATTCCATATTAAAGTAACAGATTATTGGTGTTTCTTTTTTTTATAATTCACCATTTTGGAAAAACAATTGATTTATGGTAAACAAAAGATTACACTTTTGACATCACATCTATCTCTAAAGATTGAATACTTACCATCTGGAAGTCATAAACGGGACCCACGTTACCGATCTGCCACAGATCAATTTAGCGAGATGGTCAAGAAGTACAATGGGTACACTCACATCTATACAGACGGCTCTATCCCGGCCGACGGGTATGGCTGTTCAGTTATACTCCCTGACACCTAGATAATATATAAGCTTAGTGCCTATTCCTCTGCGTTCTTTTGCGAGGCCTACGCAATTTACTCCGCCTTGGGAATTATCGAGACCCGTAGTGACGACAACTTCCTGGTAATTACAGAGTCTATGAATGTATCTGAGAGCTTGAGCAGACGATCTGAATCCATCGTCCAAATAATTTATGATATCCTCTCAAGAATAAATAAGACTGTGGCGTCGGTATGGGCCCCTGTTCATTGCGGCATCCTCGGGAACGAACGGGCTGATAAGGCAACCACCAAGAAAGCGGCAATAAATGGCCTCAGAGTAGAATTAGCATGCGAGAATGAAAACAGTCCTTGCTAAACTACGTTCTCAGAAGAATAAATTCTGGTTGCTAAGCCCTCCTACGGCCTTACTTAGCATCCGGGAGAACAGGCTTGAGAAACCTTTTATACCAAGCAACAGAAGGAACCAAGTCATCCTATCTCGGCTGAGGATTGGACATACTAGGCTTACCAAAGCCTATCTATTTGGTTCTCCTCAGTAGAACTGTGAGGCGTGCAATGTAAAATGGTCCGTAGACCACTTGCTCGTAGATTGCCCAATCTATGGAATTATTCGACAAAAATTTGACTTGGTTCAGATGTGAAGTCTTTACTAAACCGGAAGGAATGCATAAAACGACTGTTGCTGTTTCTCTTTGATAGTGGGATGAAGACGTAATTTAGCGGTTTCGCTTAGTTTGTGTTTATTATTTACGATCATGTAGTTGCATTTAAGTATCTAATGACTATAATTGTTGGCGAGACAATAAATAAAAGTATCAAAAAAAAAATTACAAGCAGGGTTAGGCACAACATAGCCTCTCAGATTTTAACTAAAAATTCCCTAATTAGTTATTTTATGTAATAAACTAATTATTATTTCATATTGAGAGAGGAATATTTTTTTTTCTTTTCGTATTGAGTACTTGTTAGATCAGATAAAAAAATGTATCTGAAAAAAATTAAAAATCCGATTTACTGAATAGTTAAACAGCAATTAACAGAATTATGTCTTCATGTAAGACATAATTCTGTTACACAAGTGTAATTATCCTGTAACCATTTTTGATTCCACCTCTTGGTTTTAACAACCAATCTAAAATAATTATTTAAAATAATTTCATGTTTATATAAATATATTTGTAAGTTTCAGGTTATGTGTTTTGACGACGACCCGATATGAAACATCAGTTTCATATTACTAGTCCATTGATATTCATAAATATTATCATAAGATGTTATTATTACATCTCATGACGCGCCTAACCTTATCAGGAGAATTAAGGAAATGAAGTAGTCTCCCGTTGCCTTCTTCACTTAGCCGAATCTACTGTTGTATATCTTCTAAGCCTACTGTAATTCAAATATATAAACCCCTACAAGCGACAACTTTTATATTATTCACCATTAAACACACTTTTATTTGTTTAACTCTGTTCAACTAAAAATCAATTTTGAATTGAATCTCTTGAACTTCAGAAATTTCAGAAGCATCAAAGTTATAAGAAGGAAGATAGTGAAAACAAAAGGATTTAAGTAACATACCCGTTTTTACTGAACAGTGCGTTAAACATACTGTCTCTATGCAGTAGGAGCTAATTTCCTTATATTAAATCATATTTTTAAATGTTACCGAGATATTTAATAAATCGAGTACTTGATTTTTAACCATCGCCTGGAAAAGTTGATGTATCAGTTTAAACGGAAGTTTCTTAAAAAAAAGATTTCTTATTAAAAACATAAATTATTTTTATGAAAAATATAAAATCAACTAATAACTGTATTTGATTACTTTTATCTCAGCACGAAGTGAAAATTTAGATAATCCATAATAACTTTGTTATTCTTTAATAAAGTATTCAAGCGACAACAAAATTAAACAATTTTTTTTATTAATTACAAATACAAAATAATTTTAAAGCATTAATACTATACATTTTGCTAACTTACAAACAGGAAAGTAGATATCCTTTTCCTAAAAATCTGATGTGGACATCACACGACTTCCTTGTATGCCTATTAAATTACATATACACATTTTTTTTTTAATGAAAAGTACATAAGATTTTATTTCATTAATAACATCTGATATTTTTTCACTTTTTTTTATTGTTATTGAACTATTATTTATCGTAATTTATTTTACAATCAGAGGTTAACAATTATTAATAAATCAATAAATTTAAATTAAAAAAAGGAGATGAATTCTGATTCGAACCGATGTGCCTACCCATTGAAATATCCAAGTATTTCATTAATTCAAATTTCATTTGGCTATAACTCTGAAACCAATAAAAATAAGTACTACTTATGATATATTGTTGAAAAGTTCTCAATGAGGGATTATTACTGCAGTTAAGAAAAAGTTCAAAATCCAATTTTTTGGATTTTGAACTTCTTTGGACGCTTATGGTTTAGTCAAATATAATCAAAAGGGGAAGTGCACAACTAGATGTTACAACGGTCCTAAATCCAAAATTTCAACATCCTACGGCTAATAGTTTTTGAGTTATGCGAGATACATATGTTCAGATGTCACACCGAAACTAGTCAAAATGGATACAGGGATGGTCAAAGTGGATATTTCCGTTGAAATCTGAAAACCGAGATTTTCGCGATCACAATACTCCTTTTATTTCGTACAAGGAAGTAAAAATTCGAAATCATCATTTCCGATTTAATATATTTGACTAAAAAAATATATTTCAAAGAAATTAATGAAATTATATTTAAACTAATATTGTATGATATCATGGCACTTATATTTGTATTATTCTTCAAATCTGTGTAAATTAGCAGCAAAACTAAAGTAATGAAATTGCATTTTGTAAGATCAATTAAAGATACTTCAATCAAAGAACAAAAAAAAAGTAAAGAATAGAAACTGATATTTGAATCAAGCCTAATCCGTAATTTTTCTCCTAAAACTAATTTTTTTAAAACATTTTAGGGAAAAGTTTTTAAATGCTTACATCGGTACTTAAGGCATTCTCAAGTAAATTTTCAAAGTATCCTGACCACACAAAAAATTATTTATAAAAATTAAAAAAAAGTAATACTTAAAAATAAAAATTTTACTGTAAATTTTAATATTCAAGTAACAACTGTAAACGTATAACAGTAACTATTAATACAAAGCAGGTTAATGATAGTCATGAAACAGTTAGGTATAATACACGGACGTTTCAATAAATTTTAGAGTAATCTATAATTTGTAGTGTAGTTAATTGAAGCAATATTGCGGTCGATTAATTTCAAATGCAATACAACCAAGTAAATATGCGTTATTTGTTTCATAATAATAGTAATAATAATAATAATAATAACAAAATGATATGAAATACACAATGCTTTAATTTTACTTAACACTGATTTTATTTGCACGCAGTAATACGGCTTTATGATGTGTAAGCTGTACGGTATGAAAATAAATTTAAAAATGACCGATATCTAACCCCTTAGCTTTAAAATTATTATTAAATAATATAATTAATGTTAAAGAAATTATTATTTCTTTAAATTAATATATATATTTTTAAATTAAGATTTTATTTATTATTGCTATTGTTATTATTATTCACTTAATTACCAATTGAAGACTCTGTATTTGAAGCATTTTTCTTACAAAATGAATACATTAATTTGTTGTAGTCCCAGTCATTCTTATGGTTGTAAGCATACAAAGCATCAGAACGACAGAATTTTTCTTTCTCTGAAATGAATGATGTTCATTACTTAGTGAATACCTATGATGAGCAGAGAAAACATGACTTGTAGCGTTATATATAATTTGCATTTCGATTGGCTTAACATGCTGATGTACAACAGTATACTCAGCTCTATGATAAATGGAATGAGAAATCGCTTTATTAATTCCGCCATGGAATACTTGTTATTCCTGAGAATGACTGACATTTATGAAAATGACTTTCGTCTATATCAGACCACTTAATACGGACTGAAATGATACGAAACATATTTGCGTACATTATTTTTTTTTATTTATTTATTATTCTTTTTTAATTTACATCACAAATTATTAAAATTCATAATCTTCTAGTAACAAAATGCAATCTTTTCTCTAACTCTACCTACTCTATTTGCGTGCACATACTTGACTATATATATATTTATTATTATTATTTTACTTTTAAGGTCGCAAAGGACCACTTTAGTCAGAATAATTCAAGTTTTTTTTGCCGATCTTTTGGCCTTTAAGTTCTTAGCTTTTACTTTCTCCCAATATTTAGTCATTCTTAATGATCTTGTTTTATCATCCTCTTCTGAAAAAACCCTTTTTGTATAATTAAAAGTTCTTACTTTAATGTTGGTATTCGGATCTTTAATAACAAATTTTAATTTTTCGGATTTATTAAGTAAATCTTCGTAAGTCAAATTTAATTCTTGCATGTCTTCTTTAATTTCTTTGATCCATAATGGCGGATTTTTTAAAGATCAAAATTGACCGATAATTGTCTTAGTAATCCTATCCTGCGATAATCTTAACAAGTGATCACAGAAAGAAATTCGCTTCTTTTTCATAGTATCAATTAAGGATTCCAAGTTTTCGTACAGAAATTTATTAGGCAATAATGCGTACTGATTTTCGTGTTTATATTTTTTGTTTATGCAGGTTCTAAGAATCCTGGGTTCAACTTTAAGCAAAGGTTCAGTCCTAATTTTCTGATTTAATCTAAATAAAAGTCTCGCTCGCGTAAGTAATTACTGGTTTAACCACAGTTTTGTAATGTTTAATTTTAGTGTTAATCGAGAGCGATTTTTTGTTGTAAGTATTTTTGGTTACTTGTAGCACATTAAATAATTTATTAGGTCTTTCAGTCCAATTTTGTTTTTCGTTACAATTACAAGTAATGATCCCTCCAAGATATTTACATTTTTCTACAAGTTCTACTTTGTTTCCATTAATATTCACAGAATTAATATACATATATTAATATATATATATTATTCTGTAAATATTAATATTTACTAATTTTTTTTTTTGTCTTCAGTCATTTGACTGGTTTGATGCAGCTCTCCAAGATTCCCTATCTAGTGCTAGTCGTTTCATTTCAGTATACCCTCTACATTCTACATACCAAACAATTTATTTTACATATTCCAAAAATTGCCTGCCTGCACAATTTTTCCCATCTACTTTTCCCTCCATTATTAAAGCGACTATTCCAGGATGCCTTAGTATGTGGCCTATAAGTCTGTCTCTTCTTTTAACTATATTTTTCCAAATGCTTCTTTCTTCATCTATTTGCCGCAATACCTCTTCATTTGTCACTTTATCCACCCATCTGATTTTTAACATTCTCCTATAGCACCACATTTCAAAAGCTTCTAATCTTTTCTTCTCAGATACTCCGATTGTCCAAGTTTCACTTCCATATAAAGCGACACTCCAAACATACACTTTCAAAAATCTTTTCCTGACATTTAAATTAATTTTTGATGTAAACAAATTATATTTCTTACTGAAGGCTCGTTTAGCTTGTGCTATTCGGCATTTTATATCGCTCCTGCTTCGTCCATCTTTAGTAATTTTACTTCCCAAATAACAAAATTCTTCTACCTCCATAATCTTTTCTCCTCCTATTTTCACATTCAGTGGTCCATCTTTGTTATTTCTACTACATTTCATTACTTTGTTTTGTTCTTGTTTATTTTCATGCGGTAGTTCTTGCGTAGGACTTCATCTATGCCATTCACTATATATATATATATATATATATATATATATTTGGGGCAAAGTTTTATGTGTATAATCAGTTTATTGTACAGAAACAGAAAAATTGTAACTAAATTAGATGATTACAAAATGACTTTTGATGAGGTAGTTTCCAATGAACCTTCTCAAAAATAAATCCGCAAATATGGAAATATGTGGATATGGATATATGGAGATATCTCATTATGAAAGTCTATCATAATGTGAGAAAAAAATACAAAGAATTGCTCTGTGAAAAGAACACAATAAAACACATAAATCAAGAAATTTTAAATCATAGTATTGAAAGAATAGATATTAATAGCTATCACAAGAATTTATTACAATAAGCATTACACATTATCTTTTAGATCCAAGACGTAGAAACGTTTCAAGAGTCTAAAATCATTACGATTATCCTGCAAGTCACAGCAAGATGATTTTACATGGCTGCTCAGCCGTATTTTATATCTTGAACTAAAGCGTTTAATCTCTATGCACAAACGGCAACCCCAGATATTTATGGACCTCGTTGTTTCATATAAACTATGGATCTTATGCTACGTTCCTAAATATCTTATTCTGAAATCGCACGATATTCCGAAGTTGCTATAACTTGTCCTCCAGAGCTGAATACCATAGATCCATACCAGTTTCAGAATTACCTTGTTCAACAACAATTTGTTCGATAACGATAACCGAAATATTTCTCCTACTAACCCATACATCTGTTTTGACTTGAATGTTCAGATGAGTCCTTTTTTCTTTTACGTGATGTTTCCACGTTAAACGACGACGAAGATTTAAACCTAGATATTTTTAGGTGATCTGTATGGGTAATAAAAGTGTCATTCAGACGGACTGGTGGGCCAGTTTACTTTCCTCATTTTAAATGTTACAAGACTCGATTACGCTGAATTAACTTTAATTTTCCATTTAGTCAACAATCTGTTGATTTGATTCGATTCACAAAGTAGTTTATCCAAATATAAAGTTGGGTCATCGTTAACAGCTAAGAACGCCATGTCATCACCAAAACAGGCAAAAATAACATCTTCGGATGTTATTTGCTGTGTATACCGAGTATAGAATAGTTGCTAGAACTGTTCTTAAGGAATACCAGATTTAATTTTAAAAATTCAGATAACTCTTGTTCATATTTAACCTGGAAAAAACGATCATCCAGGCAGCTACGCAAAGTAAGGTAAAATGGTTGAGACAATCTCAATTTTAGTTTGTACAGAATACCTGGAATGTAATATCATCATACCTTTCTTTCATTTACGGGTTAGGTTTTTCAAATATATTTTTAAATGAAATTTTCTTGTTAGATTTTTTAAAAACCGATATATTATAAATCAGAACCTTGCCGAAAATCTGATCTATTATGTGGTAGAACGAATTTTAAATTTAATTAGATATTTTATCTTGAGTATTTTACACATTTGAGTATTTAATCTCGAGTATTTACACAACACAACGGGGTGTTTTAATAAACAGGAATAAATAACGCCGCGAATTAACCTGCTGACAGATGAATAAATAACAAGCACTATTCAACTATAATTTGGGCTTACTTTATGATTAATTACAATTTATTGATAAAAACACCTTTCTTTAAAAAAAAAAGAAGGAAATAACACAATACGCGTACGACGATCATGATGAAATATTACAAGGAACATTACAAGTAATTAAATCAAATATGCTAAAGAAATAATAATTATTTTAAAAAAAAAACTTTAATTAAAAATAAGGAAATAAAAAAATAATCCAAAATTCTATCATCAGTGACATAATATGTGTTATTCGTTATCGATTGACCAGAGGAGAATGGAATAAAAGAGGGTTGAAAATCGTAAAGTGTTAGCAACCCCCACTTCTTCATAACGATGCCACTTAACTACCCTCTTGGCTTCATCCATCCCTTTTCTGAATCCCGACCGACTAGAAAATATTAAGCGATTGCAAAAACAAAAAAAAAAAAATCGTTTAGATTAGATCTTCCTACATACTCGTATGAAATATCAAAACTTAAATTTTTATTAAAAAATGATTATTGTCTTTCTTTTTAAATACAATGTTTTTAAAAAAATATATTTTTTTTAATAAAATAATCAAAAAGTTTTAAAGCGGTTTACCTGCTTGTAAAAAATTGTAAAAAAAATTAAATTAAATTATAATAAATATTGTAGATACTTTATCAATGTCGGCTATAGCTAATTGTGCAACTTTAAACACCTAAAAGAGCATTATTTTGGACTGTTTAAAAAAAATACTTTTCAATAACTTTAAAAATTTACACTCATCCCTGTAATAAGTTAAACAGAATATGCCCACCCACATAATCACTCACTACATTAAAAAAAAAATCCAAAGAAAATATTTGTATAAGTTAGAAAAAATTTATTTATTTACTATTACGGATGTGTTGTAATATTTCTATGATGTAAAAGGAAACTGTCTCCATCCTAATTTAGGCTTACTTAGAACAAATAAAACCATAATTTTTTTTTTAGGAATTCCATAAATATAAATGGTATTCATAAAAGTTTAATTTTTTTAATTCAATAAAATTTTTATTGTGGAAAAAAGTTTTCAAACATAATTTTTTTGAATAACTAAACAAGAACTAAGACTAGTTCATCTTAAGATAAAGAAACCTAAATAAATAACTCCCCATCTACTAATCAATTTTTTTTTTTTAATAATAAAATCAATTTCCTGAATACAAACTATCACCACAACATACTATATCTCCGAACAATAAGACATCATGATTGAAGATTTCCTGAAATAAACGGCAAAATATCAGGTTGTCTAAAAAGTATTGAGCCTTTGGAGGCTAAAATTGTGAATACATTTATTGTTATTGGAAAATAACATTATGAGACCACATATCCACCAATTTTTTCGATGTACTTCTGCCGTTTTTCTGTTAACACTATAATCCCGTCGCTACAGAACGTCTGTGGTTTCTGGTCAAAATATTTTGACACGTGGTTTTCTCGGCCTCTGAGTTCTCAGAGATCGAAACAAATGATAATCTGACTCGGTCTGAAGTTGACAGCGTAGTATACGACACCGGTTCAGGCCGTTCCTTTTGAATTGCTAGGTTCAATCGCGCTAATTTTCGATAGTACAGATCTAAGTCTATCGTTCTGCCTGATGGCAGCAGCTAGTGACGCACGATTCTCTTCTAATCTTCCAAACGCTCAGCATAACCTTTCTTCGCATCAGAGTGAGTTTGCCACAGACTGTGGAGCTTCTCCTCGCTTTGACCACAATCTTTTTTGCACTTTGTTGTCGCAGGTTATCCATTTTTCATCACTTGTGATCAACAGCTTCAGAAATGGCTCGATTTCGTTACGTTTCAGTAGAGATTCGCAAATAGAAATTCAATCGAGTAAATTTTTCTAAGTCAGATCATGTTTTCCGTTCGTTTTTAAGTTTGGCTGTTTTCTCCACCGAAAGTTAAAAAACCTTATATTAAAAATTCCAATAATCTACGAAGACTTTCATACTCACCTTTCATGCAGACTTCTAAGTTAAGAAATCCTTTTTTTTCCAACTTAACAGAAATTTTATCTTGAAAAATTACACGGAAAAGTTATATTTAATATTACGCATGTTATAACATATTTCAGCGGTTTATGTTTTTTTTTAGCAGAGAATCCTGCAAGAACCACATAAACACCACCTTCATCCGATTTCTATTTTTTTCAAAAGTTTTTTTAAATTTTTCGGACTGTTTTTCTCAACTCCATTCTCCTCTGCAAAGTTTTATGTTTTAACGTACAGAAACCTTTAATTCAAAATACTTCCTTCTATATTATTTTCAATCCAGGCTGTTTTTTCTCTAATATTGATTTTTTGAGCTCTTTTTTCACCTGTTTAACATAGCCTCCTCGACCTATGTATCTTCATAATTTATAGAAAATCTGTTTGTTTAGCCTTAAATGGTTTATTCGAATCAAGTGCTGTAGAAGTTTAGTCGTATTTTTCTTACTGTTATTTCCAGATCTTAATTTTATCGTATATATCTCTGTTTGATCTCAATCTCAATTTTATCGGTATTATTAAATTCTTTTTAAAACTGCGTTGTTATTAACATGCCCCATCAATTATATAAATTTTGATAACAAGTTTTGAATCCATTTATATATTTCTAAGACAAATTAAAAGTGTACCTTAAATAGCTTTCAGAATATAAATAAAAATTAATTATTATTTTTCACTAAACTTAAATTCTTTAACATAAAAATAAACATAAATCAATACTGAAAGTAAAAATGTAAATTTTAACTTTACACTGACTGTTTAGCAGGACGGGACAAATTCACCTTTTTACAAAATTAAAATTTACTAGAACAAAGCATTTTCATTAAGTTATAAAAGAGATTATCTCTAAAATCATATTGAAAGAAAAATGAACGAGAAATTTTATAGAAAAAGCCAGGGTCGGTGATGTGGTAGAAAAAAAATCAGGAAAATTATTAATGACGAATAGACAAATAAGTACACGAAATCAAAAAGGTCTTACGTGCCGTAATTATAAAACTATAAAATTCAAAGGAATTACTGGCCATTGCTCAACAAATTCCTCAGTTAAGAAGAGTACTTACTATCTTGTAAAAGGATAAAGAAGATAAAAAAAGGATAAATTAATTATAAAAGGGAATTTGGATATTTTTTTAGGGATAATATTTTCTTTATCTTTAAATCCAGTTAATCTAAGTCTAATTAATAGTTATTAAATTTACTCAATGAGAAGGGACTTAATACAAACAATAAACTTTAAATTTCATAAAACAAAATAATTATACAAATATTTCATATGGCTATTTTATTTGAGTAATAGTGCTTTATTAACGGTACTCCATACAAACAAATATCCTCACGAAACAAAAATAAAAATTATAATAAATATTTTTTATATATATTATATATATAATACACATTTTTATCACGTTCAGATAAATGTGTTTGTTCCTACTGTTTATTAATGCGTTTATATATTGAAAGTAAAACCTTAAAGAAAAACCATAATACTTTTCACCGTTAATAAATGCAATAGAATATGTAAATATAAAATCATTATGAACATTACGATACGTTTATGTAAATAAATGTAGATTAATAATTTCGTTTATTGAATGAATAATTTCAGCTGTTATTTTGATGTATGTTTTAAATGGATACATAATTATAGTGGAATCAGGGGGGTTGAAGGGGGGTTAGGTTAGAGAATATCATGCGACGTGGCAATGTTATTCACTCAACACCGTTATACATACATAGGTTACACACAACCATACATATTCAGTCACGCTGACACAGTGAACTAGTCTACAGGATCACATATCAACATACCGGTATATATATATATATATATATATATATATAGATACGTACATGCTAACACCAATTCATACTAACAATAATGTGCTGTACTCTGACGGTTAATAGCTGAACTATTGATACACTTCTATATCAGGATCCTAATTTTGAATCGAGTTCGCACATTATTATATTCATTAATTTACATGAAATGAAGTTTAAAAGATTTAAAAGAAAGCGTTAAACTGAAGAATACCAAATTATAACTTTAATCAACGAGTAAATTTTTTTTCCACTATTAACAGATGCATGAAACAGAACGATTTAATTATATTAATCAAATATTTTTACAGCATTTACACAATGTTACGATCAGGTAAATTATTGATCCTAAACAGATAAAAAAAGAAATATGATAATATCAGACTATCAGGACAATATTTAAAGATTTTTACTAGCTACGTTTTGTATAAAGTGCGAGTTCCTAGCTACTGGACAGATGTAGAAAATAATCTTTATTATTATATGCAAAATACGTACAATACTGAAGGAAATTATCTTAACTTTAATCACACCGGAAATCAGAATTTCAATTAAGAAGTGTTCTTATTTATAACATATAAATTTAAACAAACCACTTTATTATAAACGTGAATACAGCAAAACTACCATTATACAAAATTCTGAAGTTAAATTTCTCAAAAATAGGTCCAAAAGTTTTGATAAGATTGTAATTTACTTATTATTAAATACAATAATTAATTTTGTAGCATATCTTTAAATTCTGCAAGAAGTTTTACAGGATTTAAACAAAATCCTGTAATATCATCAATCATCCCCAAAAATAACATCTTATGCTAGGATTACTAAAGAGAATGAGAGAGCATTGAACTGGTTTCGCGATGCCTTTTTCAATGAGCTGAACATACTGCTAATCATCAAAATACCAAGGGCACTGAAATGTAAATGACATTCAACTCTAATCCACCGGATTGGTTTAGTGGTGAACTCGTCATTGCCGATCTGTGATGACGAGTTCAAAGTCGAGATGTGCGATTTCGAAGTCGAGAGTTCTAAGGCTCAAATCCTAGTAAAGACAGTTAGTTACTTTTATATGGATTTAAACACTAGATCGTGGATGCCGGTGTTCTTTGGTGGTTGGGTTTCAATTAACCACATATTTCAGAAATGTCGACCTGCGACTGTACAAGATAAACTCCATTTACGTTCATACATATCATACTCATTCATCCTCTGAAATAATACCTTACGGTGGTTCCGGAGGCTAAACAGAAAAAAGAGAGATATTCAACTTTACAAGCAATACTTTCACTTTGTTTACTACAAGGAATAGTTGTATAATGAATATTGTACGACTTTACTTTTAGAGAAAACAACTCTGATTAGAGTCATCACTTCTACCTCAGTTGCTATATATGAGTCATAGTTTCAAGAAAGCCTGCATCATATCACCCGTTTCTGTGAGTAAAATTTCATAAAAATCGCTATCTCCAGTCGTTAGAGGATAATTTCTTTATTATTTGTAAAAATGAAGTTTTAAAACGAAACTCTTAAAATAATTCATGCGAGTTTGATAAATTTGTAATCTATAGATAGTATCTATGCATTATTTACTTGCATTTTCTGTGTTTTCTCGTATCTTACAAGTAAAATAATATTAGATGAAAAGAATAAGAGAAAAATAATAAACAGAACAAATAATCAGTTTCAACGAGAAAAAGAAACTTCGATCAAAAAACTTAAGTTTAAAATAGTGAAAAAATATAATAAGGCGTTAAAATTTACCTCAAATGACAACTATGGCAATACAAACGACTGTTGAAATAACTGTTTAAGATAAGAAAAAGGAACTATTTGATTGTTATTTTTGAAACGACTATTTCATAATTCTTGCTGTAGGAGAGACTTAAAAAATATTTAGGCAGAGTATGAAATGAGAGTTTACTAAATACCATAATGGAAGAAAATTGCAGAGAAAGTACAAAAAGCAATCTTGGAGAAATCTTTCATAAAATAGGTAATCTAAGGTTTTGCTTTGAAAAACACAAATTTTCCGTACATTTTACAAGATTTTTGTTCTAAATTTTCAAAATCACTGAGGAAGTAAATTTTAATCCAATTGATTCAGGTTAAGCGTAAACAAAATGAAAAATCTATTATATCAACTTATCACACAATAAGTATAATTCCTATAAGATATGAATTAAGTATAACTCGTAATAAGGAATGATAAGTATAATTCCTATTTTGATATCATTAACATTATTTATATATTTATTGTTTCGATGACTTCCACGTTAACATACATATTTTAGCACTAAAACTTTTAATACTTTTCCTTAAAAAAAAAAGATGACAACAAAGTTATAATACTTTCCTGGCATTGCTTATTTATTCTTATATAATGTACAAATAATAATATACGAAATAAAACCAACAAATTTTTAAAATTAAAAAAAGCGATATTTTTAAACTTTGATCGGTTCTCCCGCCAGTAATATTGCCCTAAGTATTTTTTTGTCATTTGCACTACTGTGCTTAGGAAGACGGGAGAAACTGGGTTAAAAAATATGAATATATAAAATAGATAAATTTTTTTAGATACTGAGTTAATGTAAAGCAGGGTTATGTTTGCAAGATTTTCATAAAAGTGACAATTATCTTATCCCACTCCCTAGAGATATTAACCCCAAGATTTTACTAAAAAATTGCCCCATATACACGAATCTGTACAAAATTTTATCAAAATCAAGTACATTCAGTCGCTTCAAATATGCCAATACATGAACATGCGTACTAACGAACATTTCCCCCACCACATTTTTTTGTGTCCCTTGGTCATGAAACGTCTAGAAATGCAAAACAATCCATACCCCATTTTTTGACTGATTACCATACTTTTCTTCTTGCAGCATAGCTCTGGAGCTACAGTTAAAACTATTTCACCGGTCTCAATGGTTTATGTTTTAGAAATATTGATCGTAGGGACTTCACAGTGATGGCAATTTTTATTTTAACAATCTTCTTTTTAAAAAGTATAGCGAAATCGCAATAATTGCAACGCACTTGAATCACATAACACACACACACACACACACACAAAGTAAGGGAGAGTGCAAACATTTCCCTCTTATATGGATACTTCATGGAATACCAAGGAAGATTTTATAAACCCAACTACTTTTTTTTTATTTCTTCAAAGATCCATTCCACTTAATCCAAACATTATAAGATTTATCTTCAGATAGTGGTTGTGGCAAAAAATTGAAGCACATGACTCATTTCAATATAAAAACGATAAATTATTATTACTTTTTCCATTAGTCAGTTAAAAATCGTTTTATGTTTTTTGATGAACCTGTAGTACTTCATACATATTCACTATTCTTGTCCTAATGCCAAGCAAATGTAAAACCACCCGTTTTCGCTGTACGATTGTAATATTATTTATAGCAATATGAAATTCTATAAAGGAAGAAACTTTTTCAATGAGGCAATTATCACCTTGGAAATTAATAACAGTTTTTTTTTTGTTTTTGTTTTTTTTAATGTAATACGATATATAACAACAGTGATTATAAACAAAAATTGAAATTGTATCAAGTGAATAATTTGTTGGTTGTTTGTTGTTGAATACGGTTTTGAGAATCGTCACATCTAGTCAGATCTTTCATTTGTGGAAAATTTATTTCCTTGGTATAGAAATCCAAATCAATTTCGAAATTTGAGACAGTCAAATTTTTTCTAATAATTTAACTATTTATTACTGCCATAATTTTTACTTTAATCATAGCCACCAAATTCATTTCTAACTTTCATATCTAACCGAAAATCCATCAAAATCATGGTAGCTACTGAAATCAGTTGAAAATATATACAAGGAAGTTTTTCTCCTGATGCACCATTTCATCACACATCGAACGGAAAGAGATGAAAGAAATAGAAAAAGCTAAACGAAACAAAGAAAAGTTTATTAAATTTCATCCTTTTTTCTACCTCCAACAAAAATAAAATCACAACAATGTTAAAAGATCGAAGGTGTTCAAACCGGTAGCCTAGAATGATTGATCTTCAAGTTCAGCAATAATATTTATGCTTAAAAATAATACAGCGAAAAATATTCAAAATTACAGAATATCAAAAATAATAATAATACATATAAGGACCATTTCTTTTTCATGATTTTAGGTGTCAAGTAAAACTGGATGGGAATATCTGGCGTTAAAATTGGACCATAAATAAAAATCAAAACATTAACAAGACATTTTACTAATAATTTTATTTTATTCATCAATATAGAATTATGGTCAAAAAAAGCATAATATTATAATTATGTTACCGCAACCTTTCTGAAGTCCAAAAGCAGACACTCAACAGGCGCCAGTGCCTTTGAGGTGGTATTTATGAGAACCAGTGAAAAGGACAGGGAGGAGCGAGACCGTTCGGACGGAAGGGTGACCTAATTCAACGTTATCAATTTCCACACCGCTATCTTCCGCCATAAAGTGACATCAATTAGGGAAGCCCGCAATTAAAAGCACGATAAGAAGCATTCAGGTGGGCGTGCCATGCCTTCCCGGGTGTGGCATATAATCGATCGTACATAGTGTTTTGCGATAGTTGATCCTGCTACGAGAGTGTTCGATGTATCGACTTTATTATTATTATTAGTATCATTATTGTTATTATAACACATAGGTTGTCGACTTATCATACTTCCTGTTATCCATTGCAATCCCTCGTTTGCATGCTTGATCAAAATCGTACTTGTTCACATATAGTTGTTGGAAATTTATATTATGTATACAATATAATACACTATTAATAAAATAACCTACGGGTGTAAAGGTTTGATAACATTATATCTATAACACATGGTTAAATGTTTACAAAAAAAAAAAAAATAGTGGTGACGATGAATTTTTTTTTCGTTAACACTAATGAAGTGAATCTGATTATTATAAAATGGAATAAATTAAAGAAAAAAGATAAAAATCATAAATAAAAGTTAAAAAAAAAAATTGAGTAGTTACTTAAAATTAATATAAAAACACAAAAATAAAAACTAATGCAATAATAAGATAATTTTAAAAAATCTGATGTGACACCACCTGACTTCCTTGTACGCCTATTAAATTACATATATAGACATTTTAACTTCTGATTTTTCATATTTTTTTTTATTGCTATTATTTATTATATTTTTTTTAAATCAGAAGTTTATAACTATTAATAAATCAATATATTTAAATTTTAAAAAAAATCTTTTTAAATTCGAACCGATGTGCCTTGTAACAACCAAGTAATTTATTAACTAGAATTTTGTTTGGCTATAACTCTGGAACCATTGAAAGTAAGTGCCAATTATCATGCATCGTTGAAAAACTCTCAATGAGAGCTTATTACTGCAGTAAAGAAAAAGTCAAAAATCCAAATTTTTAGGATTTCGGGCTTTTTTGGAGACGTTTGGTTCATTCGATTACAATCAAAAGGATTCAACAGTCCTAAATCCAAAATTTCAACATTCTACGCGTAATCGTTTTAGAATTATGCGAGTACGTACAGACGTCACGCCGAAACTAGTCAAAATGGATTCAGGGATGGTCGAAATGGATATTTCCGTTGAAACACAAAAAACGAAATTTTTCGCGATTAAAATACTTCCTTGTACTAGTACAAGGGAGTAAAAAGAGAATTTTGTTTAATATTAACTCCTACGACCTACGTAATAGTCATTTAACAGAGCACACCAGCTGAATATAGTTCAAAGTTCGAATGATAGTAGCACAAGCTGTATGACCTTAATCTACATTCAATAAAAAGCATCGAAAATCTTTGCTGAAAATTAAGCCAACAAAATTTAATGAAAAATAAATTATAAATATTAATAAAGGTTAAAGAAATGCTTACATTTTTACAAAATCCAAACATTCGTCAAAAAAAATTCATTAAATTTTCTTTTTTTTTGTTATGAAAAAGCGGATATGAACAGCTACGGACATTAGCCAGGTGGAAAGTGGTAGCGTATGAAAAGATGCCATGCCTGACCGGGATTCAAACCCAGGATCTTCGCACGAAAAGCCGAGACGCTACCTACTCAGCCAAGGAAGTCGACCAAAAAAATTTATCTTATTAAAATTAAGAAACGTATTACCAAAATTTAGCCAAAACGTAACATTAAATAAAAAATATTTCTAAAATGACTTTTATTGACATCAAAAAAAGCCTCTAATAAATACAATACTGACTCGGTTACTAAAATAAATAAATAATAGATAGGATATTTCCATTAAAATACTTGAAAACGTCAATACAAAATTAATGTGAGAATATTGTTACACGTCGGATAACTATGTTCGAATATTACAAGAATTCCTTTCTTTCTGAAAAAAAACAAAATTTATTTTTTAGACCTAGAATAATACGAACACAAAAAAAATAATAAAGCAAGAGCAGAATTTTTTATCTCATAAACCCACTCTAAAATGACATGAGCATTTGAGAAGATAAGGGAAATCATAGTCAAGCCCCCACCGAGTTAGTCTAGTGATGAACTACTCGTCATTGCAAATCAGCTGTTCGAAGTCGAGCGTTATAAGGTTCAAATCCTAGTACAGGCAATTACTTTTATATGGGTGTGAACACTAGATTGTGGATACCGGTGTTCTTTGGTGGTTCGGTTTCAATTAACTACACATCTCAGGAACGGTTTACCTGAGATTGTGCAAGACTACACTACATTTACATTCTTACCTAGTCATCCTCATCCATCTTGGAAGTAATACCTGACGGCGGTTGCGGAGGGTAAACTGAAAAAAAAGAGAAATCATAATCACCAGGACCTTGTTGTATGAAACAAGTAACCAAAGATAGAAAAACGACGACTACAAGTAGATGGATGTAGTATAATGAAAAGGACGAAGAATAATGACGGTCCAGATTTTTTTCTGTATGTATTGCTTATTTATAATCAATTTCCTGAACAATGAAACTATAAGTAAATTGTAAAGATATTAATGACGATTGTTAGATAATGCCCACCAAGCTGGTCTAGTGGTTAACTCGTCAGTTGTTTAACAGCTGATTTTCGAAGTCGAAGGTTCTGAGGTTCAAATCCTAGTAAAATTTAGTTACTTCTATAAAGATTTGAATACTATATAGTGGATACCGGTGTTCTTTGATGGTTGGGGTTCAATTAACCACACGTCTCAGGAGTAATTGGCCTGTTCTGTTCAAAACTACACCTCATTTACATGTCATACATATCATCCTCATCTCATTGGGCCGCGAGAGGTTGCTTATCGTTCACTAAGTTCAGTAATTGAAAAAACTTTTCTTGAAAAAAAAGAATGGCGGAAGAAAGGATTCACTGAATAACCCAAAATTCACGTGAAAGTAAAATTAAAAGAAATGGTAAAGTCGACGTATTAAAAAAAAGATGTAGTGTTTATCATTATGTACTATTATAATATAAAATCATTAACCGACTGCTTTATTTATTCTTTCTTCAAATTAAAGTAATTATAAACACACTTCAAATAATGATAAAACTAAATTTAGGAAAACCAGAATTTCTATGCACCAGAAATTCTCTCATTTTATGTTAAGTTTAATAAATTGAGTTCTACAATGAAACTGAAAATTAAAATAAAGTACAAAAAGGAATAATCGATCGTAACCGATTGCTGAAGGTATAGCCAGTATTAAAATTAATCTTACTGTAGTTGCATTATCACAGTCACCGTTTCGAGGAACACTGAACAACAATGACTGATATCGAAAACGGCTTAGGTTCATTAAATCCGCACTTTTTAAATTATTTTTAAAAAGAATATTATTATATTTCTTTAACCACGGTTTATATTTAATTAACATACAACAAAGGTAATGTGTACAAAGTCTATTCGAAAAGTGTGTCTATTCACTCGGGTGTGTGAGATACAAAAGTAATCACTATTTTGAAACAAAAAGGTTTAAGACAAATTTTTACACATAAATCTTTCCACCTAATTAATAGCAAGCAAACTTACGGAAAATTTTCAGAAACCGGATACTGCATTCGTTCGTAATTACATCACAAACACATAGATAAAATATCAAAAAGGTCGAGTTAAACAGGATTTTGCTTCATTTGGTCAATAACTTTGTATTAAAAAAATTTGATGTGGACACCACATGACTTCCTTATACGCCTATTAAATTACACATAAACATTTTTTTTTTAAATGAGAAGTACATAAAATTTTATTTCATTAATAACTTCTGATATTTTTTCACATATATTTTTTTTATTGTTATTTGGAATTATTATTTATCGTACAGATTTTTTTACAATCAGAGGTTAATAATTATTAATAAATAAATATATTTAAACGTAAAAAAAAATTAAAAAAAAAAAGAAGATTGAGTCTGATTCGGACCGAATGGCCTTCTACTGGTAACATCCAAATATTTCATTAATTAAAATTTCATTTGGCTATAACTCTGGAACCAATGAAAATAAGTACCACTATACATCGTTGAAAAGCTCTCTCAATGAGAGCTTATTACTGCAGTTAAAAAGTCCAAAATCCAAATTTTTAGGATTTTGGGCTTTTTTGGTTCAATCGATTGCAATCAAAAGAGAAGGTGCACAACTAGATGTTACAACAGCCCTAAATGCAAAAGTTCAATAACCTATCGCTAAGCGTTTTTGAGTTATGCGAGATACATACGTACGCCTAAACTAGTCAAAATGGATATTTCTTGAAATCTGAAAATCGAATTTTTTCTAGACTTACTTCCTTTACTTCGTACAAGGATGTAAAGATAAAGGTATATTACCAGTACACCAAAAAAAATAATATGGCAAGAAATCATTTTTACAAAGTTGATCTATACGTATTCCATAATCTAAATCATTACTTTCTGCTTGTTATTTAACAAATTTGGTTGCATGCAATATTATAATATGTCCTCAAAAAAAGATTTTGTAATTAAAGAGTAAAATATATTTAAGAACATTTTTTCTCGTTAATTTTTTTAAAATTTACTTCGGTCTCCACCAGTTCATATGTTTAGTATGCTTGCCTGCAAAACTGAAAGTTCCAGTTTTGTTTTTCAGCTTTTGTCTAAAAGATATATAATTATTCAACCCCAGAAAAATCATAATAATTCAATATTAAAAGTTAATGCAGTAACAAAAAAATGTGTTTTTCGTTTCCATTAATGATATCTGCTATTTCATATTTCAATTAAAAATAAGGTATTTTTGTTTTTCAAAAAATTATGATTTTCAACAAGACGTATTAGTTAGTTTCATAAATTTGGTTAATAACAAGATGAAAAAATAATTCTGTAAGAAAAATAATTTTCATTAAAAAATATTGCAAATTAGGAAAATAGGACTTTTATTTAAAAAATAAAGTATAATTAGATACTGAATCTACAATTAGCACCGACAAGGGGCTGTATCATTTTTTTAATAGACAAGATCAAGATCCCTATCAACTTTAATGGAAATTATTTTTTCCTGTATGACCATATTAACTACATTTTTTAAACACTTTTTTACATTTTTTAAACAATGTACAATAATGTTGTTCATCGATTTAATCAAAAAATATCTTTCCTCTTTTTGAGAGCTGAAGTAGCACTTTAATTTTTAAATTACTTCATTAAAACAGGCCATCGGAAAAAATTTGAAATTGTTAAAAACAGGTTAACATTTGTTCATAAATATGCTTAATTCTTTTTTAATAATTTCATAACAAAGTTACGGAAGCTATGGATCTACATCTACATTCATGTGACACTAACAGGAAGAGGAAGAAAACGAAGTATCATTCCTACTGCATAATTTTCCACAATACATGTACGCTTTCTTTAAATGTAGACTGAAAGTTATAATAAAAATACAGGGAAGAAAACAAATTTAAACTTTACAAAATAAATATAAAACTTATTTTTTCTAACCAATGATTCGTATTTTTCATTTCAGATACATCTGTAATATATCAACTAACAAAACCTTGCAAATATAGTAAGTATTGTAATTAACCATCATTTTAAGAGTAACTTCAATTATGATTTTTAGTAGGTAACGTTAAAACAACAAGAGATTCCAACAGAAGAAGTTAGAAGATCCAACAGATACCCTCATGGTTGTTATTGCTAAGTATAATAGATCAGTAAATTCACGTAGTAAGGGGACTGAAGGAAGAATATTTTCTGATGAGAAAGAATATGAGCATCACTAGGGTCAAACCAATGTGTAGAATATGAAAAACACTCGAACAGTAATACCTATATAACGAACTATAAATATTTCACTTTATGCGTAAGTTGTGACCGATTAGCTTCATTTCATCTCTTAGGATACCCTTCTTTGAACTCGAAAGATACTCTAAGACTGAAAACAAGATCTGAAGAGATTACCTGACAGATAGGATGAAACTAATCGGTGACAAGCAAAACAATTCACTAAAGTAGTGATTATTATTAAAACTAAAGAAATTATATTTATTTACTATAGATAAAACCATTCTGGGCTGCAAGTTTTAATAAAAATTCAATTTACACCTAAAATTTATTTTTGTTTGATAGGTACAACGAACGTAGTCGTATTAGGCACCTAATATGAGTCACATTTCTAAAAATAGTATAACCACTCTCTAACTATTCCACAAGTGGGATGATAATAAAACCAACATAAAGGTTAATAAGAAAACCAAGGTTTTTTAACACCTTCCTCATTAAGCGGAAAATCGGAATACAATGACTACAAAATCCAAGTAATATTTAAGTCTATAAGTAACACCATTTGTCTGATCACCATGAAGTTACGGTCACCATAGCTGTTACGTAAATATCATCGGTTATTGTCCAAGAAAAGCAACATGGTAGAATTTTTTTTGATTTGTATAAGCTTCTGAACTACAATATAAGCTGGAAAGAATAATGAAAAGCAGCTAAGTTATCTGCCTCTATCTGTCACGAAACCCATGTAATATGTGCATTCCCTCAACTCAATAGTGGATTTGAATATAAAATATTAAAAGATTCAAATAACATTTCTGATATTAAAAATGCATTTTTATTTAAAACGAAATTGGGCGAACAAAAATTTTTTTTAATCTTTATATTGTAACATGTAGTTTGCAGAAAATTAAAATATTCACAAAAATAATATGGTATATTGAATATATAAGATCGGGCCTAGCGACCTAATAATTAAAACAGTTCTTTATTATTTAAGATTTAAATATTAAATAAATCTATTTAGAATATATCTGGTCCGTTCGTCGGGTTGTTAGGCTGTATTTTGTCGTGCCGATACAATATAAATTCAGTAGCAATGTAACGTATATATATTTGGTCGGTCGCAAAGGCTACTCATTCGTTGCATTTATCGATTTTATCAAAGCTTTGGGATGGTCAGCAGAGACGATGGGAATTTTGAGTTGACAAGAGAACTGAACGGGCCGGAGGGGGTAGTGGAAGGTGGTGCACAGAGTGTACTAAAGCGAGTAGGGAAGTAGAGGAAATGTACAGGAGGGGTAGGTGTCAGTGGTACTGTCCCCGGATTGGTCATGAAAATGCAGTCTGAATAGGCACACGTACACACAAACTCACATAAATATATATATATGTATATATACACATGCATACGCACGATTTTCTATCCAGGTTTGAACAGTTGTTGGTTATATTTACCGGTTCGCTCCGTATTTCTGTCACTCTCGCACTAACTCTTTCTCACACACTCATTTTCTCCTCCCCCCACTCAA
Source organism: Lycorma delicatula (assembly GCF_047948215.1). Classification (NCBI taxonomy): domain Eukaryota; kingdom Metazoa; phylum Arthropoda; class Insecta; order Hemiptera; family Fulgoridae; genus Lycorma; species Lycorma delicatula. The sequence continues at coordinate 115,126,381 of NC_134459.1, forward strand.
AATTTTATATTTCCCTTTTACAATAATATTCATCGTTTCAAACCCAAAAAAAGTCTTATTATGACTTTTTTAAAAATATATATGTGCATGTATATCAAATTTCGATATCTATTTATGAATAAAAATAACGCTAAAATGAAATTACTGCATTCCTTTTTTAACAGAAATATCAGTTTACTGCAACAAGAATACACAAAATTAATAAAGTCTTACATAATCTTTTTATAGATATTTCAACTTCATCGTAACCAATATCACTTATTTGCAAATGTTATAATAACGTAACACAAAGAATCACTTAACAATAAGACAAATCAATGGAAATATTAACACCTGACGCTATAGACCAACCAACAAACAACCCTTTAAATCTTATTGTTTTCAAAGGATTTTTTTTAAACTGTTCATACGAGAAAGTGCATAAAAAATCATAAGACGATATAGACTACGGAAAGTAAGTTTTAAAACATCTTATAAGGTTTGATCTTACAACTTAAAAACTTTTTTCGATAAAAACCTAACTTATCTTTTTGTAATATTAAGTGTATATTATTATAATTAATAAAAAATTTCTATTTGACAATCTTTATAGATATAAAAATGAATGGATGGTTGTTCTCAAATTTACCTTACAAAAAATCTAATGTGAACACCACATTACTTCCTTGTATACCTATTACATTACATATACACATTTTTTACTGCATTTCTTTTAAACTTATTTCATTTGAAAGTGAGATACGATCCTCCAATTCTTTAATAAAGTGGACAGTTACACAATTTCTAAAATGTTACTTTTTATTAACATCAAATACTTATGTAGTTATTAATTAAACAATTTTTATCTGAAATATTAGGATAGAGCAAAAGTTCCTTTATTACTCTTAAGATTAATATAAGTCTACTACTATGGTTTTTAAATTTTTACGACGTAGCCAAAAACAAAATGAAAACAAGAACGAATAATCAGATGTTTCACCAAATCTGATGTGGACATCACAAGACTTACTTGTACGCCTATTAAATTACATATACACATTTTTTTTTTAAAGTGAAAAGTACATAAAATTTTATTCCATTAATAACTTCTAAAATTTTTTCCTTTTTTTTTTGTTGTTATTATTGAATTATTATTTATCGTATTTTTTTTACAATAAGAGGTTAATAATTATTAATAAATCAATAAACCCGTATTTAAATGAAAAAAAGGAGATGAAATTTGATTCAAACCGATGTGCCTTCCCATTATAAGATTCAAATATTTCATTAATAAAACTTTTATTTGGCTATAACTCTGGAACCAGTGAAAATAAGTACCACTTACGTTATATCGTTGAAAATCTCTTTGGCATACTACTGCAGTTAAGAAAAGGTTCTAAATCCAATTTTTTTTTTGATTTTGGGCTTTTATGGACACTTTTGGTTGAGACAACTGCAATCAAAAGAGGAGGTGCCCAACTAGATGTTACAACAGTCCTAAACACAAAATTTCAGCAAACTACGGTTGAGTTATGCGAGATACATAACGTACGTAAAATGTCCCGCCGAAACCAGTCAAAATTGATTCTGGGATGGTCAAAAAGGACATTTCCGTTGAAAACTGAAAACCGAAATTTCTCGCGATCACAATAGTTCCTTTACCTCGTACAAGGAAGCAAAAAGAAAAATAAGCTACATAACAGAAAAAATATCCTATAAGAATATTTTAAAACGAAAGCAAAGAGTCGAAAATAAAAAAAAAAGAAAATAATAAAAAAAATTGTATGTTTTTAAGGTATTTTAAAGTATTTGCTTTGTTCCACCCACTTCTGTCATAGGTAAATGGGGGAAAAAATATCAAACTATTTTGAAATTAAGTACTCTATTTGGTTATAACCAAAATCAGAGGAACTTGGAATGTTACTTCTAACAAAAAAAATAAAAATAAAAGTTACAAACTTTAAACTGTAAGTAAAAGGATAATTGTACGAAACATATAATCAATGCCGATATATTGGTCTACCTAACCATAGTGTTTTTATTATAGTGAAAAGCCGATACATCAATAGTTCGATCACCTTTCCCACAAAAAGCTTTTCGATTGATGTTTTCGGTCGTAAGGAATATTATTCCTATTTATATAACTTACAATAGTCTAAACACTTTGGTCAATAATTTTAGACCACTTGGAAAAAATACCGAAAAAAATTATAAAAGATAAAAATCATATTGTAAGAAAACTTGTTTTCTATCTGAAAATTCATAATAGTTTCAATAATTATTCAAGTTAGCTAACTTTATACAATTTTTTGCGTTTAGATATCAGCCGAAGAGACTGGTACATCCACTCCAATGTCATAAGTTCCTAAAAAGGCCAAAAAAGAAGAAAAGATTTGTCCTCAGCAAAGTTTACACCTAAGAAATCTGTAAATTTTTCCTTTTTTGTATTAGAAAACCTAAACTAATTTTTATTTTATATTTTTTAATAATTTTATAAAGATCGCAATTTCTTATTTCTTAATTTTAAGAGTATGGGGAGGTATTTGCTCTGCCTTTATAGCGATAGAAGAATTCAAACTAGATGTCAATCTTACAACTTATATAATTAACGTTTATGTTAAATCGAAGTTCCATTAGTTGCGATAGTTTTTCTTCCGGAAAAACCATCTTTAAAAAAAAGTATATATTTATTACAGGGAATGAACAGATCTATTTTTGATTAAAGAAAGGAGATTATTTATCGTAATTCTTTTGCGTTTAAGCATGTAAATAAAATTAATTATTAAAAAACAAAACCTAACCACCAGCCGACAACAGTCAGGTCACCTTGTATTTACTTTTTAACAATCAAAAGAAATTTATTTTAATACATAAAAACGTTTCACCTCGAACAATCTCACAGAGTCGTTAACGTCATCAGTGGATGTCTGGATGAAAGAAAATTTTACTCAGCGGCATTGTTGATATCCAACAGACCTTTGACAAGGTATGGTTGCCTCATCTGCTTTATAAATTAAAACTACCTTCAACCCTTGTCTTACGGCATTATCTAGAAGGATATGATGTTGAATGATATTGAAACCTGCACACAAGCTTTCTTGTTGCAGGCTAATTAGCTTTCTACCGGTCACATCTAAATTATTTGAAAAGCAGTTACTTCGCAGGCTTAGGCAGTTTTGGAGGGTGAGAAGATAATTCTCGTCTACCCGACTACCAATACGTTTTCAGGTACGGCCACTCCACCATCGAAAAATCGCATGGAATCAAAGTCATCAGTGGATGTCTGGAGGAAGAAAGTTCTGCTCGGCGGCATTCTTAGATATCCAACACGCCATTGACACGGTATGGTTGCCTGACTTGCTCTACAAATTAAAATTAAAGCTTTCTCAACCCTATTACCTTGTCGGAATTATCTTGAGGGACGTTTCTCTCAGGTAAGATGTAATGATCAGTTATCGAGATTCTTCGATATTAGGTTGGCAGTCCCTCAGGGCTCGGTACAGAGTCATGTGCTGTATTCAGTACTTACTGAGGACCTTCCACCCCTGGAAGGTTCCACTGCCACCATAATTGCCCACGACACTGCTATTCTTGCCGTTAACGAAGACCCTCAACTAGCCCCGCGGGAGCTACAAACGGCACTGGACCTTACCTACGCATGGTAGAAAATACCTTATCTAAAATCGAATCACGTCATATTCACCATGAGAGTGTTGTCTGTCCCACTGTGAATATGGACATTGTGTCGGCACCAAGATCAGCGTTTGACCTGGAAGTAAGTTAAAGAAAACAACGGAACGCAAAGTATAGGGAAAAGTATTGGCTGCTGCGAAGAAACCTTATAATGTCCAATAAAGTGCAGTTTTACAAAACTATCCTACGACCAATCTTCATGGTATGGAGTTGTGGAGAACAAAAAGTAATAAGTAAAGCAGATGGCATAACAACACTTCCAAAAGAAGATAACGAGGACGATTACAGAGGCGACGTGGTTCACACGGAACGATGAGATTCACGAATATGTAGAGCTTCAGACGGTTTGTGAAGTTGTGAGACAGTACAGCGTTAAATGCCAACAACGTCGAGAAAATCACGTCAACCACTTAGCGATCAATCTGCTTGATAACAGCGAGTACGTCCGAAAATTGAAACGTTTCTATGTGCTTGACTTACTGAATGACAATTTGCAGTTACTATCGCCAAATCTAGAAATGTTACTTTTTTCGTCTTTACGTTTTTGTTTATTAGTTGTTCTGTTCTCGTCAATTTCTACATTTTTACGTGTCTATCAACCCATTATCGCTTGATCATTTATTTGTTTAATTGGTTATTATTATTTGTTTATTGTACATTTTTAATGGACTATCAAATGAAGGCTGACATATTCTTTTACTAATCAATTTTAAGAACATCGCTTACTGATTAACTTTTGTTATGCATTGACTTAATATAGGATTTCCTTAAGAACCTCGTATCCAGTACTTATTATCAAACGATTTACTTATTGTTCCACTTGAGAATCCGACTGTAAATACACTAGTTGTGGAACAAAAGAATAAAAACTTTTAACAAGAGTTTTTTGAGTTTGATAAATAAAGAGATGTCTTTATCACATGTTAGATACAAAGTGCTTTTTATTCCTTCCTAATAAATTTTATTCTGTCAATATCAGTCAGTGCCTTAAATAATTCTAATCACAAAACGTGACACGATCAAAATAACCTTCGATAAAAGTGAAATTAAACCAAAACAACGATGCATTCCTCATAAAAAATCAAAAGTTTCTGGAATTTCTTGAAGCGTTGGAGCAATCATTTGGTTTGTATGAATTAATTATTAGAAAATTTTTCAAGTCAAAAAAGTTTAACATTCACCTTTATCTTTAATCTACAGATTTAATTTCTTTTTATCAATGATTATTCTTATGTTGTCACTGCGTCACAGCATTTATTATTCTCATTAATTTCTTTAAATTAGTTTGAATAATTTTGTAGGTTTATCGTACGTTAAATAAACCTACAATTAAAAATAAAGTTATCCTTCCCAAAAATTTTTTTGCTCATAAATATTTCGTTCCAACTTAAGTTAATATTATTGTTTCATATAGATGATGTTATAGGCAATTTGATAGATTTTATACCCTTCTTAGTTCTCCTTATATCTGTGGAATTTATATATATATTAATTACCTTCTCAACAACAAGAACAAAATTACTGATTTCAGGTTTTTTCTTCTGTAATGTATTCTTCTGTTGAAGAAATGGGAGTATGAAGAATTTTCTATCATTCACATGATAAAAGCACAGTCTAAAATGGAAAAAATTCTTCATTAAAAGAGAAAAGAAAAAGCATAAAAATTTTGTTAATTTATTGTTACCTGCATGTACTTAATTTTCTTTATTTAAAAATTCTTTAAAGTAGTAAAAGTAATTTAATATTGAAATAACAGCCAGAAGTTACCTTAAAAAGTTAATAACTAAACTTTAAAAAAAAAATAAAATAAAATTATGAAAAAAATGAGTTGAATGTTGTTAAAAACTTTTAATTTTATCAATAATAGTTTAGAAACATTTATTTCCTCTAGCAATTTAAAAAAAGAAGAAAAACCTAACGGAACGACCAATTAAAAATTAAACATCCGTCCGAACTTTCAACCGTTTTATACTGTATTTAATATGTACATTAAGAATAAGTTTACGCTCCTATACTCTACTTTGGAATTAAAAAAAAAATACAAATACAAAGCAAAACGTACTTATGATTGCATCGATGTGTATTCGTCTAAATATGAATCTTACACAGGATAAAATTGTAAATTATAAGTAATCTGTGTCAAAATATATATTTAAAAAACCTGTTAAAAAATTATCCCGACTCGTAATGTTACATAAATATACTTCACAACATATAGTAAAATAAGAAAACATTGCAGTAATCAAATTCATAGAAAGAAAGCCATATACACAAAATAATATTCTTATGTAATAAAAAAAGACTAGTTAAATAATTTTGAGGAATATTCGCGATATATATATATATATATATATATATATATATATATATATATATATAATAAATAAGAAACCCACTGAAAAATATAAATAAATAACGAATTCACAGAGACCGATGCTGATATGTTAATCATCGTCGCCTTCCACGGTACTCCAAACCCAGATTGGAAGCACTTCCAAATTGTCTACAAATGTTCCTATAAGAGATTACGTTGCAGATGTAGTTGGACAAAACCTTTGAGAGATTGGACAGATCTAGAAATATTATCTCGATATGCAAAACTCGCACAGATTGATTGGTGCAATATAATAATATGTTATCTATCTAAGGAGGAGCGGCATATCGTACACTTGGTGAGCGGAGCAGATAAATGGGAATACCCTCCTCCAATTGAATATTTATCCTGTGAACAAGATAGGCAATGTCCCGAACAAGGACATTCGTCGGTACGTGCGAAAGTGGTATTGAGATTGAGAATCGATGAGATGTGATTAGCTCTCGAACTGATAAAATGAGCGGTAGACCTGTTACTACAACAATAAATATTAGGTATTTAAATAAATTATAAGAAGAAATTGTTCGAATATTTTATAAATATTCCACGTCATCCCCTGAAAGATTGTTGCAGTCTTCAATATATATATATATATATAATTATTTAAATTAAATAAATTTAATGAAACAAATATTAAAATCCTTAAAAATTAGCAAGAGATATTTTTTTGAAAATTTTCCAGGCTAAAATTAAAAATTTCCATAGAAAAGACAAAAGTACATGACAATTATTAAGAATGCGCATAAATTGTTACGAGCAAAGCTCGAAAGAATTAAGAAGACCAACAAATTTAGGTACATGGTTGAAGTTATCTAACCAAGTGGAGTGGACAAACGACCTACCGAAGGACGTGAATAATAGAAATGATCGGATTACCGTTGCACTATACAACGGTAATCCGACCAAGAGTTTTATACATGGCAGAATGCGTAGCTCTGAACCAAGAGAAATAGATAAACTGAAACTTACTGAAAGACGGATACTAAAGAAAATCCTAGGACCCAGAAAAACTAACGATGGTTGAAAATTAAGGAAGAATGAGAAACTTTACCGGTAATTAGAGAGAATCATGGAAACAATGCATAAGCGAAGACTGATATTCTACGGACATCTAACAAAAATGGATTCAAGCAGACTAACAAAGAAACTTTTTGAGTATGTAATGGTGACAAGACGAATGTTAAATGATTCTAACAAGTCAGAGAGGACCTAAGGGTACTAAACATAAGCGTCACGAATGTAAAAATTAGAAAGGTGCTTGGGAAAAAGATTTTACATTTCAAAGGGATCTACAAGGAGACGAAAGAGTACGCTAACCTAAAGTGTTCGGAAGAAAGAAGGAAGCGGCACAGTGAAAGAATGGCGTACTAGAGAGCTAAAAGAGTGACCAGAAATTAACTATTCTATGCGGTTCTACAGTGACTGGTGCGGAAAAAAAATTTTAAAACATACAAAGCATCACAAAAACTGGAAATTGTCTACAGTTATTTAATATACATACATTTAAAAAAAATGTATTATTAATCTATTATTATTAAATATTTTTCTGCATAGTTATTATTTAGAATAACACAACAAATTCAGGCAAATTACCTGCTTATTTACAACACGGACTTACTATACAAACACAACAATGCAGAGTTTTACTTTTAATGACAAATTTTAAATGTCCAATATAATTTGTTTTACTGCCAGTGTAAAAACGAAACAATGACGCTCAGTACGTCAAATAGAATTATAAAATGAAGGAAATAAAGGTAGGACAACCAAATATATTAACTGGATAACAAACCTTATTGAAAATGTAAGATAAATATACATAAAATAGTTCTTCTAATATAATTTACCATTATCTACCTAATACAGAATTTTTCTTAAAGCACTCTTAATTTCAATTTTTCTAACGCCTATTTTTCTATTTTTTATTCTGAAAACATAAAAAAAAAAATGTAATCGTTTTATGATGTTTTTACAATGTAATGATTATCGGAGCAATGATATTTTTTACATCAAATTATATATATACACGATGCATTATTTTACTTATATTTTTGATTTGTTTTACAGTACTTATAAGAAAATTTAGTTAAGAAATATCCTATTTTCTTATAGCATTTTCTTTGAATGTTTATTTTTATTAAATAAATAATGGCAAGAACAGTTGAATTTTCTCATATTCACAACTCAGAAATACTCAGTAAAACAGTGATTCTTGAAGTGGGCGGTATCAAAGTCATGATGTATTAGGTTAAAAGACTGTAGCTTTATTTACACTAGAGCTATTTGAAATTCTGATTTTTAATGTTGATCCATGAAAAATTCTATTTATTTATTAAATTTACGTTATCAAAACAAATAAAATCTTCTAGTATAGAAGGTCCCATACGTTTCCATACAAAAGCAAAATAAACACTTTTTTATGAAAATAATTTTTATTTCTATATAATATACTCTACATAATTGTCATTGTTTTGATAACACATTTCAATGTGTGATCTTTACTGCTGAAGAACACGCAACCCAATAAGTTTCCATATATAGGAAAAATAAACTTTAATTTTTTATATCGGCTGTGTTGCATCAGGAAAAGATACAAAACATAAATCATCTCAAGGAACATATCACCAATGTTTTCCTGATACACCAAAAAATAAAAAATAAATAGATACCCAAAAAGTCATGGCCTTCAAAAAAATATATTTATTTTTTCCTATGAATGGAAACTTATGAAGGCACCATCTACATTGCAATAAAATCATTATTTTATTAAAAAAATCAAATCCAAACAAATATAAAATATTTTTCTTTCTTTATATAAAACTAATGAACTAAGAAATTATCTTCAAAACGAGAGCATTGATAAAATATTTGTTTCAAAACGAAATAGTATTTTAAAAAAGTGATTTTTTAATTAAAAACTTTTTTATCACTTTTAAAGAGACAATTAAAAAAGTAGTTCAAAAAATTTTTAGTTTAAAGATCGTTGCAGGAGTAGGTAAAATAAATTTAAAAACTTAACTTTAGGTAACTCAAATGTTGATGGTAGGTAAATTTTTAATTCTTATAGTCTACTTAAAATAAAGATAATATTTAAAACAAAATTTAGATAAACGTAGAAAATAAAATAATTGAGGAAAATCTAGGAAACGAGGGTCAAAAAAGTATAATGGCTTTTGCCAAATATTTTTCATTAATTCCTTCATTTTATCCTAAAATATTTTTTTTCGTTAAATAATTTTTTTTTTTTAAATAATTTTTAACAAATACTTTACTTAATAAATATCTTTTTATTTTAGTTTCCAGTATTTTTTTAAATTTCTTAATTAAAAGGCACTTGTCATAATAGTTTTAGAAAGAATTCTTTTTAAAAATATAAAAACTAGATTAGAATAAAAGCTATTTTTTGACATTATTAGTAATTCAAATTAATCTGTAACAGTTAACTGTTTGTAATACAAGAAGATTAGATATAATCTGATAGCCTAATGTATAAACAGTTGATATTGTTAACTGTATAGATTAATAATCTCACTACAGTATTATCCATTAACGTATATTATAAACTGATCTATTAACAATCGTGGGTAGAATGTATTTATCGCCCTTAGCATAACCTATTAATTTCAAAGTGTACATTTTCTTACACCTCTACAATGTTAATATTATATTTGAGATTTACAGTACCTTTTTTTTTTAAACCTTAAGAATTATATATTTAAAAATTAAAACTGGTGTAGAATAACATGCAACTGACCCCCACATTAGAATTTCCACCTAAAACTTTCCGGTCGGAAAAATTAAAATTAAAAAGTAATTTTTTTCAAACAAAAAGGTAATAAAATATATTTAAAGATAATTTTTAACACTTTTAAAAAATATTTAACGCTTCCAAAGCTAATGGATGGTTTGTAGAAATGTCTATTTACAGCTAAACTAACGAGATGGGTTTATTGGTTCTAAGTTTTAGGATATCTTATGCAAAAATTTAATTTAAAAAATAACAGATTATTCAAGAAGTGTTTTCTGGGTAAAATTTTGTGGCGCAGAATTGATTCGATTTTTACAGATACGCCGGTCCGATTCTGTTCATCTCCAACAATTTCGTGAAGAAAGTTATACAATTTCATCATACAACTGTATGACTTTCGAAAGAAAAAAAAATTATTTTCTGGTATAGTTATGATAATTAAATTAAGGTTATCATAACAGTCATGTAGTACAAAAAACCAAAAAATTAAACATATGATATGAATACATTACGAAAAAAACTATAAAGGAGAGAAAAATTATCCTTTTTAAATATTTTATTGGCCTTCTTCATCTTCTTCTTTTTGTGCATAATCGGCTCAACGAAAATTGGCTATCACGGTGACGATCGAACTGAACCTCGCCACCATAATTTTCTGGGAATTTTCGTTGGATCTTTAATGCAGTAGTTTACAATGGGCTTTTGCATCCCAATGACCATTATTTTCCTCCGCCTTCTGTAGTTTCTCTACTTTTTGGAGCAATTTTTAAATGTTGTGAGATATTTTATAAATGTTATGGGATACTCGACTTATTTAATTTACCGTTATTTTAATTAGGTTTTAGTGGTTACTAGAGATAAACAAATAAACACCTGTATGCTTTATTTCACGTAATTAAATAAAAGAACACATAAGGTATTGGTTAGGTGTATCGTATTAGTAAGGAAAGGGGAACTCTTCCTGAATTTTTTAGGGGAATAAAAATCCGTGAAACCATTAGGACAGTATCAAAAAATAAATAAAATAAAAATGAATTCAAAATAAAATAATTAATAACAAGATAAAATATAAATCCTAAACTATTAAAAATTAAAAACAAAGTGTTTGTTACTCATTAATACTGCGTGTGATTAGATGAGGAAAAAAATATTTATTTTCTTGAAAATAATAATAAATAAGATCTACCCTAAAATTAAGATTAATTATACGCAATTAATAACAGTATGTAAAAGAATGATAATAAAATGAAACAAAAACTAAATTCAGATTAATGTAACTGATAATTACGAAAAAGAAAAATAATATTTGAATTAATATTTAAATACTGCTTTAATGAAAAATTTGTGAATCAATTTATTTAATTTATACATTAAAAAAACATAAATTTAAAGTAAAACTCAAAAATTACCATGACTGAATGACACTGTGTGCAAGGTGAGGTTTCGGATCCATTCAAGGGAGTTTAAAAAAATATCTGCCAATGTTAGTCGTCTACACTTCAATTGGAAGAAAAACTATCAATTGGGAGTAAAAATTCCAATTGAGTAAACTATAAACAAAACCTCAAGACTTTAGGTTAAATTGTTTTATTTAGAAATATGCCAGAAATAAACAGTCCTTTTATATAATTAAATCATTGTCTAGTCCAGGTAAAGGTACATGAATCTTAAATTTTTAAGGCGATACTTGCTGACACAAAAATACAATTTTAAAATACGATTAATATCTTCCAAACTGATTCAGCAATTTTAAACAAAATCTTACTGATAAGAACCATTTTAATTAGCATGAACAAAAACGTATAACGTCCCGTGCAAAAATTATTGACAACTGGAGGGATGGCCACATGCCAATTCAAAGATATCCTGATTTCTCTCAAATTTTTAAATAGAAATTAAATGAAACCTTTTTTTATTAATATTTTTGTTCCATTTTGATTTCTATTTAATTTGGAATAATTTGAATCTTCCTTGTACACCTATTAAATTACATATACACATTTTTTTTTTTTAAATGAAAACTACATAAAATTTTATTTCATTGATAACTTGAGATATTTTTTCACGTTTTTTTTTTTATTGTTACTATTGAATTATTATTTATTGTCATTTTTTTTTACAATCAGACGTTAATAATTATTAACAAATCAATAATTTAAATTAAAAAAAAAAAGATGAGGTCAGATTTGAACCGATGTGCCTTCCCCTTGTAAAATCCAAATATTTCATTAATTAAAATTTTATTTGGCTATAACTCTGGAATCAATGAAAATAAGTACCACTTATGATATATCGTTAAAAAAACTCTCAATAAGGGCTTATTACGGCAATTAAAATATCCCAAATCCAAATTTTTAGGATTTTTTGGAAACTTTTGTTCCAGTCGATTTCGATCAAAAAAGGAGGTATAAAACTAGATGTTACAACAGTCATAAATCCAAACTTTCAACATTACACAGCTAATCGTTTTTGAGTTATGCAAGATACATACGAAAATACAGACGTCACGCCGAAACTAGTCAAAATGGATTCATGAATGGTCAAAATGGATATTTCCGTTGAAATCTGAAAACCGAAATTTTTCGCAATCACAATACTTCCTTTACTTCGTATAAGGAAGTAAAAATAAATAAGATAAAATTGTCAATTACACCTGGCTGAAGATATGAATTCAGTAAAATTGCATGATACGAAAGAATTTATGAAAGTTTGCTACCTCGGTTATTAATACAAGTAAAATACCTAATTTTCTCACCATTTATCATTTGTTAGCTACTCTTAAATGATAAATTTATTTTATTTTTCCTTAAAGGGGAATTTACAACGTGAAATTAAATCGCGAATGAGTCACTTTGGATTAATCTTCCAGTGTTAAAGAAAAACTATAAAAAAAGAAGATATTTTTTACCGTATCTTTTTTACCTTTTAAGGGTAATTTTCTACAATCAACGTGTGTGTGAGCGAGTGTTTGTTTATTATTGTGAGTGTATTTGTGTTTTGTTAGGAACAAAAAAAGAATGAAGAACTCAAACGCGTACAAATGGCAGAGACCAATTACTAGATTAAAAGATGAGTTTCTCCTTGTACGCTGCACGCGAGTGGGTACTTAGAGAACTGATTGTCTACGTTTGTCAATATTCCACCTAATACTGCCACTGTTACATCAATTCAAAAGCGAGTGCTCCACCCTCAGATAATAAAAGTATTTTAAAGAAATAACTCCACTCTTATTCTCAATTTATATTCGTAAATTTAACATTTTATTCACGTCTTTAATGGAATTTATACTTACGAAAAAAATACATACCTAACAAAAGCAACACAATCACTAAAAGATAATATTGCTAAGGAAAAATGTAAATAAACTGATAAATTTATTATTAATAAATTGCTATCCAATTCAATTAAACAAACAAAAGAGCAAATGAATAAAAAAAAACACAACCGAATTTAATATGCATAAAAAAATTCCATTTCGGCACGCCGGAAGGCGGAGGTAGATTCCACTGATGCTAAGTAGAAGATAATAAAGATTTCCACCTTAAAATTAAGAAAAAAATCAAATTTACTCAATCAGACATTGATTGCATGTGAAAAAATGTTTCACATGTTTAGCATACGACAAGCCCCGTCTTCTTACAATTCCAGCAACAGTTTGGTCATCGCTTGCCGTAAGAAGTTATATCAAGAATTGTTCACACAAACGTTTTAGGTAATGTTTAGAGGACTCACCACTACTTCAAACCGATTTGACACTGTGCTTATTAAGGGAGTTATGTTTTTTGTCTTCAAATCCCCATTTTTTCCATTCCCTGGGCCAACGGTGGGTGATATCAAAAAACTTTACTTAGATAAGTATAAACGAATTCGATATTTTACTTAATAAGAAAGTTATAGAGATTTTTTTTTAAATCCCCGATTTCCACCCCCATGGTCCAATTTTGGCCGTTAACGAACTCTGCCAAGATTTTGGGACGGGTTATTTTTAAGGAACAACTTGAAAGTGATTGGCGCAAAATTACGGCAGTTATCGTATCCACAAGAAAGTGAAATATATATATATATAAATGTATAAATAAACTTTTGAGCTGACGGTGGTTTTGGGTTCTGCGGGATATGAAACGCGAAGATATGTTGAAATTTTCTGGGAGTCGAATCATGGTACCCATTACAATAGGTAGCTTTCTTATGAGTATACCTAAAAAAGAGGTGGAGATTGATTTTTTTTTTTGGATTATCTATATATGCATTTATGTAAAAAATTTTTCCAATAAAGTTTATTTCGAAAATCTGAAATAAAGTTTTTTAAAAAATCGAAATTGGTTTTTTCGCGATATTCCTTATCAAATTTTTACATAGAATTAAAATTATCAATATAGAAATATGCGAGTCAAATTTGAAGAAATTCACTCGTGTTAATTCTGAGGTATAAGGCCAAAGCAGTGCAACCATTATTGTTGCCCGTTGGTTAACCGTTTGAACATAACTTTAAAATACGATATTTTCATTGTCATTTTTTTAAGAAAAAAGTTGAAATAATACATTACGTTAGTTTTGACTTTCAAAAGATGTATGTGTTAATTTTAAACAAATTATAAATAATAATTTTAATTTCGTTTAATAATTAACCGACTTCATCTCTTTGCCCCTAAAATTATATGTGTGGGGCACATTAAACTGAAATTCATGTACGACATATACGTCGTAGATACAATCCTACAATATCAAGATATGGAAACATACAAATGTAATATATAATATCAAAATTCAGTGTTATTTATCGTAATATAAATTATTAACATGTTAGGTGTCAAAATCAAAAGTGAAAGTAACGGATGTCGCCAGCTAACTAAACATTCTCCATTTCTGACTGCCTGCTATTTCAATCCTACATATTTCTGTACCCATACATTCGACCGAACACCCTCGCAAAACCCAGTCTTCATTGCAGACGGTTGCAACCCTTACGCTCCGCAGGCCTACTCGGTCATCTCACACCCCTTCACCATTATATACGGATAGTTAGTGAATATTGTACAGAAAATGCAGTGAAAAGCCGATCGATAAAACCATACAAGCACGTATGACGTACAAACCGATGCGTAAATATATGTACTCGAACGTACGTGCGTTTTCACAAACACGTCAACACAAACTAAAAGAATTACATTTTACCAATAACATTTATTGAACAACAATTACAGATATATAATGAATAGTAGACCTCATGTAGACGCAGTATTATAGCATCTTCTATATCTCATTTTCTAGCGGAATAAGTTGCGATTATTTTGGGAAGGCAGGGTAAGACAAACTACGAGAAAAATAAACACCAGTGCTAATACATTTTTCTCGCGCTTACACTACCATTCTGAAATCGTGTAATCTACCAATAAGCTAGTATTATCACCGCTTATATAAAACTATACTTTATCATAGAAAAAGATTATAAAATTAAGAAAAAAAATTATATTTATTTTTTTTAAATCACCCTTAGAGTAAAGTAAAACTGTGCCTTAAAAATGTAATATATAACTTAATTTACAATCGATTATTATAGATTTATAACATATTTTGTACAATTTAATTGCTAAAAAGTTTTTATATTAATAAAGAACAAACGTGTTTCATTATGAATAATTTAAATGGCAAAGGAAAGTAGACACATTATTTATTCGGTTCTAATTTCAAATTATAATAAGAATAGCAAAATAATTAACAACTTCATAAACCACACATTTTAACATGACAATATTATTTCTAGTACATATAAATTATTTTATATGCAACCAAATTATTACCGTCTAGCACTACAGCAGATCTATAGCTCTAGAAGGGAAAGTATTGTGTTCGGTCCAGTTTGGGAATATGCGGTTTTTACCGGATCTTGATGGTTTGACACCTAAGAAATCCAAAAAAAACCGGATAGGAATTTTTCGGATGTTAATGTTTGTATGTACGTGCGTTCGTTGTTGGCCTACAAATCATCTTTTGTATTCAGAACTACCGGACCGATTTTGACCAAACTTGGTCAGATTATTCTATATATCGGACATTGATGCCATTAAATTTTCAACTTAAAGATCAAGGGATAAGTCTGTAGAGCAAGGTCACCTTTAGTATTTCGGGTTTTCGCCTAATTAAGAACATATTTTTCTTAGGCACATTAGTTAACAATTAAAAATAAAAAATACTTGAAAAAGTAGTCGCCTGCTATGTTATGACGTCGCAGGTGAGCGGTAGAATTAAATAATATTTAAAGTATAAAACAGTAACTCGGTCGGGCTGGGTCTCAAACTCAATCGCCCGGTCGACTCGGTAAATGATGCCCCTTAAGCTTCGCGGCTACACCAGTCTGCCGAACTCACAAGCGAAATCTGTTCTATGTAAGGTGTGAAATTGCATTAGTTTAGTTCGCGCGGAACGTCGCCGCTAGTACCGCCACACCCGCGCGAATTAAATGCGGTATGCGAGCGCGCTTTAGTTTAAATCATTGAATTAAATAAACAAAAAATTATTATATTTATATGAATTGATAAATATTTTTAATTAAGAGTTGTGCGCGCGTGTGTGTATATATATATATATATATATGTGTGTGTGTGTGTGTGTGTGTGTGTGTGTGTGTGTGTGTGTGTGTGTGTGTGTGTGTGTGTGTGTGTGTGTGTGTGTGTGTGTGTGTGTGTGTGTGTGAGCCGTGCATCTTTTATTACTTTTTTTTTTACTTTACTTGAATCTTTTGCCGAAGTTTTAACTTCTTTCCAAACATGTTTTAACACTCCCAAGGCAACCAGTCCACGCTAAAAAGCTTAACACAGTCGCCTCAGGGTGTCGGTGCAGCACAGTCTGCCCTCCCTAGCTCGTCATTACTCGTACATCCCATCTGGGGTCTCCCGTGCCTCCTCGAAAACATACTAATCACCTCTTCCAATGATCAGAATGTCTCTCCGCGGGGAGCTACCCTTCATCATACCTGATCCAGACACGCATTTCACGTGCCCTTCACAGTTACGGGTCCTCCCATGCACACCTCGAGGGTCCCCTATACCATCATCGGGGAACTCCGACCCACCCACTCTTGTGCGTTAGTAAGCCCAAACACCCTAGGCATAGAGGCTGCCTCCCTGGCCCTATACGGCGACCACGTTTCGTATTTTTTTTATACGTCCCTTGTATCCCCTTCATTATTACCAATTTCCGTACCCGAGCCCCCGGTCCCTAGGACATAGGTACTCCATCTTGCCTTACCGCCTGGCTGTTACAATACGTCCATCTCCCTCGCGGCAGCCACTCAAAAATCCCTATATATATTATACAAACTATGTTGTGAACATTTTTAAATTCTAATGTCTACCACTTTAAAATTATTTTTACATTATATATATATATATATATATATTTTTATTTTGTTTAATAAAAATTATAATTACTATCGGCTCTCCTGCGGAGTCATAAGTAAGTTTTCTGACAAAAGCACGTGATAATAGGGTTCTTAAGGAACCCCTAAAGTAAGTAATACACAATAAATAGTTGCAACTAAACTTAAAGTCCAATATGAAATTTCAAGTTATAAATCAGCACCATATAGTTCACAAGAACAAACACTAATAACAAAGAATAAAGAGAAAAAGATAAAACAAGAATTAAAAGAAAGAGAAATAATAAAGAAATTAAATACGACACCACTAAACTTGACGGTGTTAGATTTCAAACTGTTACGCAGTCTCTAAGTCGAGTACATGGGCACGTCTCAACCGTCGGACATCCCTGCTGTTATCGAGTAGATTAATTGCAAAGTGGTTTATTCTCAAGCCTCTGCATGTATTTGACACTGCGCTGACGTGCAATCTCACGAACCGACGGGAGCTCCAGATATAATGAATCTCATTATTCCGCGTGAACCATGGCGCTTCGGCAATCACCCTCGTTACTTTGTTCTGGAATCGTTATATAATTTCTAAATTACTAGTACTATCTATTCCCCACAATTCAACATTGTACGTCCAGATTGAACGCAGGATAGCCTTATAAATTAAGGTCTAGTTGGATAACGTGAGGACTGAGTTCCTTCGTAAGAGCCAATGAAGTACTCTGTACCTTTCGTTCAGCTGTTTCCTCTTCAAACTCACGTGACACTACCAGGTCAAACGCCAATCACATTATATATAGCATTACTTTCTTTCCCTATTTTATATTTACATTTATTTAGTTAAATATTTTAAAATATTTTTATTTTCAAATCCTGTTCACGGTCTACTAGTTTTTAAATTAAGGTTATTTTTATTGCTTAAACGGACTACTAGCTTAAAAATTTCAATCAAACTTTACCTAAATTTTTCTTTTCTTTTTCAGATTATTGTATGAATTTATAAATTAAATAAATGCAAGTGGTAGAAAAAACCGGTTAAAGTCAAAACGGAAAATCGGAAGAATCAGTAAATACAGTAGAAATCAAGTAACTATCGCAGAATCTGTTCTCAAGAAAAAATTAAGATGGATAAAAAGTGCATTGTAAATGATCATTATAAAAAAAATTTAAAAAGAAAAATTCATTTAAAAAAATAAGCAAATAAAAAACTAATATTTGTCAGAATAAAGGTTAGACCTACAGTTGCGCTATAAAAAGGAAATAAATGACACAAGATTTCAGCAGAGCAGTAACAAAACATATTCTAGCAATCATCTCAATCTTACATGTACTGGTATTAAAATTATTTATTTCAAGGTTGTAAATTCACTATGGTAAGCTGCAAAAATGGTTTTTATTCTGAAGAAAAAAATAATTTTCGAATAAATTTTAATTGTATGTAATTAAGACAACAATATTATTATTTTTAAATCTATTGTATTGAAACAGTATTGGATTAGAAATTAATAAACATTATCATATTTTTATAATAAATATTTGTAAAAATTTAGCAGTCTAATCAATCTTTTCCTCAGTCAGAACAGTACTCGTTATATCCCTTTTCTAAAAATAGAAATAAACCAAATATAAATTGTTATAGAAAAAGATTAGGAATTTAAATTAAATGTATGAAAACGGATTTTATTATATGAATAAATTTCTTAATCATGAATAGTGTTTATTAAAACTTAGTTCAATACGTAAAGTAAGCATCTTACTGTATCTTCCTACATCATTCATAAAATAAAAAACAATATATATTGTATTTTGTGTAAAAAAATTTGCTAAACTTTAATTTTCATATAGGTTATAGTCTTTAATATAAAAATATAAAAAGCAGTAAAAGGAAAAAAATATTTAAAAAACTGCAATTTTAAGGGTTTTTGTACTGTCTTCCAGTAGTTATATGCATGTTTGTTTGTGTGTGTGTGTGTGTGTGTGTGTGTGTGTGTGTGTGTGTGTGTGTGTGTTTGTGCATATATTATTTAATTATTTAACTTGTAAATTAATTTAATTAACCAAGGTTAAATTAATAAACAATTTTGTAAAATTGTAATGAATCTATCAGCCGATTAGAAAGGTATAAGTCGAACAGAAGGAAGTTTAATAAAAAATATAAGCTTTTTCTAAACGCTTACTTCACACTGTCAACAACTGGTTGCAGAGGATGTAAGTAAATACACCCACCCTACCTTAACTGCAAGAGTTGACTCGCCATCTTATCAATCAATTTTATACTAGTTACAACCAGCTACTTCAGTTAAAGTATGAAAATTTAAAAATTATTATTTACTTATTAAACGCAACGATACAATCGTTAAATTACAGTTTAATTACGTAAAGTTACAAATATAAATGTAATTTTCTGAAGTTAACAATTTTAATAAAATTATATTTTATTTTTTACTCTAACATAATAAAAAAAAAAAAACTATTAAGAAATGTATGCTTCTACTATAAGAATCCTTCCGTATTTTGGTCATTGGGTATAATATACGTTGTTGGATAGTATGACGTAGATATTAAAAAAAATGTATATCTATCTATTAGTTTTCACACAGTATTATTCAAAATTAAAAACAAATATTTTTGTTGAATAAATATCAATTGAGATTATTCGAATTTTAAAATTAATTTTAGGGATACCAGTATCCTAAAATTATGGTTCGCAAGATTGAATAAATAAATCTAATAGGTATTAAAAGTAAGAAAACCCCCTTATTAAAGCTAGGAAAAGCGGTATTCCTTTTTAGTATAAATATATTTTAAATTAAAATATATTACTTTTCATACGCAGCTATTAAAATCCATCATTATTATATCGAATACAAAATCCTATTCAAATATTCCTTTTAGCTCACATCAATAATATACTATACCTATTACTTACAGTTACAGTAATATATTCATTCAATAGCATCTAACAGCAGAATGAATGAAATATACGAGTATATACACAGCGATTAATTAACGCTGCTATTCCCAAAGTTTTTCATTAAAAAATTATAGGTTCGAATTAAATTAAAAATTTACAAATTATAAATCAATTTATTTAATATTTAAATTTTTATTTAATAATCCATTATGTTTTTTAACAGAGCAATGAACAATTTCATCAATCCTATGTTACGTTTCAAACCTATACATTACGAAGAACTAACTTCTAACGTACGAAAATACAAGCACTAACGGTTTAAAAATCTATTTAGATTAGTTATTAAAAGGATAATTTCACTATTATCTATCAGTATTAATAGTAACATTGATAACAACACATTAACAATCCTTTACAGAAACACTATTTATAATAATAATAATAACAAAATAATAGTAATAATGATGACAATAATAGTAATAGTGATTCAAAATGAACGCTGGTAACTCTCGGTTATAGTAATTGAATTGAGATTGATAGTTTAATCAGTAGGAATCAATTACATGTTTTGTGTTTAATGTAGACAAGTCAATTATGTGCTTATTACAAATTGGGCGTTGATTCCCAGCAATATTTACTGCGTCACACGGCTGGGCGCGCTTCTTCTCCCTCCCCCCCTTATCCATTAATATACCTACCCCCTTTACCCCCAAAACAACTCACCCTATCCCCCCCCACAATAACATCTCCCCCCCACTAATTACGTAATGACCAATTGTTCTGTGAAATTTCTATTCGATTTGCGGCCACAAACTGTTAATAAATATCTACCGGATCGCCGCACTTAGCTGATTTTAATCCTACCACCACCTAACGAATAACAACCGCAATAAAACCGTCAGATCTCCAAAAGTGGAAGTAAACATTGACACCCGAGTGTTACCTGTAACCAAAATGTAATGTATTTCGGTTTGTGTACAATTAAACAACGATTAATTTAATAGTTGTATAAAATTAATTAAAATATATTTGAACGATGTTTATTACGATGAATTAAAATGTCAAGGACCTATTGGAATTTTGAATTCTTCAATGAAGAGTTCACGAAATAAATCTGTTATAATAAATTATATTTTATATTACTATGCTGTTTAAACAATTAATTAAATATAAATATTATCGTACGCGAGATTTAACGAGTCTACAACCAATTTAAAAATAAGTAATAAATAAATAATCACAATTTTTCTTGAGCAAATTTTTTTACAATATTATAGCTACTGTCAACATTTGGGAAGGAAAATGATTCACTATTCCGAGGTCAGGTGTAATATAATTTTTTTACCTACCATACCCTACAATGGTACGCTGGCAAAAATACAATAAACTCACATTTTCTATTAATATACGCATTCTGAATCTTGAGATCAACTAATTCTCAATCTCGTTAACGGTGGATAGATAAATTCTTGGTTTTTATAAAGCACGATGAAAAATAATTCCATTGTACCAATATAATCTTTGAGCATTTATGTGTTTACGATGGTGACAGAAATTAAATATAACATTTTTTTTCCATTATTTGATTTATATCTTACACACACATATATATATATCATATATATGTGTGTGTAACAATATATATATATATATATTTATTTATATATATATATACATTCATATATATATGTTTGTCCTGTACGCGTCACTACACCATTCATCCGACTACAATGAAACTTAGGTGAGTTGTGCGCACGTGCACGAAGGTTTCTGAATTAGTTTGGAACCGCTAGGTGGCGCTGGGGATCAAGATATTTCGAAAAATTGTATTTATGGTCCGATTTGGTTCATATTCAAAATATGTGTTACTTACATGGAAAGAGATATCTCTACAAAAAATGGAGCCGATAGATTACGCTGAGGTCGAAATATTTGGAAAAACTGTATTTATGGACCGCTCTGGCTCGTATTCAGAATGTACATTAGTCACGGGAAAAGAACAATTTTTGCCAAAACTATACCCGCTAGGTGGCGCCGGTATCAAGATATTTACGAAACAAACAAATATACAAACAAACTTTCATCTTATATATATATAAAAGGCATTCATTGTTCGTATGTGTCCGCTATAGACTAAAAAACTACTGAACCGATTTTCGCGCGGGGTAAAAGGTAGAAAAGGATAATAGGAAAAAGTGAAAACGGAAAAGGGTGTAAAGGAAAGGGGAAAGGGGAAAATGGAAAAAGAAAAATGGTAATGGTGAAAGGTGAAGAGGGGGAAAGGAAAGAGGAAAGAGGAGAGGTTAAATTTTGTGAAGTTCCGTAAGGCTCTTTTTTTTTAATATTGCATCAAACTTTCAATTGTGTTCATTTAACCTATATATATTCTCAAATCTAGCAATATCGAACCATTGCCGGTTCTGCTAATATATAATAAAACTTAGCTAATTTTAATAATTCAAGTACGACTTTAAAAATTAAAACAGAATTAATCAAAATGAAGTAAATCTAACTATAAATAATTAATTATTTCTTTAATAGTCTGAACTAACTGAAATTAGTAAAATAATGTAAAATACTGCAACAATATGAAAATACTACCCTAATTATTATACAGATAAATTTGTTATTGATGATAGTGTATGGCTTAACAAGGGTGTGATGATTTACTGTGCAATAGGCAGGGATCTAAATCATCAGATATCAGGTCCAATTCCTGAATAGTTCAGGAATCTTTTTCACTAATAGTTAGTTCTATTGATTTCTTTTTAATAACTAAAAAATTATTCCAATTCATTTCCAAGATGAAAAGATTGAAAAAACACATACACTCATATAAAACAGTAAACGGAAGCATAGTTTATTTTCCTCAATTGTTCATATAAATATATAGTTTAAAGATACAAAAAAAATTTTTTTTTAAATACATTTTTTACGTTCTGTTAAGCAAACTAGAACGAACGAAGTTACAACGTCCTGGTTAATATCACTACTGTAGGTTTTGAAATACTGGTAACAACTAAGTTCTTTGATTGTTAACACATTTCCAAGGCTGTAATAATATAAGTGTACATAGTATTATAAAATATATAATCAAAAGTTTTTTAAACCACTCTTTTAAAAGTAAATTAAAAATACGATAGAAAATAAATGTAAACTCTAAATAACTACACAATTATATTATTTTAAGAAAACAGTTTGAATTTCCGTTTTCATGTAAAATTTTCCTCTACGAAGTAGAAGCAGTATGTGTTTAATTCATTTTTTCTCTATAGAAGGGATACGCTATTATTTTCTTAAAATATCTTCATCTTTTTGCGATGTATTTAAAAGACACGAGGTAAAAGAGGTACTGTTCAGATTGATATTTCTGAGAATAATGATGTTCACTATCCAGCCAGTTCCTGCGACAAAAAGAGTTAATATTTCATTTACAAAGTAACATTTTGGTGGGCTTGGCACGACGACGCGACGTTTATTAATAGTATGATTTGCATAGCAAAGAAGATAACAGAAAATTATTTCTTATTTTCCTATAAAAGCGTGGTATAGCATGTCTGTGATAACTTGTATGTTTAGCCAAAACTTAACGGATATGGTGATACGGTACCTAACATATATACGCATATATAGCACTAATAAGTGGTATTATTTTCCGATTGGCAGCGAAGAAAACAAGATCATAAAAATTAAGTTTTCCATCGTTCAACAGAATGATTAAACGTAGTAACATCATTTTTAATGAATACACATTATAAACGACTCTCTGAAAATTTATAGGGAAACTGTTCGTTCAAAGTTTTTCTTTTAAGACTAATTATATCTTTCCTCTCGTTCATTAAGATTCTGATTTTATTTTTTCAATATATTTTCACAACTTAAATAAAACCAATTGAGTAACCGTACTACAAAATAGTTTAAGGAACCTATAAAATATGTTATTTAAATTTAACGTTTAATTTTCTAACTACATTAACTATCCAGTTGCTTAGCAACCCCACGAACATCTGTTTCTCATAACATATGTCTTTTAAATAACAAAAATTACGATCAATATAGTCCATACAAAACAGTATCACAAGGTAATACCATATATTATCTGCTTCAATCCGGCAACTATTAAGACTAAAACCAATTACAGCTATTACCTGCAATCCTATGTTTAGAAATAAAATTTTTGCGCGTACCCAGGATTTGAATCCAGAACCTGCTTTATGAAAAGCAGAAAAGGTTTTACTGGTCTCTTGATTCGAACAGAGTTTACTGCTTTGTAACAGAGTCTTTTTCAGTGCTATTTTGAACTGTTGGTCGAGTGTATACCTTCCCCAGTTTCTGAGTTTTTGCTGATTGAGTGCTGCTGCAACGTTATTACGCCATATATTTTTAGACGAATCCCCTCCGTTTTACGGGATTCAGAGTTTCAAGGCGTACGATTTGATCGAGCACCCGCCTCATCGCTGCGAAAGAGTGGCAACGACTTCTAGTCGTAAGACCCTGTAACAAACAAAGGAGTTACTCCCCATCCTGCTTGCCTTCTTTTAAGAACGAGAGTCGTAATCCGTAACTGAGTGTTAGTTTACGAACTTCACGTATTTGATCCAGCAGCGGAGAAGAGGTGCAGTGAGTGACAGGAGAATATAGAAGGTCTCCGGCTACTTGTGGCTTGCTGCGAATGTTGTCCCATTTGTGGTTTTTCCCAAGAGTTTAAGTAGAAGGAAGAGAATGAGCATTTTTATTCGGTGTCAGGTAAGGGTATTTGCGGCCATGACAGATATTCAAGAAGTAGGCAGGAAGTCTGGCCGGAAGAGGGGGACGGAACTTTTTCCTTCGACCTCCGAGAATGAAGGCTATATATAGGGGTGCCCCCCGGGGTGGAGGTTAACTCCACCCGGGTGGGGATAATCCCATTTTTTTTTTTTTAGTTGATGAATTCCACCCGGCTAAAGGCAGACCTGTCTGCCCTGCTGGCCCACAAGGTTCATGTCGAATTTGATACCGTGTCGAGTTACCTGGCAAACCCTAGGAATGCCAGTGCGGCTACGAGGGGTAGATTTTTGACCAGCCTGAAGTTGTTTCGGGAAGTTTTTCTTGCACTTGTGGAAGAATTTGAGGACCTGGTCTCGAAGCCTAAGGAAGTCACAGTGATCCGGAAGTCCACCCCAACTTCGGTACAATCAAAACGGTATGCTGAAGTGGTCAAGGTGAAGGCGTGGGACCAGCCAAGTTACTAAGAAGCCCGTGGTTATTTTTGTTAATAAGGCGAAGGGCTGAACTTTACCAATAGTCAGTTGAAGAAAGACCTTCAAGTCGCTCTTCGCGAGTCAAAAGGGACTTAAGATAAGAAACATTAGAAAGACCAGCAAAGGATTAGTTGTAGTCGCAGACGACAAGGAGACAGTCCGGGTGATCACGGAGTCTTCAGCCGTAAAGCGATTCAATGCTAAGCTTGACCCTAAGAGGATGCGTAGGTCCCGTATCATTGTCTGTGATATTGACCGCAGCCTTGCGGATGAGAATATTCTGTCCCTAATAAGGGAACAGAACACAGGCTTGGACGAAGCCGCTTTTAGGCTGGTCTTTAAAATAGGTTGGCGTGATGCCCAACGATATCAAGGAATTTTTGAGGTGCGTGCTGGTCTCTTCCAGAGGTTTGTACCTAAGGGTAGGCTGTTTGTTGACTTTGGGTTTTGTCGGATAAAGGTGTACCTTGATGTTCAAGGATGCTTTAAGTGTTGCAGGTATAGCCATTTGCATTGGTCTGTGCGCATTGTGGCGAGGAAAGCCACAAGCGCGATGATTATCCACAGAAGTCAGAGGCTCCGGCCAGCGTGAACTGTAAAAGGTTGAGCAAGAATCATAGGCATTCAGTTGCTACTAGAAAATGCGGTTTTTACTTAAGGGCAGTTGAGCTGTACTTTAACTCTCTTGATGGTTAAGTTCGATCAACTAAATGCCCAGGGTGCTTATGTAGTCCAAGTTGAGTTAGGTGAAGTTTTTGAGCAACGGAACCTCGATATGGTTTTCTTACAGCACCCATATGTGGTTAAAGGTGATCTTCCCGGTTTTCATGGCTGGAAAACGTTTTACGTAGGAAATTGTAGTATATCTGCTACCCTGTGTAGGAGGTCGGTTTCGGTTGACAGTGTTATCATACGACAAGTCTTTGACACACATTATGTAGTAGTCACTCCTCCAATTCCTTAATAAAAGCGGACAGTTACACAATTGCTAAAATATTAGTTTTTATTAACATCAAATATTTATAAAATTATTAATACAACAATCTTCCTGAAATATTAGGTTAGAGTAAAAGTTCCCTGATTTTTCTTTAAATAAATTGTTTTCCAAATAATTCAATAATTATTATCCTACCCTGGATGGTCAAAATTAATATCTGTAACCAGTATACAGGAGTTCAATGAACGGAATAATCAGATGTTTCACCAAATTTATTACATATACACGTAATGTATTGCCTCTTAAATTACATTTACACATTTTTAAAAGTACATAAAATTTTACTTCACTAATATTTTTTTTTTATTATCACTGAATTATTATTTATTGTAAAATTGTTTTTACAATCACGGGTTAATAATCATTAAATCAATATATTTCAATTAAAAAAGGGAAAGTTAAAAAAATAAAAATAAAAAAGTTAAAAAACAAAAGGAGATAAGTCTGATCGAACCGATGTGCCTTCCCTTTAAGATCCACAAATATTTCAAAAGATTTAATTTTATTTTCGATTGTAATCAGAAAGGTAGTTGCACAAATAGATGTTTTGCACAAAGTCCAAAATTTCAATATCCTAAGACTAATCGTTTTTGAGTTATGTGAGATATATACCCTCACACATACATACGTACCTACATACAGACGTCACGCCGAAACTAGTCAAGGATGGTAAAAATGTATATTTCCGATGAAATCTGAAAACCGAAATTTCGCGATCATAATACTTTCTTTACTTCGTACCAGGAAGTAAAAAATATAATTAGATAAAAAGAATTCCAATTCATTTTTAAAATTAAATTTACTTTTATTTTACTCATACAAATGATTCTGATTATGTAATGTTAAATAAAATAAGATTCTTGGTCTGAATTTCTATTTTATATTATGAGTCACAACTAAACGGCGAGGTCAATGTGATCTGAGAAACCCGCAGATTGTAAAACCACTCCAAAAAAAGATAACATACTACAGCAAACTATTTACCCCAAATAAATATATTTTATTGATAAAAAAATAATTATTCTTTTGTAATATTCTGCCCTTTAAAAGTTTTATTTATTTTTTAGTAAATAAAATTTTTTATGCTTTATCGAATCGGTTATCTAAACTAAATTCCTGTTACAATTCATGCTTAATATTAATTTTAAAAACTTAATTGACGTTAACTAAAGTTTTTCGTAAAGTTTATATTTCTTAGAAATCTAAACGATGGAATATGGGAAGAAAATTACCCGGAAATATTCACAACGTACGCAATATTATGCTCATAAAATTCCGAAAAGCAATTATTCGCTTGATATAGTCAACCTTTATAGAAACTGTAAAAGTATTCGTCTTAGAAGAATTTAATTGAAAACGATTTACAAAAAAAGTCGTCGTTTATGAACTTCATCTCATTGTTCGGCTTTAATTTTAGCGTAACTATTATAGAAAAGAGCACATATTACTCAGGGAAAAACCAAGTATGTAGAGTATGAGGGATGGTTTACAATCAAAGAGCTTAGCAGAAGAGTCCACACGATACCAAAAGCTTGTGTCGTTTCTAATATACGAGGCGACGCTTTGTTTTATAGCCCAATGAAGGCGGGCTACGACAATGCATTCATTCCACCACGCATAACAAGGCGTCTTAACAAACATTGATCCTATTTACGTGCAGAAAATTGGAGGATCAGATATAGAAACACGTAAGTAAACATATATAACTTAGAGAATAAATTACAAACTCACGTTCTTCGCATTTGCGCACACATGCGTATACACATACACAAATACATACACACACACACACTAATGCAAAGAAATTGCTAGCACAAAAATAAGTTAGTACGGCAAAACAATGACCTTTTTTTTTGACTACGATCTATTTTTTATTTATTACGTATTAAGTAAAATTATATATATATATTTTAATATTAATAAAAAAAATATATATATATATATATATATATATTAAAAATATTTTTAATATTAATAAAACAGATTTTTAATTTTTTTTTTTTTTTTAAACTTCACGAAATTACGAATTTTAGATCCTGTTTTCATATTAAAATTACAAAATGTCTAAATTTAAAGAAGTTTTACTTTTTCTTCATTTTTTCTAATTTTCTTTTAAGTTGATTTTATTTTTTTTTTTAAATCAACTTTACATTGTGTAATTCTTATTTAATCTAACTTTATGCCTACAACAAAAGAACGGATGCCCATATAACATAAAGTCGTTCGGAAAAAAAACGGAAAATCAAAACCTACGGTTTGATGAAAAAAAAACAACAAATGCAAAAAAGTAATAAAAAAACAGATTGCTGTATCATAAACTGACGATATGTAATGTTACGAATATGTATTATTTTTCTTTTACTTTAAATTTTCTAATTAATTTTTTGAATTCTTTAAACGTAAAAGTAATAACGGGATGTGTTTTTTTACAAAAATCTAATTCAACACAATACTGACGACAAATAAATATAAAAATATATATTTTCAATCGTAAATGTAGATAATTAATCTTTCGTTAAAATTATTATCCACTTAAGCTATACTGAAAAACCGTATAATGAAATCACCAGAGGAAATTTCGCAACAAAACAACCCAAACGACGCCAGTGACTATCGACGTTAGTCTGATGATGAAGAGTAAGATTTGATCTTAGATAAAATTAGAATTAATTAGAAGGTAAAACTCCATAATTATTTGCAAAGTCGGCTAAAGAACAGAAAACACGATTGTGTTTTTTTAGAATTTTGTTTTTCTGAAGCTATATATTGTAAAAGATACGTAATTTTCCTTTAATAACCCATCATCTTTTAGCTAATCAGATATTAATTACTAATGGTGTTAGAAATAGAAGCGAAAACATATAATTCACAGACGTTTGAAATAATGCTTTATAAACGTTGATTGTAATCCACAGTCATCCTATGCAGTTAATAAAAAAATATTTTAAATGTATTACTGAATTTTTTTATAAAATAAGGCAAAAAATTAAAAAAAATATGTTTTTTAAACAAATAAAAAACTAGACTACATTATATCTTAAACAGATTTATAATTTAAGTTTTTTTGATAGCGTAACAAATAACAGAAAAGACATTAACTTTATCGACTAAACGATTAAATTTACTTTTGAAGTCATATTTCTTCGAATTTAGGGCGTATCTGTAAATATTATAGCTCAAAAATTTTAATATAAATTAAAAATAATTAATTTTAATTTTGAATTATAGTTCAATAATTTTTAACTGAGGTTTATAAAAAAAATTATGTCATCGCGCCTATTACATAATTCATATTAATAGTAAAACTTACTCTCAAATTTTAGTTAACATAATGTTAAAGGAAATTAGGCATAAAGGATGCTAAGCCAGTACTTCTTTTTTTAACAAAAATGTTTTTTTTTATTTATTAATAAATAAAATTAATTTTATTTTATTTTAATTAATTCATCACAAAACTAACTGATCTCAGAACAATTAATTTACAAAATCAAACCGATAAAGAAAGAGGAAAATTAAACTGTACCAATAATATTAATATAATAATTTCTGTTAAATTCTAACCAAAATCAGTCGCACGAATAAAAACTCTTAAAAAATAAAATTATTTAAATTAATAGATAAACTGTAACATACTTGTAAAACTGTTAAATATCTTATGTCAAATTTAATCCCTAAACAAAAAAAATCATTTTGTCTTCACAGCTAAAGGGTTCACAGATATTTTAACGCAATATATGGCTACTTCAAACTTTAATGAAAACCGGTACAAATTTGGTGGGTATAAATAATTTGCATAAAAACATATAAGAAATCAATTACCTAAATTGGTCTTATTAAAATATAATTAAACTTTTGTAAATTATACTTACATTCAAAAGTTATATAGTTTACTCCTTCCTAAAAATCTGAATACAAAAAAAAAAATAAATTAATAAAATAGATTAGCTTAAAACTATATTTCTCAAATAGAATAGAATATTTATATATGTATTTTATAACTTACGAATATGAAATGAAAAAGATAAGCTTAAGCTCGGAATAAACTTGTGTCAACAAACGATTTGGATTTCCGTGTAAAGAAAATCTGGAACAAAAATTCAAATTGCAATCAAAATTCAAAACATAAATAAAAAGTAATTTATTCTCGGTTACGATAATAATAACCTTTTAATAAAATACATAGACCTCAAAAAAAAAATTTCGAACATTATTGATAAATTTTTTTAAAAATTGTAACGATAATGCAGTAAAATATAAGAATCTTCCCTTAATAATAAAGCTAAGGGTTTTGACCGGAAGAAGAACTAAAGAACGCCACGCGTAAGCAACAGGTGAGCGTGAACGTTAGAGCATTCATGCACAGCACCGTCGCACGCTGCACGCGCCAACCGCCACTTGCCGTCACGGTTTCTGAGTACATACCTGCCAGCCTAAATAACTATCTATGTATATTTCATATTAATTAAAATACAGACTGTCCCATGCGTTTTCATACATAGAAAAAATGAATATTTTTTTATGAAGGCCATGATGTATCAGGAAATGATACAAAATATAAATTATCTCAAGGAGTGTATCACCAACGGTCTTTACAACCGTAACTTCAAAACTCCAGCAATGCTTTACAGCTGAAGTTATGCTTGTAATGGCGTTGTGATAGGTTCCTTAAGATGTTTTATATCTTTTCTAATACACCATTGCCTTCATAAAAACTTCTCATTTTTCCTACGCATGAAAATATTTTCCCTGTGTATAAGCCTTCGTATAAAAACGTTTAAAACTAAATGATTGCGAGCATTCTCAGCGAGCTAATTTTTTTGTTTTTAATTTAGGGTTATGTATTCTTTATCAGTGAAGGACACACATCGAAATATGTTTTCAAAACAATGGTAGTTATGTACAGAATATTACATTATATTAAAAAAAAATTATTTTTACATGTTTGGATATTTATGGGATACTCTGTAATAGTAATTCATGTAGTAAATTCAGCTTTCCTTCTTTTCAGAGACATTCACAAGATAATAGTATACGTTTTACCCAAGGTAGTATACGAGCTGACAAAATAAATAACATTAATAAGAAAAACAAAGTCTATGCGTATAAAATGGGTACAAGTAAAATGGATAAATTTTAACTAATAAAAAGTAATTATCTCGAATACAATTTAGTTGCTTCATGCGTATACATTAAGAAAGAACTCTATATTGATAAACGCAAATGAAATAAATTCAGATGCACTCCGAAAAAGACAAATCTTTCAATAGCATTTAATTAAAAATTAAAAAAAAAATAATAATTCATTAAAAACTTAATGAAACATGAAACATAAAACATAATGAAACTTAATGAAACATAAAACATGTTATATCATGTCGTTGTACAGAAGCGTCACCACTTTTTATAAACAAGTAGGAATTATTGTAAACAACTGGACGTTGCAACCTGTGACGTCTTATTTTAACAATATAATATACGAGAAGCGACCAGTCTATGAGCGTTTACATCATTAATTGCTTGAACGACTGGTATATAGTTGTAATGTAATAATTGCTTCTGACTTATGGTTCGTTTTTTGTTTTACTTTTTTCAACCGATAATAATTAATAACAACATAATAAATAATTTTCTAACATACATTAATGAACAGAATTAATCTAATAAAAATATTAATTTTATTGATGCTTGATTCTGAACACATCAAAAGTTTTAAAAAACGAAGAGTATTATAATAATAATGGACATTATTATTGTTATTGGCATTATTATTATTGTTGGAAATATTAATTATTGCATAATATAACATAAAAAATTAATTTACCTGAATATTTAACTTTATTACAATAGGAAATTTAATTCAGAGAAATAGTTAAGATCCATTTTGTTATCTTTATTAAAAGAATAATAAAAAAAAATCTCTTTTGGCACGTCGGAAGGCGGAAGGTAGATTTCACCGGTGAAAAGTAGGAAATAAAAAATATTTCCACCTTAAAGTTAAGAAAACTTCAAATTTATCTAAAAAGACAATGATTGCATGTGAAAAAAAATTCCAGCAACATTCTGGTCATTCCCTGCCGTAAGGGTTGGTCATATCAAAAACTGTTTCAGGTAATGTTTAGAGGACTAACGACCACTTTAAACCGTTTCGATACTGTGCCTATTAAGGGAGGTATGATTTTCTTTTGTCTTCAAAAACCCATTTTTTCCACCCCTGGGCGAACGGTTGGTAATTTAAAAAATCTTTACTTTAGGCCCTTATCCAAAGAATAGTAGGAACTTTAAACGAATTCGATATTTTACTTAATATGAAAGTTATAACGATATTTTGTTTTTTCAAAAAAGCTCCCCACCCCCCATGGTCCGATTTTGCCCATTAACGAACTCGATCGAGATTCTGAGTCGTTATATTTTACGTATCAATTTGAAAGTGATTGGCGCAAAATTACGGCAGTTATTGTGTCCACAAGAACACTTTCTAACAAAATTTGATCTTATTTTTCTTATTTATCAATCACTGCATTTACAAACCGGAATTAATTCGTTCCCTGGTATGAATCAAAATACTTTTTTATTTTGTAAAAATGTTACGTGTCGTAACAGAAATGTTGTAGACGACCTGGCTTAAAATAAAATTCACTCCTTGAAATCCGGTATAGTCATTCTCAAGATAACAAGAACCTCATGAACAAGCTTACTAAGGAAATGGAATGAAAGGTAAATGGGCTCTTCTTTTTTTCAGCAACTATTTGACCTATTATTATGATTTTTTTTTATTTTCATCATCTTGACAAGCACTAACACAATATCATACGAAAGATTTAACGTAAAATACACACCTACTTACCGATTGGCGTTGTTTCCGAAAACTATTATATTTTTGCTTGCGAAACAGTTTTTAGCTATAACAGTATTATACGACAATAATATCACACGAAATTTAATACAAAATGCATACTCACCCCCATTGTACAGTTAGAAAAATTAGATTTGTTTTTATATGTTTGATGCGAGCGAGGCACGATCCAGCTGGATTCGCCGTGCTGCGCTACCCCGCCGCTACAGTACTACCACCGCCTAGTTCGGGTCGTACGGCGTATTTGCATGTAACATTCAATGTTTGGGTGCATTTTAAACTAATTCAACAGCATTTAAACGAATGGAATTAAATTAATGAAATGTTGTTTAGCGAACCTAGTTTTCGAATCCGTCTTTAATTTTTTATTTAAGTAATCGTACGAGATAGAATGAATGCAGAAAAAAAAGGCATGAAAAATTTAGAATGTCTATTGTACACAACGTATACATCGGATGGAATCCAGCTTCTGCACACATATTCTGTAAGACATTACCTATATTTTCCTCAAAGGCCGATACTTCAAACCTAGTTTATAAGTTTTGCAAAAATAACCATTTTTATCAGTTTCTCCGGATTCTCTCGGAAGGAAATGCATCAGTTAAAACATGGACGTTTTCGTTTTATGCCACCCCAAAATTCTTGCCCAAATCAACTCAAAATCACTCAAAAATGACTTTTATGTTGAAAAAAACAATTTTTAGGCGAGAAAAAAGATAAAAAAAGAAGTTTTTTGTCAAAAACATTTTTGTACTAAATCAAGGGAATATAATTATGTTTTTGTGTATTCCTTGACCAGCAGTAAATAAACATAATAATAGTATGAAATGATAATTGCGTATCCTGTAACCGTGTATGCGGAAACCAATTTCTGATCGATAAGTTCGTTTTTTTGCATAGCCACCTATCATGTCCAATTAAATTCAATGTCATTAGATGTACTCATTCAATATAATCATTTATATTTATTTATTTTATAAATATAATTTAACCAAACTTAACCTGCGTTCGCTTAGCTCGCTAACCTTTACTAATTAACGCAGTAATGCTTTGAGTATTTAAATAATATTTTCAGTAATTATTGTAATTATTGATTATTTAAATAATCAAAACATTACTGTTAATTAGTTGAGATTAGCGAGCGTAGTTTAAGTTTTGTTTATATCTATAATTATAAGCAATAATGCTTATAAAATTTTAAGTTGATTTGGGGAAGAATTTTTGGGTTGCATAAAACGAAAAAGGATTATTGGGCGACATAAAACGAAAAAGTACCTCAAAACGCGTAAAGTATCATTTTACAGGCTTTGCAACTTTTGTATTAAATGTATTATTACTGCTTTAACGGTTTTCATTTTATTCGTAAAGAATGTAAAAAAATCATTTTTTTGCATAAAAACATTGTTTAAACATTTGTTACGCCTAGCTGCGAGCTTAAAACGTATACGTTTAAATAAACTAAACGTACTTCAAAATATCCTGCAATCGGTTTCCGGGTAACAATTGAAAAAAATCAATTAAACTTCAAAACTTCAAAATTTAAACAAAGAGGTCAGAAATTTTAAAAAGGAATTAGGTTTGCAACTCGACTTTTTTTTTTCTTTTTTTTTTATGAAATTTTAGTCCACTACAACGCATAAGCTCGGAACGTGTGCGCCGAAATAAAAAAAATGGTAATTATGTAACGTATGATAAACGACATGCCTAACCGGGATTCGAACCATGGATTTTCGGGTGAAAGGGCAACATGCTACCACTCCGCCACAAAGATCTTCACTGTAACTCTATAACATAATGATTTTTATTTTGATATCATCCTGAAATTCAACGAAAAATTAAAATTAATTGGAAAACTTAAATGTACTTTTACATTCCTGCAATCCGTTCAGCCTTTCCCATGTTAGTTACGTAGATTTTTTTGTAAGTCAAGGTAAAAAATAGTTTCCATATTCCGGAGAATCTTAATTCAATCTCTGTGGTTGTCTCATTGTTTCTTATTTTTAACATGACGCAAGTGTTAATTCTAAAATCTGTGCTTCTTGCTACTTTGTTTATCATTTTAAAATAATGCATTAAAAAACTATAATTTTTAGTTTTTTTTTTAATTTGAAATGATATTAGTCGTGAAAATAAAATGTCGCCTACTTCTAAGATTTGAAATTTAATGATTTTTTTTTAAAAAGTGAAAATTTACAATCGTTAATTGTTTCGTAGATTTTATTATTTTCTTTTTTTCAATAAGTTCATTTTATTGCCATTATAAATTATCACTGATAGATTATGAAAAAAACAATTATAAAGAGATTTTAATAAAAAAAAAATATTTTAATATAATTTCTTAGCACTTAATTATATTTTTAACAATTATATAATACTTAAGAGGTGAAAACGTGTAACAACTGTTACTAAAATTTAAAAATTGAATGTGGACACCACAAGACTTCCTTGTACGCCTGTTAAATTACATATACACATTTTTTATTTTAAATGAAAAATAAAATTTTATTTCATTAATAACTTCTGATATTTTTTCATATTATTTTTTATTGTTATTATTGAATTATTGTCTATTATAATTGCTTTTTTTTATACAATCAAAGGTTAATTATTAATAAATCAATATTTAAGTTAAAAAAAAGGAGATAAAGTCTGATTCGAACCATCTTACTCTTGTAAGATCCAAATATTTCATTAATTAAAATTTTATTTGATTATAACTCTGAAACCAATGAAAAGAAGTACCGCTTATGATATATCTTTGAAAAGCTCTCAATGACGGCTTATTACTGCAGTTAAGAAAAAGTTCAAAATCCAAATTTTTTTTGGATTTTGAACAATCAAAAGGTGATGTGTACAACTAAATGTTTAACAGTTCTAAATCCAAAATTTTAAGAACCTATGGCTAATCGTTTTTGAGTTATGCGAGATACGCACATACAGACGTCACGCCGAAACTACACAAAATGGATTCAGGGATCCTCAAAATGGATATTTCCGTTGAAATCTGAAAACCGAGATTTTTCGCGATTACAATGCTTCCTTTACTTCGTACAAGGAATTGAAAAATAAAAATAATATAATATTTACGGAACATTAGTAAGATAGAAAAAAAATATCTAGAGATATTCTAGAAAATAGTAAATAACATTCAATAGCAATTCATTCCGCAGAGGATGAGATGACTGCTGTAGCGTGTGTGAAAAATGCCATGCCTACCCGGGGGATTCGAACCCCGGACCATGTGGGTGAAAAGCCGAAACGCTACCACTCGCGCCACGGAGGCCGGCAAATAACATTTTAAACGTATCACTATCTGATTGGAGAATTAAAACTAGGCACGAAGAGATGATTCATTTTAATAAGGCCATTTCTTTTGAATAAAGAAGAAATTAATCAAGTCAATTTTTTATTTAAATTTTATTATTTTCTAAACAACACTCAATAATAATTTAGCATTTCGAAAGCGTTACAAAAAAAAAAATGAATTATTACAGACAAAACACTCCGATCAATTAATTTTTTTGTATTATTTTCTTTTTTTTTGGTGAGGTAAATCAATGATGATTTTTAAGTAATTTTATTATTCTGACGATTAATTTTTTAAATATGACTACTAGAAAGGTTTTTATGTGAAGTGAATCTTTTTTTAAAATGACTCTAAATTGCAAGACTATTGATTAAACTAGACTACTTGCAGGACTGAAAGCAGGCTTTTTGTCTATTTATGATCCAAAGCTTTATTATCTATATTAAACATCCAATGAATAATTGACCTAAACACACAAACGCTTCCTCCATAAATTTTCTTACAAATAATTCATTATCCTTAATTAGCCTTTTTTCTTAGTGTATAAATAAAAGCAAACGGTTTTATTTAGTTTTCCATGTCTATTTAACCTATTTTAACGTACCTGGATCCAAAATGACCTTTAATTAAAACCCAATAAAGCATACTGTTAATAATAATTCCACTTGAATAACTTTGTTAACTATACACAAAGTTCATTTAAAGGATTCTTCGTAAGAATTGTAAGTGTAATTACGTAAATAAGTATTACGGTCACGCTTTACGGTTTAAACATTTGTTATAAAAATAATCTAACATTAGAGTTTCTAATTAAAATAACTAATATTTTAATCATTCTTTTACTTATAGTTAGTTCATTTAACGTTTTAACCATTAACAGAGATTATAGTTTTTTGATAAGATACTAACTTACTCAAAAGAAAATTTTCAAATGGTAAAAATCATTTTTTTTATTACCAATTAAAAAATTAAGGGGTAAAATGATAAATTTCTTTTAAATATAAATAAACGAAATGTATAAGTATTAATAAACAAATCACAGGAAATATGTAAATCACTAATATTCTTCTCCTTTTTCTTAAACTTTTCATGATTTTCCTTTAGATTTTTAATACGATTGCTGTAAAACTATATTAGAAATATAGTAGTGAAAAAATAAACAAAACTAAAAATCTACAATTTTAGGAACCTGAATTGAAAATTCTTTATAAATTTTTGTTACTGCAATTTCTAGGAAGTTTGGTAATATGCAAATTTTAATTTTCCAATTATAAAAAGAGTAAAAATAGAGAGGAACTAACCTCTTCATCATATTACACGAATTAACTCTATTTTTATCTTGTTTTCTTTTTTTTTCATGTTCTTTTAATCTGTTAAAAAATATACTAAATGTGTTATGCGTATTTAAACTTTTTTCTGATCTATTTTTATTAAACAGCGGGAAATCTGTCCGAATGATGTCAGTCAGAAAAATGGAACTGTATTTTCTGCACAATTAACGTATGAATAACAAGGATTTCAGATAGAAGAAGTTGATGCTCTTAAAAACTTTTAAAAAGATGGAACATACTTGTTCGGGAACTATTAAGGCGAAATTATTTTATAGTTAATATTCTAGGAGGAATAATATTCAAACCAAACTAGAAAAAGAAATGCGAGGCTTCAATTTTTAAAAAGAGTTGCCCAAGATGCTGGAGTTGGATATTATGAGACAATGAAGTGAATGGTTTGCGGTAGACTAAGATGAACAGTATTAAATTTAGCTGATACTAATATAAGAAATATTGATTTTTGTTTTTATTAGGCTATTTAAAATGAAACTGATTTAAAGAAAAGTGAGAAGGCAACTAATATTTTCCTTTATATAACCAAAATAACATAATATAATTTTAACAGTAAACAACAATATTAAATAATGTTGATCTTTGTAATATGCGAAAGTAATGTATAAGAGTAAGTGTTTAGATAATAATATTACACAACGATGTACTGAGTGAAAAAAAAAAAATATTTAAGTAAAATCATCTTTACAGAAAAGGATTAAACTGCGATAAGGAATATCCAAACGATTGACCTGAGAATTAAACCCACAAGAGGTCAGTAAGCCATATATATATGTATAAGACAGGGTAAAGTAAGTATAGAAGGGGAAGATTGTTATGAGGGTGTCCGGTGTTCTACCGGCGTTACGGTTGAGATCAATTCTTTTAACCGTTCCGTCATCCCAACGGTCGTCGTTTCGTCTCGCCAGCTTCTTAAACAATTCTTTAAATTGGAGGGGAAGGAATATGTTTCAAGACGTTTTTCTATGTCTTACCCCCAGCAATATGTCTTGAATTTTATTTCAGTTCTTCCAGTATTCTCTCGGGTGGAACACACTCATCTTAATATTGAACACCTCAACATCAGTTCACTAAAGAAGGATTCCGATTTTAAAAGAGGTAAACATTTATTTTTTTATTAAAATATTATATTTATAAGAAATGAAAATGATATTAAATAAATTATAAGATTTTTTTCAAAATGTACACCCAATAATAAAAAAATTAATAGAATATTTACATCTGAAAAACATAAAAATGCTGTTTTAAAAAACTATTAGAAATGTCTGTCAGGAATTTTTAATTTTAACAATCAGGTATTCTTATAATGTTTTACTAGCGGAAATAGTAGAATATTCTATTTATTTTCACAATTTTAATTATTTATTTAAAATAAAATTAAAACTATTTATAATTTTATTTCATTTTAAACGAATCTATTTTATATATATATATTCAATTTAGTTACTTATCATGAATATACTGAAAATAAATTTAATAAAGAATTATTTTTAATTAAAAATTATTAACATTTCTTTTAAGCAGAAAAAAAAAACATATAACTAAGGATGACTGGAATTGAACTTTAAATTTTTCTTTTCCCCAATGATAATAATAATATTTTGAACAAAATACGAAATCCATAAACAAATATTACTTCTAGTACTCGATAGAAAAAAATTTCAACACACATGATAATTATTCGTGATATCATAAGAGTAGTAACTGAACAATTTTATTTGATTACTCGTTTTTGAAGTGTGAAAAGGAAACTGTTGGGTTACAATGAGAAAAACTTAACTTCTTAAGTCGAAAAGGTATTTTGAAGTACAAAGTTATACACAAAATTCACTGTAAAATATTAATGTATGATATAATTTTTGTTATTTTTTCAACTTAAATTATCGATACGTCTTTAACTAATTCTTTAACTAATTCAGACATTTAAAAACAAACTTTTCTAGGCAAACAGATGGTAAGAAACAGTCTAT
Source organism: Lycorma delicatula (assembly GCF_047948215.1). NCBI lineage: Eukaryota > Metazoa > Arthropoda > Insecta > Hemiptera > Fulgoridae > Lycorma > Lycorma delicatula. The sequence continues at coordinate 115,166,168 of NC_134459.1, forward strand.
TGTACATTTTTTTAAGTGTGAAAAATTTGGTGAGTTATTAACCCCCCTAACACTTTTGTTGAGTAACACCCCTAATTTACGATTAACTAATAAGTAATTTTTCAGAAAAGGGAAAACGAAATATTTATAAAATAATATAAATTAATTTTGTTTGTATAAGATATAATTTTTAACGAAAATTAAAGGATTGCATATTAACAAAAAGAAATTTCTTCAAGGCTGTAAAAAATTTGGTTTACACCAATTGGCGGGTAAAAAATTCATGAACAAAAATGAAAATCTTTTTTTATAATAATAAAAAATAAATTTTCCCCCTTTAGGCATCTAAAAGTATATTTAATATTTTAATAAATAAATATAACTTTAAAAAAAAAGTATAAGAATAATTCCGTAGATTAACTTGACGAGATAAGAAAATTTTTTTTAAATATTAAAAAAAAGGAACCAATCTTCAAACCGGATTCATAATTCCAAATAACTTGAAAGTAAGGTTTTTAAATGTTACTCAATATTCTAATAATTTATTATCGTGGCTCTAATGTAAAAAAGACACCAGTTAGAATTAATTTTACTGAAAGTGATGATGTTCACTCTAATCCCTGTGGCAAACTGAATGATTGTGTCAGTTACAGGGATGAATATAACTTACATTGACAGTATAGGCTTGGTATATTATGCGCAGAAGTATACTTAATTCCGTGAAGAAATTAGTAGAAAATCTTTTTACTTCACACTTTTCTTATTAGCCTGGCATGGGATGCTGGTTTTTCTTGAAAATGAATATGCTATTTTCATACGATTATTTTATTTTAATATTGATATCAGTTCGTTATCAACCGTTTAGGTAATGGCGCTAAATAAACAAAAAACCTAATATTAAAAAAATAATTTTAAAATTAATATAAACAGACAATTATAATGACAACAAATAGAACAAACCCGATAACCTTCTCTGAAAAAAAATTATCTAGATAAATTTAATAAAAATACTCTTTAGAACTTTTCTTCATATTTCCATAATAACGAACTTTAATTTTAATTTGTGTTATATCTTAAAAACTGTAAAAAATTTAAGTTCCATATTGAAAAATATCAGAAAAAGGTTACCAAACAACTTAAAAAAATATTATTCTAATTTTTAATTCTGTATTCATCCACTTAAAAAATGGGATAATAATAATTAAAAAAAAATCACTTAAAAAATATTTCATAATCTAGACTGTTGGTACATAAAACATTTATTAAATTTACTTTGAATGCGTCTGCATTATCAATAATATTTTACATTTTGTAATATAAACAATTTGAAAAACGTCAATAATGAGCACACAAAAGATTATCTGATGGAAGGTTTTTTTGGTTAAAATTTAAGGGGGAGAGGGGGTAGAAAGGGTTTGCTGGAGTGAGAAAGAAGAGGAAAGAAGTGGAAGAGTAAAATGAAGTTTTGCTTTTCCCATGTATTTATTGGTTTTATCTCAACCGCTTTTTGTGAAAATGTACAACCCATGCTAATGCAGATGCATTACACTTACACACACACACATATGCATATTCAGAAATAAAGTTATTTAACTAACATTATACACAAATTTGTTATGAAAATTAAAAAAAAAACATATATATATATATATATATATATATATATATATACATATAATTTTGTATGAATGTATGTATCAAATACAAGTATTATACAAAATTGCATAGATGTAAGTATAATTACGATTAAAGTACATATATGGTGTTTTACCAATCTCGTCAATTGTTTTTTACTCATCAACAGTAAAAATAATCAGCGATTTTTTTTAATCGCTGATTAATAAATTACAACAAAAAATTAAATTATTAAACAAAAACACAGATAAAAATTTGTTTACAATATCATATGTTTCATTTACTCACCAAAATGTTATTAACATAATAAATTTTACCTTAGAATTACCACTAAATAATTTTTAAATACTTTTCAATTAATGATATTATTTTATTGCTTAAAATAAATAAGTAATAAGTTTGTAAAACGTACGACGGCAAAGTAGAATCATATATTTCACGAGATAAAATAACATCAAATCATAATATTTGCGTTTGCTATATATATATATATATATATATATATATATATATATATATATATTGAAAATTCATTAATTTTGATACATTTCCTTGATAAAATTATAAATAAAAGCGTGAAGATAATAATGGTAATGAAATAAACTTCATTAATTATAAATATTTGAAAACAAAGATCGTATGACTCAAACAGAAAAAAGTTATTTTTATAACCCCACGTTATAAATAATATTATTACAATAACTCTTCTAGCTTAATATCAATTTAAGAAGGCAACTATTTCAATCGGCGCATTTTAGGGGTAAGTGAAAAATGAACAAAGCAACGTACGCGCATTCATTTTTTTTTTTTAACATTAGAGTAAGTGCTAGAGTTACTCATGACCAACAATGAACTCGTCAGAGCGATAGAACAGGGGTATAGTCGGTTGAGTTAATCTGGTTGGTTAATCCAGATATCTTGGTAAAGTGTAGCATAAAATTGAAATCGTCTAGATATTTTATGCATCACAAAAGGTGCTCATGTGTAACTTTTGAATTTAATAAGTGATATAAACAGAACTGTTTGAAATGTCCTGTTCAACATGCATGTAAGTACACAGCTTTGTTATTTTTTTATTATCACCTAAAATGCTCTGAATAATTTATGATCACTTTGTACAACACTCGTTTGTTTTTAAAATAGAGTCCCACTGCATTACGGAATAAGTGAAATAACATATAATTTTATCATATAATCCGGTTACCCAAAAACTTATCAAAATTGAATGAAATTTTACAGGTTTTGGAAATTAAATTCCTTCCTATTTTAAGAACATAGTTCTTGGAAAATTACACGAAGTACTTATCGCTAATAAAAACTTTCAACTCTTCAAAATAAACAACTTAAACTTTTTATTTTTTATACTTTTTATAAAAATGTGTTCATACATAATACCGGAGAGCTAATTATCTTTTATTAAATCTGGCAACATTTATATAATGTTAGATTTAATTTTTAAAAATGTAAGGCAACTCTACGATTAAAAGTAAAAGTTATATTTTATTCACTTTATAATCTTGATAATGAATGAGTTATAAAAAGAATAGATAACTTACCATAGAAAAAAAATATAGACAAACATTTCATTTTATTATCTGATTAGTATTATTGTAGCTTTAATTACTACACATAAATGTATTCTTTGTAATTTTTAAACAATCAACTTTTCCTTTTCATAAAGAACAAAAATCAAAATTAATTTTTTTAATTTGTTTTAACCTCTGGGACCACCATTAGGTTCAGAGGATGAGATGAATGACAATTTTTGTAGCGTGTGAAAATTCCATGCGTGACCGGGATTCGAACGCATGACCTCCGGATAAAAGACCGAGACGCTACCACTCGCGCTACGAAGGCAATAAAAATTCAAAAAATGATATATTTACGTTTTTTATAAATGTAAGAATTTAAAAAGAATTCTTTCGCAGTCCTGCGCATGAAGACGCGACTTTTGTTTTTTTTTTGTGCAAGAAATATACAAGACGTAAATTAATTGAAAAACACTAACAATATATATATGTTTTTTTTATTTAATATGAAAATATAATTTTGTATATAAGAAAATTAAATTATTACAACCGTAATCTGATGAAATAACTAAAAGCAACGAGTAGAACCTATAGACAAACATCAAGTTTAAGCTCACTCACCACTGTGACTCGTTACATTATGTATATGAAAAATACATCAATACAAATTCATCGTAACCTCAAAGTAAAGTTACGTTAACCTTCATGTTAATCTCAATTGAAATTAGGTTAATCTTCATCAAATTTTCACATGGAAAACTTCAAATACACTGCTACAACATACCTAAATTTCAATGAAAATGACTAGTTTTTGAGATATTTGAACCTTAAAATTTTAGGTCGAATATATAATTAAAAAATATAATAATACAAATAAATAATGAAAATATAGTTTCATGTATTCAAAAAACGTAACAGTCCAGCGTCGTAGCTTTTTTGTTTTTTTTTGTTTTGACCGAAACTAAAACCGTTTTTAAAAATAAATAATTTCCATAAATCTTCTTCATATTTTTAATTTTATTTTTTAATGTAATTAACATTTTATTTAAAAAAATCTTTAAATCTGCCCAGAAAAACAACAAAAATAGCCGTATTCAATTTTCTTATAGTTTAAAATAAAAATAAGTATATTAATAATATTTAACATTTTTGAAATTTTAATTCTAATTGCATTTCTGCCAATATGACAAAATGAAATATGATAGAAAGAACAATCGACCTAATTTTGTGGAATTAAATAGGGTGTCTTTAACAATAAACTGATGATGATAAAAGTTTTAGAAATAAAATAAATATACATCTCACGCCAAAATTAATAAACGTACTTTGAAAATTAAATGATCGCAATATAATGTTATTGCATTTAACATTAGTTTCGAAATATTTATTTTTCTAACATAAACCAAAAAACCAAGAATTTTTTCTTGAAATGTACTTCATTCATGATTCCGTATTTTAATGTTATTTTTTAAAAAAAGTGTAATATCCTGAATTATTTTTAAAATGGAGTAAAAGTTATTTATAAAGCAAAACATGAGATCAAAATAACCGACAACAGAAATGAAGTTATATACGAAAGAATTCCTGGTCAATAATAATAACTGAAGGTTTTTAAAACATCTCAGAAAAAATGCTTCATTTGTTTTTTTGTTCTCTTTCAATAATTTTTGTTTGATTTTAATGGATTTAAATTAAACTTTTTTTTTTACAACTGTTTCTTCAGTCACAGAAAAAATAAGCTCATTAAAGAAGAAAATTTTGATTTTAAGGTTATGGCTAGATAACCACTTTACCACTGTATTGGAAAATGTTCCCTTGATTCATCCTATTTGCAATGCTATAACCATTATCCTGTTTCCTGTTTATATTAAGATTTACATAATCAATAAAAAATAGTTAATTATTACCAAGGGATGGTTCTGAGTATAGTAGACAATTTAGAAGACTAAGATACAAAAAGAAAGAAAAAAAATATTATCTTTATTGTAATAAACATCAATTTAGCAGTTTTACCAATACAAAATTGCATATTTAATTAAAAACTGGGGAATCTGTACTCACCAAAATAACAAATAATTATTTAAACAAAACCTAAACCAATTTTCTTTAAAACTGTTGTAACAGTTGAACATTTCCATTCCATTCTCATATCCTTAAATTTCTAGTATTCTACACACACTTAATACACACTAATCTTGCTTTGAAGTTTAATCTTTTGCACAAGTTTACTAACCGTGGATGTATTAATACATATACCACCAACTATTTTCTTCTTTATATAAAACTCTGCTCACTACTTGTGTAGTTTGTTTTAAAATCTCCTCATTAAAAATATAACTAATATATTTATATTTCATAATTTTCTTTAACATTATATTTTAAAAATATTTGTTTCTTTCAGTTTATTTAAAATTTGCTAGTATAAAATGCCATACTCTATCCAAATCTTTTGAAAAATCTATTTTTAAAATTAAAATTTAATTTGCTTTTCGTGTTCCACAGTTTGTCAAAGATTTGTGTAATTTATTTGTTTGGGCTCATTCTGATCATATACGCCAAGAAATTTAACCTATGATTCCTTATCGCTGTTCTAGATTTTCTTGGTTTTTAGAGATCTGCTTATTAGATTTCAGTCTGCATTCTTCCTCTGTAACCTTTGGACCTTGAATTTCCTTAGTAAGTTCTTTCGATCTTGAGTAATAATTCGAAATTAGTTAGGTCTAATGTTTAAGTGCCATATATGATTACTGGTCTTACTACAGTTAAATAATGCCTTAATTTCGTGATCTTGGAGAGAATTTTTCTTACTATAAATGGTTGGTGATAAATCTAAGCGTCTTCAGTTTTAATATTCTATTTTCAATTAACGCTTTATCTGTTCCTCTTCTGCTTATAATCTCTCCTAGATGCTTAAAGCGGTTATTGATATGTATTTTTCCTTATTAAGTCCCTATTGTTTTTGGTATGAATTATTTGATGTTCGTCATGATTCCTGTTTTGGTAAAGAATGCATTTAGTTTACAAACCCTGGAAATATTATCTAATTAATCACTTATGGCATTTTAATTTTCAAAATATAGACTTTTAAGACATTTTTTCGTCAAAGTTATATTTTAAGAAGATATTGAGAAGATTTTATAGAAATGTTTATCTCCTTACAACGTAGAGCCACTGTCAAAATATAAACGAATCAAATATTTTTTTACGTTTTTATAACTAATAAAATAAACCTAGTATGATGTGACAAGATGTAAATCAGTTATCGTCTAAAACTGATTAAATATTTTTTAGTGCCAGATGTAATCAAGTAAACGGTAACTACTACTTTAATAAGAAAAAATTATGGCATCTTTAGATTACTTCTAATTAAATCGGACTAAGGAATGTATGCATACATCCATGCAACATTTTAAATATACTGATATATGATGAATATACTGACATAATCTTTGAGGCATATGATACATCTGATACTGAATATGAATTTGTAACACGATATTTTAAAAAGTTAAGAATTTATTTTTAGGAAGAGGTAGTTGGTAAATCTATCCATTCTAAGGTAACTTTTATTTTAAGAATTAAAAACCGTCCCCTTACATTTTCCTAGAAAATATATAGTGCCTTTTTTCACACATTTCTTCATTGTTTCTTCCTTTTTTTACAAACTTTATTAGGATTATATCTTCCTTCTTTCATTTATTTGCTTATTGATACGTTTAGCATCAACATTTTAACATTCGAAGACATTGAATTTATTGAAAAAATAACAGCCTTTTTTTACAAATTATATTAAGTGTGTGAGATAACTCATATTTTCCATCGTTAAAACCAACTTATATCAACCTGATCTTCATGATAAGGAATGTTTTGGAATTGTTGGTACAAAATTAACTTGATACAAAAAAAAAATCACATAAGTCTAATCTTAAGATTTAAATATTTTATACAGGTAAAAAATTTTAAGAAAAATATTACTGTAAATATCCATTTAAAATAATCAACTTTAATTCTGTAGTTTGCTTTTGGGTAACAGCCAAATGTTTGAATTTAAGTTGGAAGGGAGAAAGGGAAGTTTAGGGTAGAGAAATACTCAGTAGGTTATTGTACAGGACAAGACATCTTCTCGTTAGTCTTGAAGCAATTAGTAGCCACTTGTCCACCAACCCTTAAACCGCTGTTACGGTTAATGAAATTGAAATTAAGTTCCGTTACGTAACTTCAGGGGGATTGTCACATCTTTAACGAAAACCATATCTAAATTATTTACGCATTAAATAAAACTTTTTTTAATCGTAAATTTTCAGTTACTTATACAATTCATTTTATTACATAATGAACATACTACAGTTAAACAAGAAACACGATGGAATGTATTGCATTCATATAAGGAAATACTTTTAACTTAATAGAAAAAATGGTAGAAGAGAAATATGAATTCCTCTCAATTTAACAACTTCTTTAATAAGTGCTAAAGGATTTTAAGATTTATTAATGAATTTATAAACTAGAAGAACATTATAACAAATCTGTTTATACTCTTATAATCAATTTAACACAGAGTAGGATAATAAAAAACAGACAGCTTGAGATTCCAAATTAATTTAAATGTTTCCCCAATGCTAGCATTAATGAATGATTTCTTACAATATTAGAAGAAAAAACTTAGAAAAAAATGGAAAAACTGAAGAAAGTTTGAGTTGTCATAAACACGTTCATTATCAATTAATCTTAAATAGAAAATTAAATATTAAATAACTTAAATATTACAGAAAAATTAAACAATTTTCACTCACAAAAATTTCTTGACATTCTGTTCTTTTACTCGTTATTAGTATTCTCCTGCTACATATTTCATATCACGTAATTAAGTTATATGTGCATCATAAAACTACACCTATTATGCTATACAAGGTTCAACTATGTTTATCTTTAATTTTAATCTTTTATAATTTTTCTAAGAGTTTTTCTCTTATACCATTATTATAACTTCAACACTATCACTGGTTGCTGAATTCCAAATAAATAAGTTTAAACTTCTTGTACTTAAATTATAAAACTATATTTTATTAACAAATTGTTTTAATCTATTTTCCTCTTTACCTTTTTTCAACTAAAGTTTTCAATTTTATAGAGTACAACCTAATTTTTCAAATTTTGCTGTACTAATATGCTCCGATATATCAAAGTTTATGCAATAATTATCTTTCATAATATGATGTTATCATATAACCTCGTTAAAATTATTTTACTCGAATTACAAAACTGAATTATAAATCCTGGAAGAGAAAAATTGTTTTTTTCTTAAATGACCCGATTACATTAAAACAAGTCGTCGGCAATATATTTCAATGTAAATTTCAAATTTAATTCATTAATATTTTATACAGCCAGAGCATCTTGGAATTAACATTTAAAAGTTGTATTTTTTTTTTTGTATGATGAATTAATTCATTAATTTACTATAGAAGCTTTGTTGAAGTTTATAAATAGGAGTATGTAAATGGAATTTTGTACCGTATGCAATTTTGTACACGCCTGACCGGGATTCAAACCCGGAACCCCAAGGTGAAAGACCTAGACGCTACCACGAAGATCGGAAATTCTTACTATACATTTTATTAAAATATTTTAAGTAAGTTAGCAATATCTTTTAAATAAGAACCAAATTGAAATAATTTAATCGAATACATTGATAAAAATATCAATTAATTCAATTAAGAATATGTTAGGTAAAAATTAGCAATTAAGATATCGCTATATCAATAAAAATAACCAGGAAATGTAAACACAATAACTTGCTTTACACTAAATTATACTTAACAAGTAATCAAGTGTACATCGTTTTGATTTCGATAAATGCGCTTGAATTATTTGAGATTTCTTTCTAGAACTACAGATCGATTTGTATGATATATAATTATTATTAATGAAAATTTAAATTTTCTATGATGTTTTTCAAATTTTTAACATAATCGATATTTTTTTGCACGAATGAAAAATTGCTGATAAAAAATAAAATGATTGAAATAAAGACTCATTTAGGTAAATTGGCTTCACAATATGTTTACCTATGACAATTATATAATTTTTTTTTATGTAACAATTTCAAAACTTCAGCTCTGTTAATAATAGTAAAGTATACTATTGATAAAATCTATAAATAATTGATTTTACCGGTTTATCGTAATTCAATACTATTTTAATTAGAATTATATGTGGAGTCGCCGTTCGTCTGGGCTTGCTCGGATGGGTAGTGGTGAGGAAGCAGGGGGACTCCTGACCCCCCAAGCTGAAAAGATCGAGTTCCAGCAGGAATCCTCCCTGGGGGAGCCGCCGTTAGAGGCCAGACATCAAAGGACCGAGTCCCGGCTAGTGGGTTGGGGCGGATAGGAACGACATAGCCGGGCCTGGCGCTGCTCCTTCCCTGTGGTTAGAGGCGATGGCACCTCCTAGAACCGTGTTTATGCTTAAATGCGGATCCGGCCCTAGGAGGCAGGGAAAAAAGAAGGAAAAAAATTAGAATTATAGATTTCCTTTAATCAAATATTTTTGTTTTTTAAATCACCTACAACAATTATTTTTATATTTTGCTTCCTCAATAAGCTTAATTTCAATAGTCTTTTTTAAACTTTTGTTCTCAAGGTTTGTTTGACAAAAAGCGGTTCAACGAAATTAAAAAATTTCCTAGATCTTATGTGAAAATATTTTTACGGTAATATACATTCTCTTAAAACAAAGACAGTTTCTGGGATGTCTCAGTCATGAAATATTTCAATAAAAAGTTCGAAATACATTAATATTTTTAATAAATATACAGGGTGTCCCATATAAAACGCAACCCAACCTTATATTGGTAGGTATTGAAATAATAAAAAGGCATGTGTAAATGTAAATGTAATTTTTATTATTACCATCCATTACCTTACATTTGAGTAAATGTTGGAAGTGGCCGCCTTCTTCTTGAATACAAGCTTCAATTCTTTTTACAGCGTTTCTTGCAACTTTTTTCAAAGTTTGTGGCTGGATATTTAATACAGCTTGCTCAATATTGACTTTCAATCGTTCCAAGTGTTCGTAGTTTGTTGATGTAGGCTTTTTCTTTGAGGTAACCGCGTAGAAAAAAATCCGCCGCAGTCAAATCTGGAGATCTTGGTGGCTACAAGCCTCGACCGATAACACGATTACCAAAGAATTCCTCGACGAAATCAGAAGTTGAACCTGTGTAGTGCGATGTCGCACCGTCATGTTGTAGCCAGCAGTGTCTGTCTTCCTCTTCCAAGAGTGCAATGAACTGAAATAAAATATCCTGATATCGTTCTGCATTAATGGTGTACTCGAAAAAAATAGGTCCGATTACTTTCTTCCGCGATATCGCGCACCACACGCCCAACTTCTGCGGGTGTAATTGTTTTTCGCGATAAACGTGGGGATTTTCAGCACTTCAAATTCTACTGTTTTGGCTGTTTACGTAGCCATCCAAATGAAACCGTGCTTCTGTGAAAAATAACGAATCCATAAGATTAATTCCCTCACGCAGAAATCGACGGAACCGTTGCCAATATTGTAGCCGTTTTTCTTTGTCGGGCTCACGAAGTCGATGAACCGTTTGAATGCGATAAGGTCGTAATTGTAATCGTTTGGTCGCCCAATGAGCAGTTGATTTAGACAAATTACTTTCAGCAGACAAAGGTCTGATCGATTTATTTGGCGAGGCGAGTAATCGGTCATTGATTTCAATGAGACTGTAACTGCATTCAACACTGACGCAGATCTTTTGTGTTCCTTGTTATTAACAGAACCCGTCTCTCTAAATTATGCGACTAACCTTAATACTGATATTTTGTTAGGAGCTGGTTTATCCGGCGAAACGAAATCAGTGATTGCAGCCACTGATTTCGTACTGAAGTACGACTCGACAATGAAAACACGTTCATCTAGCGAAAACACCATCTTGTCTCTAGCAATACACTGAACGTTATGATTGCATTGTTGTTACTATCGGTAGCGTTTTACTGCGTCGCCGCGATGTTCAGATGTTGGACGAGTCCATTTCAGTAACGAGTAGGGGAGTAAGCTTAACTTATGAAATTTCATGGATGAGTGATTGATGGGCTGCATTTTATATGGGACATCTTGTATTATTCAGTAATATGTATTTTATATATTCATAAATATAACATAATTTTGTACATAATTTCTTTAATATTTGTTTTTTCTTTAATTTTTAAACTGGTTATCTGAACATCCCTTAAAAAGAATTTAAGAGTAACCACAAAATTATATATAATTTTTTTTTAAATTTTCATATTTTTCTATATTCTTTTACAAATGATTGTAGCCTAATTATTTACGGTTATACAGCAAACGGAGAATATTTTCTGTAAGCTTGACAAGGAATGATGATTAATTAATAATTATAAAAACATTTCATTAACATTTTATTACTATTACCTTTAATTATTTTTTTTTTTTTGAAGGGAGAATTGAGGGACATCGACTAACTTGGTTGTTAGTCCATGTCTCAACAAAATCATTCCTACCTTGCTCGAAAATATCGACAAAGCCAAAGAAATAGGCTTTTCAAAAAGATCATTCAGAAAACAAACTTTTCATAGAATATGAAAACTACAAAGGAAACACAACACGATAAGAAATGCAATTCATTTCTAAACAAATATTGTTAAAACTATCAAAAAGGGAAACGGGTATAAAGATCCTCGGGTCAAAAACTTATAAAGTTAACTTAACATTATATCTATCGGTTTTCCCCTAAGCCAACCTTTTTTCTGTTTTTGTCCATCCTCCTGGTGACATCTACCTCTGATGACAGGGTGTCTTTTTTCTATATTATTATCTCATCTTGTTACTGGATTCCCTGAATGAGGATTTACTTTATCTGAATCTTGACCGGTTCAGAGTTCTTCTATGATTTGTTCACATTTTCTTTTACTTTGTGACTGACCGAAGGCTCATTCCTAGGTTGTAAAGGACTCTTTTGTTTGGAAACATCTCTTTTTATCTGTCTCGGTTTTGGACTGCTTTCTCTGACCGGTCGACTTTTCAATTTCTCAAAGGACGTTCGACCATATTAGCTAGGATTGGCGCTAGTTCAGAGGTTACGTCTTTTGGTTTAAAGGAAGCTGCAGGAGATTATTATTTTTTATTAAAAATAAAATTTAAATTTTCATTTAGTATCTCATTCCTTAAGTATTTCCGTATTTAAATTCTTCGTACGTATCTTTCCTGTTTACAAAATTATTTCTTTCAAAATAAAGCGAAATTTTCAAAAAATACTTAGTATTTTATAAAGGGATATTGATCAGGTTTAGTATAATGTTCCTTAGATTTTTTCTCGTGTAAAAATAGTTTTATAGCACAATTTCAATAAACTTGATTAAATTAATTAACATATAGTATAGGACAATACAAACAAACAAATGTGTACACTTTTTTTAAAAGTATTGTGTAATTTTTTTACAACAAAATTAACAATATCTAGTCGATGCACTTCAATTTAAGGACATTCGACGAGAAATGGTGAACAACATTTAATTAAATTTTATGTCTACGACTAACGACAAAGCGGCAACAAGCTGTTCCACTCCATTCATTCACATCAGAGAAAAGCATCGTTTAGTGGTCTTCCCTTAGCGCCTCAAGAAGGAACTAGATGACCGCCAAATTAGATTGACTTGTCGTAAAGATGCCCGACAGTAACAGTCGGCCAGATGCCCCCTAGACGACCCTACTAATACTGTTACAATACTACAACCACTTCTAGCACGACCCACAGAACAACTACACGTCCATCCCTATACCAACTACTCTTATATTCTTCAGCTCTATACCCTTACCAGACTCTAATCAGACCGTAACTTGTTCTCCACTAACGTTAGAGTAATTTTATTATTTGTTTGTTCAAAAATAATTTAATTATTTTCAATATAAGCAAACGCACTTAGTACTACAAAAGTTAATTATTTTAAATGATTTTATTAATTTAAATTTAATCGGAATCTAAAACAAAGCCGAAAATTATTATAAAAATAATATTAATAATAGAATTTACATGATTATTTTTACGTTGGTTATTCATTTCGTGTCTATCTTAGATTTATTTTAAGTTAAAATTTATTTTTAAATAAGGAAAAGATGTAAAATTATTTACCCACGGATAAGCTGGAAGCACAGCCCTAAAATTTATTGGGTAAAAATGTTGCGTGCTAAATAGCTTTGTAAACAGAACTATTCACGAAGAGCTCAACAAACTTTCGTCAAACATAAATTACTAAGTTTTTCGACCCAATATTTTGTCTTTTACCCTAGATTTCTCGAAAAGTACAGTTCAGAACCTATTTTTTATATCAGATTTCATGTAAACCACTAAATTTACCCTTTAATTTGAATCTAAATAATTACATTAATTTTACCGAAGATGCAGAAATCAGGGCGAAATCTTTTGCCATCCGACATTCGCTTGCAAAGGGTTTCCGATCCTATGTTTATATAAACGTTATGCTTTAGTTTTACCAAGGCAATTGTCCTGACACTTTTTTATATTCTTATTTTTATATTCACCTAAAATATCTTATTTTTCTGAAAATTAATTTTTAGCTGAAAATGGTTTTATCTTTCCATTGAATACGTAAAAATAGATATAGGCTATGAGAGAATCCTGCAAAATTGAAAAGAAAAGTCAATGGTTTTTTTATATTTTTAGAAATAATCTTATTCACCAAAAAAAATATTATGTTTAAATAAGTTTCCTTTTCTAGAAAGCTTTATCAATCGACATGACAGAATTTTTCCAGGTTAGACAAAGTTTTCGAATTTGATTTATTGATACAAAAAAAAAGCCGTCTAAGTGCCATTAAAGGAAAACTCCTTTTCTTACATATACTTTTTTCTTAAAGATTTATTAATATTGATTTTTTGAATCAATATTTAATAAAGTTTTTTTTATAAGTTGGGTCTTTTATCAGACTTAAATAGGATGATATTTTATAATTATATATTTTACCACTCCAAAAATATTAAATAAAATGAACCCAAACGTAAAATTAAAGTTATTAAGTCAGCCATTAAAATTAAGTCGTAGTTTTTGTTTCATTTTTACTCAAGTAATCTCAAACCCAGTACTGGCTCATCACAGGACTTTCTCTTAATATATTTCCAAAAATATTCTACACTATAACAGCCGGAAAAGTAAAATTTTGTTCCTTGTTAACAAAGAACGTGATTGAAGTCCAAATACAAATAAAAATTTAAAAAAATGAATAACCTAAATTTATGTAAATATCATACCCATAAATTGAAGTATTTTTTTTTTTTTAAATTTAAAACCCATAAATTTTACATCAATTTATGGGTTTTAATTAATTCTTCATAACCTACAACCTGAATAAACATATTTCCAGTTAGAAGTTGGTAGCGGAATTTTTGTTAATATTTTAAGTTAACATACAAATATAAATATTAATTACCGTTAAAATTCTCTAAAATTTTGTTAAAATGGTTCAGTAAAAAAAAATTGAGACTATAATTTTCAAAAACGTGTAACGACATACGGATGAATTACCACATCAAAATTCATCATTTATACTTTTTTCAATTCAAGAAATATTAAGAAAATATTCACTATTATATATATTTACCCAAAAACAATACAAACTTAAAGAATTGAGCTGTTGTTTATTTTACTCTTTTCGGACTCAAGGAACCTCAAAAAGTCGAGTATTATTTTATTAAGTATTTTTTTAATAATAATAATAATAAAGGTAAAAAATGTATTGCAACCAGAAAAGTAAAAATGGGATATAAATTAAAACATTCGACTAATTTTAATTTATATTGTATAAAACAAGCAAGATCAATAAAATGAGACAAAAAAAATGTACTTTAACAAGTACAGAAGAGGTAACTATTTGAAACTGGAGCAAAAATTCATAGACCTATATACAAACACTCTTATTGTTAAAATAACTGGGTAAACTTGATATTAAAAGAGATGTCGGGAACTGATATGAATTAATTGACACTTTGATATAAAGTATATCAATAAGTGCACATCTTTTTTTAATTTTTAATTAAATATCTATTTTTAGATAGTTTTATTTACAAAATATTCTCTTTCTAAACCTTAAATTTTTTACAACATACCGCTAACTTCGAGAAAACTACAAAAACTCTTTTTGTTTTAATATAATAAAATTTTGTAATAATTTTACTGTATCGCTAAATTTTGCCTGATAAAGAATTACTTTAAAAATAGTATAATCAATATGAAATATTTTCTTTCTTAATTTCAGAAATTTATAGAAACAACAATGAAATGTTCAAATCTTTTTCTCCATAGTTTTCACTTTTTTTTATATAAAATTATTTATTTATTCACGCTTGACACTACTGCCTAATAATCTTTCGTTTAGGTTGAGATTAATTATGTTATGGAAAGGCCAAGCCTGATCATGATTTGAACCCAGAATTTTATACAGATCATTTTATCATCGAAATAGGAATGATATTACGATTTTATTTAATTTCCTACTCAACGTCATTAAATTTCAAAACTTATATATATCTATAAGTATATTTAATTTTTACACGCACATTTAACAAGCAGTGTCCAAATATAGTATAGCTCTTTGGCGAAAAAAACCCAGATAAAGTGGAATCAACTATACAAATTTCAATTCTAATTTTAACTTTCAATTTTTTAACACTTTTCTTATTCTAATCATGAGATAATTTTCATTAACTCACCAATTTTCTGATAATTTACCTGCTTCATTTTTTTATCTATTTACCAGGATACCAATGATGGGATTAATAGCTTTAAAAAAAATGTCTGTTTCAAAGTTAATTAATAAATATACAAAAAATTATCTGCATAAGTTTTTAATCTAATTAAACTGGCATAAAAAGTTGTAAAATCAAACAAAAATAAAATATACTGTCTTGACTCACGAGGGGTAAAAAAGGTGACGTAAATAAATTTAAGCTTCTTTTTTTTACATGTTTAGTCACGTGTAAATGAATGAAAAATGCAATTACATTTTGGTACAGGTATCATTTTCGTTTTCCTTCTTCAAACAATTATCATACTCATAACAAATCGTAATTTGTCCACAAATGGGTTTTTGAGGATCGAAAAGGTTATTGCACAGTTTTTAATTAATAGCTGTATACGGATGTGTCTATGTATGAGTATGTGTTTTTTTTTATTATTGTTTTGTTTTTTTATGTACACAGTAGTAACAGATGAACTGTAACCAACCAATAGAGTTGATATAGGCTAATCAAAAATCAAAATTTGGCTTACATTTATGAAGCTTTCAAGATATATAAATTGTTATCATTTTACACGCTGTTAATTAAAATGTGAAAAAGAACATTTAAAAAAATATATATTGATGAAAAATTTTGCTTTTATTTTCACATAAATGTTTTTTCCTGTAATTATCAATTTTTAAGCATTAATTATGAATATGCTTCTTTAAATTAAATAAAAGTTTGCGCTAAATTTACATTTATTTTTTAAACATAAAGAAAATTGAATATTATTTAAAAATATAATATATACCGGTAACTACCTGAAATTGATAAAAATGCTACTAAATGCAAAAAGGTATGTATTATTATAATAATAATCATGTAAAATTATTAAATATTTCAAAAGAAATAATATCGGACAGAAAATCTTTTAGAAAACTAATGAATAAAATGAATCTAAATGAAAGAACTTTGGAAAAGAAAAAATCAGTACTATGCTTGCGTGATGGTTAAGCAACTAAGTTTTCTTTGAGTGATTAATTATAGTTATTATATTTTCAATATTTTATTATATATTTTGATACAAATGCAAAAGTTTGTCTGTCTGTCTGTTTGTTTGCAACAGCATCAGGCGAGCACCAAGCGACCCATTGTTTTCAAATTTATCGTGGTACATTCCTATTATCCAAGGGAAGGTTTTAAGCCACAGATCTAGGCCTTAGCCCTTTTGGGGGATTAAGATGAAAATATTCATTAATGAAAAAAAAGGTCTTTTTAATTCGTTACATTTCTGTCACCACGGCAATTGAAATATAATAAAGTAAAATAACTAACTATTTTTTCCTTAATGAATAATATCTGTAAAATAGTTAATATTTTCACAACCATGAAGATAAAGAACGCTTCGGAGGTCCAGCGATTGGATCATTGAACCACCCTTTTTTTTTTTTTTTTTTTTTTTTTTTTTCTTTCTACTCTCCCCGACCGGAATATCCGATTAAGTTTACTCAGCCGGGGAGAGTGTCCTTTTACTCTCAAAGGAGGCGTCCCCCACCCGCCGGCTATACGTCCGGCTCGGCAGGTTGGCCTCCTCGGTCTCGGATCTTTTGTTTTACATTGCCTGCCTCTAATCCCCCGCTTTAGAGCCAAGGTCCGGCTATGCCGTCCCCCAGCGCCTCAGCAGGGAACCGGGACTCGGCCTTTACGCCTTTGGCCTCTAATCGACAGCGCCGACCCCACAAAGAGCCTAGGCTCCCGCAGGGACGACCCCGCCGACCGGGACTTGGTCTTTTATTTTAACCCAAACTCAAACTCCCCTGGAGTTCACCCCCTTCACAGGTACTCGCACACTAAGGCATGCAGGCCCTCTATGGAGTGACTGTCCGCCCTACCCTACTATTTATACTCCCATTCTTCTATCTTCATCCTCTTTGACCCGCAGGACCTCCCCGGCAAACCTGCGGAACCATTCCCAGTTCTCATTGTTGTACCCCAACCAGTTTATGAGATTTTCTGGTGTAAGACCATTAATTACTATTTGACCTCTGTTAACGGCGCATCTTGGACATATGAACAACGTATGTTCGGCATCGTCGTTCTCTGGACAATAGATGCACTGCGGGGTGGCTCTCTTCCGGATCCCATACAGATACTGACCGAAAGAGCCGTGCCCCGACAGTAACTGTGTCATGTAAAAATTGACATCTCCGAGTCGATTGTTATTCCAGGTTTTAATATTAGGGATTAGGCGTCTGGTCCATTCTCCCACTCTGGACCCTGCCCACTCTTCTTGCCATTCTTGTTCTATAATCCCTTCCATCTCTTCTTTCGACATACCGCTGTGTCTGAGGGATTGAACCACCCTGGCTAGACATATAGACACCCTGCCTATGTATATATATATATATATATATATATATATATATATATATATGCTTTTTATTAACCCTTTAAATTAAATTAACTCTTATAATTCAAATTAATCTACTCGAATCTAATAACGTATTTATTCGAAAACGTTACTACAAATAGACACTTTATATAGTAATGTCTCAATAAAATAATATCAAATCTAGGAGCAAAACAATAACTATATGATATAGCAATTAAAAATTATTTTTCCATAAAAATTTATAACAAATATTAAACATAGACTATTTAAAAAATAATAAAAATATAACAATAGAAAATAAACGATTGATGTACGGTTTACTGTGGTTTTTATAAGCAGAGAAATGTAACAAATGAAAAAAATGTATATAAAATAAAATTGTTCCAGTATAATTATTTTTTTACTTTAATGAATCTTTTTCGTTGTGGTTTTTACTTTTTTATTGTTAAATGCCAGATACCAGCAATCTGCCGGCTATGTTACAACGTAAAGTACAGTGTATATACATAGATGCAGCCAAAGTTTATTTTATTTTTTACAGATCGATGAGAAAAAAATATATATACATACAAATGGATCATTTATAAAAATCCCTATTAGTATTTTCCTATGGTTTTAGTCCGTGCATTCGTTTTTACGAAATACAAACGACATAGAAACAACAGCAATAATAAAAAATATATACCAAAAATAAATAAAATATTTTACACTGTAACATCTTCATTGTTCCACGGAGTTTTGAGGTTTACGTGATATTATTACAGCACATATACGAGTACATATATACAAGTAGCGGATAGCCAGCCACCTGTTATTTTTTGGACAGAAACATCAGTATCAGTAATAGTAGGAACAGAAACAATTTGTGAGGGATTGACGGGAACAGATCTGTAATCTGGGTCTATTCATCTTGTGTAACAAAACTGTTCCAACAAACCATTCAAATCTATTGTCATGGTAAAATATGGAGGCCTTTACGAAGAAACCATTCGTTATTATATTATCTGAAAAAAAAATATTGTGTAGAGTAATTACAGAACAGATTTAAATTTACTACACACCATAAAAATTTAATTCATATAAATTAAGCATTTACAATCTTTTTTTCAAAGATTTATGACTATTTATTTTAAATGTTTAAGATAATATAAAAGATGAAAATGATGATATAAACTTCCCGTAGATGAATTTTCTTTTAAATAATATAAATTGCTTAAATCAAAAACAAAAAAATATTTGACTATTGAAAAAATACATTGCCCTTGGATCTTAGAAATTTATATAAATATATACATTTTGAAAATCTAAAGGAAATATTTAACGTGAAAATAGAAGATGGAGAAATTTATACGATCAAATTATAATAAGAATATTAAGTTGACAGTTTTTGCATATGCAGAGATATTGTGTTGACCAACCTACATGCGACACGGAAGATTTACCTCCATCCTGTAGATCAAACCAAAGTTAATTAAATGTTAGGTAAGACCAAAAATCTTCTGACTTTACAAAAAGTAATATTTTCTATACGGGTTAAAAATTGGAAAGAAGGGATCAATGATTAAGAAAAGGGGTGAAAACGAGGGTGAAAACGACGTCTTCCCTTAAAGGACGAAACAAAAGCCCCACCCACAACAAAACTCAAAGCTCTCTTCAGGCAGTCGAAGCCGATCCCACCCACTATGGCTCAGAAGATCAGGAGCATTTTTAACCAAATGAGAGTACTATAATACTGATTAATAATGTTTTATTAATCATATTTGGCTCCAGAAATGAAGGAGCCAAATTAGAGCTGGTACAGAGTTCCGAAAAAAAATCGCCCATCGCCGTAATTGTCTTGCATGATGAAATATTCAATTGGACTACAAATCTCCTACAGGACGTGTGACTAAACCAAGTTGTTTAAAAGTTCAAATATATATATATGATGTAAAATTTATTTAAATTACATCATTAATTATATAAAAGTATATGGTGCGTAATATACACATAAAACAGAATTAATTAGGAATTGGTAAAATACTATTTTACCAAGAAACAACTAAGGAATCTTCTTAATAATCCATTTTCAGTTAAACTGAAAATAATTCGTGAAAAGTAAGCGAAAATATTTAAAGTTAAAACAAAAATGTTTGGTCTATTTTAAACATGTTATTCGAAGCATTCTTCCAAATCTTTGAATAAATTATTATTCTATAAATAAGAAACAGACTCAATAACTTTAAAAAATATTTATGACGACTAAACATAGTGTAAACTAACGCCGAACCTTAATAATACGCGTAATAAAACAACGAAAATTAGCCGCTGTCCATCTGAACGGTCGATGAAGGGAGTAGTAAGGGAAAGTTGACAAAAGGAGGGTGAGGTGGTGTTATGAGAAGGTAGCATTATGGGGAAGCATATGTCCTTAGGGTATCGTCAGTCAGTCACGACATAGCAAGGTGCCTGGGTGGAGTCCTAACCCAGGGCGTCACCCCGTTCATTAATCCAAGTAAAGATGTCATACATATGCTAATTACCATATAGATTTTTTTCTAGAAACCCTTGTTGTTTAAAGGATAAGTAATATACTTGGCCGTAGCATGCGGTATTCTGTAGGTTAGTCGATTTATCTAAAAGCCAACGCCCCCTAAAGATAAGGAATTCTCTCTTCTGTTTTTCCTCTAATGTCAGTAAGATTACTTTGCATAATTGTTATTACTTTATCACCACAAATGTATTAACGTAATTGACCATTTACCTGACCTCATTCGTTATATATTTAATTAAATTTTTCTTTCCTCGCTTTTAATTTAATGAATAATGTTAAAACTTTATCCTCAGCATTAAACATTTTTAGAAAATAACATTTTTATACGTAATAATTTTTAATATCGTTTAGAAAAAGTAAATATGATATTTTTTTACTGAACTGCTCATACATAAATAATAAATATAAAATATGCTCTACAAAACGAAAAACATCTTTTGACATCTTATAGAATTAAAGGTTAAGATAATTCAGTATTTATATATATATATACTTCATTCTCATTTATTGCACATTTATATATAACATATATATATATATATATATATATATATATATATATATATATATATATATATATATATAGTAATTCGTGAGTAAAAGGAAATAACTTGGAAACTGATTCTACAGCTTGAAATAAAGAAAACCGCTATACGACCGAAAACGCTTTGTTTTTGAGTTACAGCTACCGAAAAATTTCGCTCGGATTTCAGTTTCCGCGGTGAAATGAGATCATACTGAAATTTTTAAGGTGTTATATACGGGATAACCTTGATGGCTTCTTATGTTTTTAACCTGAAAAATCGAATAAAATATGTACCAGAACTGTATCTCCAGTAGTTATCATGATATCCAATGTAAACCAAAAAATTCGGGAAAGAAAAACACGTTTTTTTAGGTTTAAAGTACAATAACTTTGTTAAATGACTAATAAATAGGTAAACTTTATTATCAAAACTTGTAGAGAATTTAATTCTGAGAAAATTTATGTAGTTATATCTATAAAAAAAAAATCAACTTTTATTATTAAAAACAAAATAGAACAAAGCCTAATAGAACAATGTTATGAATTCGTAAAAATTAAAACCAGCTGTTTTTAGTACAATAAATTAGACCTTTAAAGTATCTTTTTTTTTAATTTTTAATAATCTTCGTGAGAATGGTACACTTCCCAACGCTCATGTTTCATCCGAATGTCAACCGATATATGGTGCTGAAAAGGAAAACATTATTCAGGTGGTAACGAGCACGCAAAGAATTTCTAAATAACTCAATATTACACAAAGTACATTGGGAAGGAATTACATGCTCACGGGCTGCCTCCTTATCATGTACAGAAATTTCAACACCTCCAACTTGGTGACCGTGTGAGGCAGTCAGGCGACAGCAGTTTTATCAATCGATAGACAACAATTATCATTTAATTCCGGTCATACTACTTTCCGGTCAAGCTACTTTTACCCGTAATGGCATAAACAACATATGCCCGTGGTCTGAAGAAAGCTCTCATTCTGTAGTTGAATCAAATTTTCAACAACGATCTTTGATGAACGTTTGGTGGTGTGGAATGATTGACGGTGGTTGGCGAAACGAATTGAGTTGTATTATTAACTTGATGGAGCACCAATACCTACTAAATAAGTGCGTCCAAACCTATGTTTATATGAACTTTCTTCTTTATTTTCACCAATGGAACATGTTCCACTATTATATTCAGGTTATTATATTCTTCATGAATCACTCTTAATATATATAAGAAAGTACGCGCGCGCGCGCGCGTGTGCGTGTGTGTGTGTTTGTTGAGGAGTAATATTTAAACAAGTACCTACTTTATGTAATTATCATACAATAAAATAAATGTTTTCGTTACTCGGAAGGGATTATTGAAATATTAGAAGGACTTAAATAGTCAAAAACTATGCGATGAGGTATAAAAAAAATACTGAAGACGTTTTTTAATTACTCTAAAATAAAATATTTATACAATAAATCGTGTAGAAGTAATTGCTGCTTTCCACGAATAAACAAAATTTTGTAATTTAAGTAATGGTCAAGTTTTTAACAATTATGAAAAATTCGCAACTTTTTCCTTCAAATTTTAAAAAGATAATTAAAATAGCATTCTTTCTAATATTATTAAAAAACCAAATCTAAGAAAACGGAGAAATAATTAAACTCTGTACCTAAAACGAAAATATAAAATAATTTATTATTTTAAAGTTTAAATTGGAATAATACATTCTAAAAATCGCCGTTTTAAATACGGGGATTTTAAAAAATTCAAGCATAATTAAAATATTTGATTCTGCACTGAAGCAACAATAATACAATGTGTATAAATCCCTACAAATCGAAAATAAAATTATTCATTCCTCTTTCTAATAAAAAATTACTTATGAGAATCTGAAATTTTAAAAATTCCAAGATTTATGAATTAGAAAATTCTTCTTAGTCTCTAAACATTACACTATAAAACTTGATGATTATTGTAATTAAATTATAAAGCTGAAACCTTATTATGATTATTATGAAAACAAGTTATAAACTTATATTTCACATCAGAAATAGAAGTGAAATTAAATAAAAGTCTTTTTATTATCGTACAATAACCATTGTGCTACTTTTCAGATCATGTACGGTTTTATCCAAAAATACCGATAAAGGAAACTAGATGAAAACTTACGTGAAACGTATGAAAATTACTGCGAGTTGTATTATTACTTTTTTTTTATCACAGACGAATGGAAAACGTTACAAAATTTCCTACAGATAAGACTTTACACCTTTTTTTAATCAATATTTCATAATTTAGATGATGTTAATTCTTATTTACAAGAGTTATCATGGAACAGAAAACATAAACAAAAAAGACACGAGAATTAGAAGAAGGCCTCAATTTCCCCAGTAATTAAAAAAAAAATATTACGAAGAAAATGCAAAACTGAAGATCACTTCTGATATTTATAATAAAAATGTCTGAATATTACTTAAAA
This sequence comes from Lycorma delicatula, assembly GCF_047948215.1. Taxonomy (NCBI): domain Eukaryota; kingdom Metazoa; phylum Arthropoda; class Insecta; order Hemiptera; family Fulgoridae; genus Lycorma; species Lycorma delicatula. The sequence goes on from NC_134459.1 coordinate 115,190,000, forward strand.
AATGATAACGGCTATTCTATAATTAAATATACGCCAATTTTAAAACTAACAATAATAAAAATAACTGCTACTAATTTTTAAAGTACATAGTCCCATAAAAAAAAGTTTTTTTGCATAAATTTAGTAAATATTAATTTTAGAAATTTTCTTAGATTTAAAAATATAACTAAAAGTTAACGTCTTATACAAATCATTTAATATCACGGTTGAAGAAAAATGTAATTTCAGTGACCTAATTATAACAATAAAACCCCAGTGAACGTGTGTCCTTACACTGTCATTTGGCTGAGTATGTTCTCAATGAACGAGGGCTATTCAGAAAGTAAGGAACGTTTTCACCTGACGCCGCCAGGCGCACGCCAATCGCGTATATATTGGTGTGCTCGTGCTCGGCACCTCAGTCAGCGTCCAGCCGTGATAACGTGAACATCTCCACACTGCCCGGTTTTTTATATACAAATTTGAAATGTGTGCTGCAATCGAAAATCCCGCCAGTTGTGAGGTGCGGTCTGTGATTCGTTTTTTGTTGGCAAAAACTTAAAACCAATAGAACTTCATCGGGAACTGTGTGAAGTGTACGGGAACAACGTAATGAGTGAAAGTTTTGTCAGGAAGTGGTGCATTCAGTTTAAAAATGGCCGAACAAACGTTCACGATAAAGAGAAGAGTGGACGTCCGAGCATTGTGACTGACGATCTGGTCTCCAAAGTTGACGAAAAGATTCGTGAAAACCGCCGTTTCACAATAACTGAGCTTTCTCTATGTTTACCACAAGTTTCACGGACTTTATTGTTTGAAATTGTTTCACAGAAGCTAGGCTACCACAAATTTTGTGCAAGATGGGTGCTTCACTGAGTGGTTGAGGTCACAGGCGTCAGAATTCTATGACACAGGAATTTCAAAGCTTGTCCACCTCTATGATAAATGCCTGAATTTGTATGGTGATTATGTTGAAAAGTAGTATTTTAGTTCCTCTTTCACATGTATATAATAAAAAGTTTTTCTTGTACTTGGTTTTTTTAAAATTCCAAAACGTTCCTTACTTTCTGAATAACCCTCGTATTCCCCGAATTGCTAAATGAAGGAAGTACACACGTACTTACAATATAAGAACACACATGCACTAGTACGTATTTTTGGTAACTAGTTTACTGAGATTCCATTTTTTGTTTAGTATTATAAATATTATATTATTCTGCATATTAATTTATATACATACATTTATAACTATTTTATTTTTTTAATAAGATAATAAAAATTATCAAAACTTAAACACAAATTATTATATTTAATTTTTGTAACTAATAAACGTAAAAAATAATTTTGTTTAGCACGTAGGTATCTAGTGAAAAAATTGATGAAAATGTTCTGCTGACTATAAGGAGTACATTGTAAAATTACTCATTCTAGAAATAGAATACAGCACCGTAAAGCATTTTGCCTAACTGCATTTTTAAATTACAATCAATTTTCAATATCTAAGTATATATTCATAAATTAGAAACCCATTTTTCACAAAAACTGTTACAATGATAAATAATTTTAATTCATATGTTAACGTTACCATTATCATTATTTATTCAAAGGCTCAACAACGACTGATTCTGTGTGTTTATTATACTTATAAAGTATTTTCTTTTTGATGACTTTCATTTCATTACAATTAATTCATTTCGTCATCTTAAAACTAATGCGATTAAACTGTTCTAGATAACGGGAATTATTTTAAAACTTTCCAGAATTCAAACCTGGTTTGCCAGAGGGAGGTCCCTCTGGGAAGCCATTCCTGTTATCTTATATCAATAAGAATGCTTTTCTTATTAACTGCTTTTCAATAAGAATGATTTGCTTATTCATTTAAGAGAACATAAATATTTCTCTTAAATTCACTCACGACAATACATCCTACAGGAACCCACCACCACTATCAAGTAATCTTTCCTCCTCTGAAATATATAAATTTGGTAAGAAAATTAATAATTTCATCTATATTAATATAATTATTTATTTATCATATAATTAATAATTAGTTCTACCTACACTTAATTCAGCGTTTGTTTCATCATGATCAAAGCTATATGTAATAAATAAAAAATGAGCAAAGTAACCATTTAAGATTCTACTATATTATTTGATAGATTCGTACCTAAATACATGTTTCAAAAAATACACCTCAAATGTTAATAATTTAAGAATATTTTGTTTATTTTTAAATTTGTATATATATATATATACAAATACTGAAACTAATTTCAAACAAACCCTTCCTTAATTTTATTAAAACTAAAGCAGATTTTTTATACTTTTATAAAAATGTGATTTTACTTTTTAAACTGTATTATAACTTTACAAACATTTTTAAATATTTATACTGTCTTATTAATAATAAAATAAAATGAAGATAAATAAATATGTACTATGAAAATGTTTCTTAAATTTTAAAAAATATAACTAAAGCTATATCAAGTCGAATGTAAATTCTACTAATTTTCCATTAAATACTACTACTACTAATTTACAAATTATTCGAATAATTTTTATAAATCTTTTTTTTCCCACCTGTACCGATATATGCTTCTATAGCTATAATGGGAAAGTATGTAAATCGGTAAAAATGGATATAAAAAAAAAATTGGTTCTATATTTTAAGTTTTGTAACTTAAGCGGATATATAAATAAATTACCAAAACAAAAAATATATTTAAATAAATTGGGAATAAATCTGCGAAAAAAGTTTTCATTCCAATGCATTCAAGTCCAATACTCTACTTTTTGAGAAACGGGAATTTGTGTGTATGTAAAATAGGTACATATGTATAGTATTAAAATATATTATTTTGAATATTAATCTACACATATATAATTTTTTTTTTTAAGTAGAATAATAAAAATTATCAAAACTTAAAACACAAATTATTATATTTAATTTGTCTAACTAATAAACGTAAAAAATAATTTTATTTAGCACGTAACTAGTAAAAAATTAAACATTTTCGGCTGACTATAAGAAGTACATTGTAAAAATTCAACTAAACTCGACCTCACTGACCGATTTTCTTCAAGTTTGTCAAACAAACTACCTTCATGGGGAAAGTTCGATATATCTTTGTATTTTTTAAACAATGTTAAAGAACTCTTTTTTAGATTTATTATCATCTCCAGGAATGTTTTTTTCTTTTTTTTTAATTAAATTTACTCGAATGCTTCTTCTTTAGGTATGGGAGCCCCCAATTTTTTGTTTGGCTCAAAATAAATTTACAATCGGTTACAGTATTACAAAAATAGCTAAATATGATCACATAAAACACATGTAGAGAGGCTTCCGTCGAAGATCAAAAGGCCAGGCAGTCATACCTTGTTGAAGGCCTACTGAAAGTCCAAGAAGGCAGCTGAACAGTATTTATTCTCTTCAAGCACTTGCTGATAATCTCAATAGGTCTTTGCGTTTGTTCAATGGTAGTGACCACCTCGAAAGCCGAACTGATGATCAAGAATAACATGACAATGTTCAAGAATAGGTCACAGCGTCTGAAGAAAAAGTCTCTCGTACATTTTAGACAAAATGGGTTACAGTCCTATTGCCCTATTCAAAGGCACCTCTTGTACCAGTTTACCTGGTTTAGGGATTATAACCATTTGTGAAACCTTCCACTCCGTCGGAAAATAAGTAGCGCGCAGGATACCATTAAAAAGGAGTGTTATGTACAAAATGGCTTTCTTTGAAAGGAAACATAAGTAGAATTTTATTACTAATTAATTCAATGTCTGGGACTTTCTGCGATCTCTGCTCCTTTCAGAATCACTGATGACGAAAATTGCTTAACAGGAAGACTCAGAGAAATCAGGCAGCTCAAGAATTCATGGATTTCCTCCACGCTAGCCCCTCGTATGGCGAGTGGCTCAAAGACCATACTCAGGTAATTGCAAATTGGTCAGTCTTCCTCCGACGATCTGAGCCCATGACCCATCCAACTTCTTCAAAGAGAGAAATGAGGGAGGTGGCCGTTGAAGATTCTAGGCAGCTCTCCAAAGGGAGTAGCTGTCTCCACTCAAAGGAAAAATATTCTCGAGGTAATTTTTGAATGTCTCATTTTTAATAGACCTTTAAATTTTAATAGGCTTTTTTTAATAGAACTCAGAAGTTGTTTCAACCCACGAGCAGCCCTTTTCAAAGATGTCTTATTTACAGGTTTCCTGAAACACTGTCAATTCCTCCTAAGTTTCCTTTTAATAGCAATAAGGTTTATCACCTCCCTTGGGTAGTCCGTTCATCCCTACCCCATATAATCAATCTCAGATGTCGAGTGCCAGGCAGCATCCTCTGAGATTGAGTCACATATTTCGTCGCATTATCGATATCAGCGGAACACATCAACGGTACAGGATCGTCCTAAACCCAGCTTCGGTACGCGTTCCAATCGATCCTGTTCTTAAGGAGGGCAGGTAATTTTCTTTTAACACCATCGAACTAACGATAAGTAGGATATGTGGTCAGACGTCGTATCGTAACTGTCTCTAACTTCAGTGTGCAATGATGAAATTCCTGAGGTGATGTAGAAGTCCAACAGGTCTGGGATCTTTGTCGGTTTTAGTAAGTTAGTTGCAACCCAGAGATCACATTGAGACGCATATTAATAATGCAAACTTGCTCCGAGTCTCGAGTGAACTAGTGTTCACTCGTGTTCAACACACTAGTGTTCAAGTTTAGTCTTTTGCCTCTGTTTCCTACCCAAGATTTCCTTACAGACCCTGTAATTAGATGGTCCGATTGGCAGAGTGCACAAGCACCTGACGTATCTGTTTTTAGTATAATCTGCAGTTCTATGGCCCGCTGCATATTTAACACAACGGTAAGACCGCATGCGTTGTTCTTACTGTGGTTGTACTGTTGGCATCGCATACCCTGAACCAATCCAGGAAGTTTTCTGGGTGTCTCAAACATAACCCCACAGCTCGCGATGTATCTCAGATTAAGCACATCCTTGTTGTTATCTTTGAGCTCCAGGTTGATGAAAAATGTCGACAACGGTTGCTTTGTGACTAGATGACTGCTTCTGATTGAGTGTCAGTGTTCCTCAATTTCTATCTTGATGATATCTATCGGAATTGAGAAGTGTATATTTCTCAGAACATAGCGAAATAAAATCTCGTCTTTCCTCGTAAGGTGTGACCAATCAAATTGTATTCACAGATTAAATCAATTATCTCTTGTACAAGTTAATATCCTTCGAGATCACCAGTAATTGCTTAAGGCTAATTTACCTTTATACTGTAGTTACATTTACTAACCACAGTTTCTAGCAATTCATAAGACTCGCAAAATATCGATAATTCCGTATAGAACTATCGGTTTGGGCCTAATGGTGTTCTTTCGAGAAGCCTTAATGTTATAATTTTCCACTGTGAGGTCCCGGTAACGATTTAATGGAGGCAATTCAGTAGCAATTTGGTGGGAGTTGCGACTCTTTAGGAGTACGTAAGACTAGCACAGTCTGCCATAGTATGTATCTCGCTTTCAGAGGCATCATCCAGATCGAATAAAATTTCATCTCTAATTAGTTTACGAAGAGATTGTTTAATGGAATCTCCTCTGTTCAACGGTGCCAAGGGTCCAGGTTTTCTAGAAAATATTCGTTCCGTTCTCAACATTTGGAAGAGCCGGTAACAGATCCATAATTAACCTTTCCACTATAGGCTGTAGGTTAACCCGAAAATGCAATTAAAAACCGGAAAAAATGGAAATTAAATAAATATAAAAAAAAGATTTGCAATACAATACTTCTGAATGGTCACATAGTAATTCACAACTTCGATATAATGTTTAAATACCATAAAAATAAAAAATCTAAGCAAAAGAAAATCTCAAACCTTCACTATTTTAATTTTAAAGATAAATATAACCTCTATTTCGATTTTAATTTATTTAAAATCAATTTTAGTGAATATTTTAATTATTAAAGCAAACCCCCTGAACTAAGAGTCTCCAAATTTTCAAAGAAATTATTTTACCATAAAGATACAAATAAAGTGATTGAATCTAATTGATCATTTTCAGGCATAGGTTTAGTGGTTTAAAGGTTATAAGATTCCTTTGGTCGGTCTTAGAAACAAAACTGATAATAATATATAATGATTATAAGTATCAACCTTGTTTAAGGTTTTCTGGAAGTTTAGATGATCAGTTACAATAAATATTGACGATCAAATATGCTGATGTATTAGGATCATATAAATTAAGAATGTTTCTAATAAAGTTAATTAGATACAGAATAAATTTAAAAAGATAGTGATGTTAATTTCGGTAAAAGTGCAAAAATTTTAGTTATAACATTCGCGTTGTCGATTATAAGCTGTTAGCTGTGCGGCTGAAAACTGAAGCCGACAGAATGAGTACATAGCCTTTCCAACGTCTGATTAGTATGCAAGCCAGCTAACACTCATAGGTTACCCTTTCCACCCCCTCCAATCGATTCAACTAAAGCAAACTGAACTCAACAATTTGTTCACAAATGCAACAGAATACTCGTACTTTGTGAAGGTTTTAATCATACTACCATTGCATCTGATCAATCCTTTTTAGAAATCCATCATTATTAACATCAAGTTTCATAAATAGACTGTATTGCGTAGCATAACATTACAGCATTGCTTATCATAATTCTTGCATTGAAAATAATTTCTTCATTTGCTTGGGAAAGTTTTTTAATCAATAATATGCGTGAATTAATTCCAATTGAAAAATTGATTATTAAAAATAAGTTGCTGCATTCTTAGATTTTAAACGGAAAAATATTTAAACGCGTCACTGTAGTTAAAAATATCACGATTATTCAAAAAAACCATACTTATTAAATAAAAAAATGAAAAATTTATTATTACTATTATTGGATATTTTCTGGGCAGCATTATTGTTCTAAAATTAATCTCATTGTAAAGAGGATTCAAATATTAATTAAAAATAATAACCAAATGACTTAATTAATTTTTTTCCGACAATAACAGTTGTTTACTTCGAATTTTCAAGGAATACTCCTAAAACATTTTCTTGAGATCTGCGCATCAATAGGAATTTATTGATGTACTCTCATCTATCTGCATGTAGACACGTGAGTGAACGCGAACACACACAGACACACACACACACACACACACACACACACACACACACAAAACACAAAACAAATTCTGGACAAAGAACAAAGATAAACAAATTCTGGACATGCCACGTTGACACAAAGAAACCTCTTTGTTTGAGTAAAATTACCTTCAAACGACAACATAATTGTGAATGATATGATCAATATTTCAGAATAAAAGCAAAATCCAATATTCCTCCGTTTATATAAGCAGACTGACTAAAGATACGATTGATTGCAACATCGCACGAAATGATTACAGATACAATGTAAAAATAACTATAAATCATTTTTTATACAGATATAATAAAAAAATAAATAAAATCACATACATATTTATTGTTTATTAAATAAATATAATCGCTTAAATAACAAAACTGGAAACTAAATTTTATATATATTTTACTTGTTAAAACCCAAACATGAATGGCAATATATTACATAAAAGATAAATATATTGAATCTTAACTATAAATATACGCCAAACTTAGAAAAGAGTTATGTCTAACTAAAAAATAATTATCAAAAAGCTAATACATATTTACAGTGTCATATATATTTTTTAGTTTTACCATTTTATTTTTAATGATTAAATGTAAACATAACCCACTAATAAAACAATACCAATCTAATTCGAGGAATGTTAAAGGGTTCCACTTGAATTAGGAATTTAAAAAAATCTTAAATTTGAAAAACTCCTTATAATTTTACTTGTTATATAATGCTAAAATGAAAATAAAACTTTCCAGTTCAATTTCGAGGTTAGAATTATCTGTCATTTATTATATTTTGTTTGTTAATGATACTGTCATTAACAAAATAAGCAAAATCATTTAGTAAAATAAAATTAAAGTTTAATGAGAAATAGATACCTACGTTAATGATATCATTGTTTCAAATAACAATTTTTTCTCAAGACTGACCTAAGTCTAAATACGGCAGACAATCATAAAAAAAAATTACGAACCGTTCGAAATTCTTTAACATCGTAATACGAGTATGACCCATAATTCATACAGAAAGTATTACAAATCAGTTAGGTAGTTTTACCTATTTATAACATGTCGTATTAATAATTCCGATATCTATTCTATTCATTTAATATAAAAACAACAAATAAAAGAAGTAAACGACAAATAAAAGTAACAGTGACTACGTAAGATATCTTTAATATAACCCTAAATAAATTAATCATACTTTTTTACTCCTGAGATCAAATCGGTTTGGAAATTGTAAAATTCCATGAGTGGCCGGAATTTGGATTCGGATCTTATGGATGAAAAGCTGAGCTCTACCATTCTTCCACGGTGAATGGCATCTTTTACCAAGATCTATCATCTTCAATTTGTATGTTTTTAATTTATTCACTTAATTTTTTTTTCTTTCCGAGAAATAATATATGCTGCTTCTTTCTTCAGTAGCATTTAACTTTATATATATATATATATACATGCATATATAAAGTTAAAAATTAAACAAAACGCTTACGAAATTAAATAATAAAAGAAAACAAGTGAGAACAATGACCAGAGGATGCAGATAATAATACTAATGATGATAATTAGTAACGATGGCTATTAGTTACGAAAAAAAATTATAATCATTAATAAAATTAATGACTTACATCACTGACATAATCTGTATTCCCTTCAAACAAGCGAAGTTAGTCATTTATAAACACATTTATCGCAACATTACAACTTCGCTTCTTCCTTTTAAATTTTTTATTCACGTCAATATATTAACATTAATCACCTCAACACTGCAGTATCATTGAGCTAAGCAAATTGTATCTCATCCCATAGCAACAAGACATTCATTTTTTTCTTTTGTTACACAATACTCTTTAAACACAAATAATTTTAGACTTTATTGCATTTTTTGTTTATGTAACATCACAAGTTTCTGTGCATTTACTTTAGTTTTAAAAAAATAATTTTTTTCTAAAAATAAAAAGGTTTTATGTAAAATATTATTATAATAGGATATTCTACAATTATTATGTTTCAGCAAATTAGATTTCACATGAACATGAGAATTAATAAACAGGCATAAAATAAATTACATCCACGTTTCTATATAACTTGTTCGCTTAAGGAATCAAACAAAATTAACCAAAACAAATTATACCAGAAATTCGTTTCTTAACGTGTGGTTTTAAATTTATATAAACTAAAAAATACAATACTGAATTGTTTTCTTTATAAATGATAAACACGATCTTTCTTTTTTTCTGAAAAGTTATGGGTTTGAATCTGATCGGCTCCGAATTTTTCATACGATACATAAAATGAGTAACGTATTACCAAATACGTTTTTTAAATTTAGATTAAAAAAAATAAATAAATGTTGTTTACAGCTATTGCATGCTAATTAATAACATAACTAATTTTTAATAATAAATTATATTGTGAAGAGTAAAAAAATGCTTGCATCTTAGGTATTTATCTTGATGATGATTAGCCATTCAGTCGTGTTTGACCCTTGGCGATTCCATAGGCGAATGTTCTCTACGATTTTTGATCATGTACCGCTTCTTTAAGATGCGCTATTGCCCTGATGTTGTTTTTGATGGTGTCAAGCCAGCTTGTCCGTGATCGTCCTGTGTTTTTTTCCGCTGAACATTCTGAGCATAATCGAAGTTTCTAGACAATTTGCGCACGAGGCCAAAGTATGTCAGTAAGTCTTGTGATTTTAGCTTCGAGTGAAATTTCCTGCTTTATACGTTTGATGACTTCTTTGTTTGTGATTCTGGTGGTCTATGGGATTCCCAACAGACTTCGCCAGCACCACAATTCGAACGCAACGATTTTCCGCCGTTTTGATTTCCTGAAAGTCTAGCTTTCACAATCGTACATGGTAATTGGAAAATCTATCGTCTGCATTTTGTATTCAATCCGGCAACTGTACTTTTCCAAACCTTCTGCATACTAAGCATTACGGTTCATCCAAGTGCAATACGGCGTTTAATTTTAGGTGCCGATTCTGCATCGCGGTTGATGCTGGAACCAAGGTAAATGAAATCTTAGACACATTCAATTTCGTCCCCGTTGATTTTTATCTTGACATTGCCGTCACCTGCAGTAGTCATTATATTTGTCTTCTTGATATTTGATATCAAGATACAGGCCTAATTTTTCGCTTTTTTCGCTTCCGTCTTTGATTCTCTGAATTAATTTTTTCAGACCACTTTTTGTCTCGGCTAATAAAAATTTGTTATTTGTATACCCCAAATGATTGATTTTCTTGCCGCTTAATCTTACTCCAACATTCGACTCGTCCAGTTAAATTATTTATCTTAAATCTGTGATAACAAAAAATGTATTAAGTTTTACTTATTCACTGTAAATACATAAATACTTTGTTTTAGTTCATAATATTATATATTATATAATTTATTACGTTAGTTCAAGAATGAGTAAGATTGCTACTCTCCAGATATCAGAAAAAACTGCTCCAGAATTTACTTTAACGTATCAAGAAATACAAATTACAAATGAAGTATTAAGATATTACAAGTATAAAAATAAGTATTGTCTTTCTTATTAAGAATAATTTGAAAAATTAAACTCGTGGTCACTAACAGATGCAACTAAAGTCAGTATATATACATATACACTATACTGCTTTTAATTTCCTGTTTATTAGCTGTTACATACACAGCTAATAAATCCCGGAGATCTTCCGATCTCCGGAATCACCGTTATCAAATTCTGCTTCTCTCATATTTTCTCAATATTTCTTCAGTTTTTTATTCAGCCCACTTCATTATTTCCTATTCCTCTCCGTAATGACATGTAAAAAATTACTCTACATCTCTTCTATTCTTAGACACGCAGTACAATTCAACACAGAATACGTTATTAGTTTTGTATTTATTATTGAGGATGGTGCATTATTACAAATAGTTTATGAAAGAGAGATCCTCTTCGACAGACAAAGAATTTTTTTTAGTTTTTTTAGCAGACAATTTTTATATGACAATTTATTAATATAAAAAAATATATAAATGCACAAAGGGAATAAATTAACACGTGAACAGGAAAGAAAAGCGCCTTCAACATCCTAAAAATAAGACAATTGCCACCTGAATATGTTACATTATTATTTTCAATTTCCAGATCTATAGAATTTGTTTGTAATTAAGAAACAAAAGGATAAAATTGTATCAATGAATACGTTAAAAGGTAGTTTTACCTTCATACTATATATATAACAATTAAATAAATCATTTATGTAAAGTATAAAAGGTATAAATGTAATTAGAAATGAAAATATAAAAGCAAGTATAAAAAAGATTTCATTCAATAAAAAATATTAAATAACAAAAGATTTAAATAACATTATTATACGCCTACATACTTAGATCTGATAGAGACATAATGCAGACTGATTACCTGAATAGGTATAGAAAATAAGCATGTTGTGTATTTCTCCGCATGCAATAATAGAAAGTTAATTATACAACCGACTACATCTGTGAATCAATACATGGCAAGTGCATGGTATATCTGTGTAATTATATGGTGATGAATCGACTAACAGAATAGATATAAATAAACAAATAAAAGATTGTATTCTTGTATTACAAAATAACGTTAAAGTACAATTAAAATTTTTGCAGCACTTTTCTGTGCAGACGCGGGGTCGGCTACCGAAAAACTTTGAGTCTTATCACTCCCCTCCATATCTCTATTTTATTTTGATATTACCCAACTCGATTTCCTTCCCATCATCCCAGTAGTTTAATTTTCTTAATTTAGAGATAGATAGTAAAATTAAAGTATCTAATATAATATATTAAGTAAGTAATATATTATATATATATATATATGTGTGTGTGTGTGTGTGAGTGTGTGTGTGTGTGTGTGTGTGTGTGTGTGTGTGTGTGTGTGTGTGTGTGTGTACAATCATGAATGAATATTTCTCGGTTGGATATTATAATAAAAACAGAAACAAAATATTCAGATCACAGATAAATCACTACCTAGATGACGAAAATAAATAAAAAGACACAGAAAATAGATCACAAATATTCTATTTTCATAAAACTTTAGTTAAACCGTTATAAATGTTTTTTACATTACAAACATTATAAAATAAAAAACTCAAAAAATGACAAGACGTTTTATTTCAAATTTGAAGCTTTATGAAGTGCAACTACAAAATATAACCTAGACATTATTTGTATTAGATATATTACAATGTATAATATATATATATATATATATATATATAGCTGACATTCCGTTGCAGCTTTGCCTACGCTGTACGCGTGTATAGAATTTCAAAAAATGAAGATTTTTTTCTTCAATAATTATGTGTGGGCTCTTCTTATAAGAGTTATTACTATTCACAACTATTTCTCAAAAATTGAATCGATTTGGGTCGAGAATATACGTTCTCTTCAAGTCTTTGAGTACCCTCTGGCGTAGATTCACGTTGTCTATGATTGTAAGTTGTAGTAACTCTACAATTTCTTCTTCCTATCTGTGAGGTCGCCGATCTAGGCGTTTGAAAATATTAATACCAAACTGAAAATCGAATTTCCATCGATTAAGTATATGGCTTACCTGATGGAATTTCTTAGATCAGGATATAAAAATCTACAGAGTGCTACTTTACTCGAGTGAAAATGAGTTCTCGCAGGTCAATTCTCGCAGGTCAACGCTGAATTAGACAATTACATTAAATTTAGTAAAACACATAATAACTTTCTAAAGAAATAGAAATTGGCATAAAGAGTGTGTATTAAATTTAGTAAAAGTATTTTTAGGTTTTTTCCCGTCAACGATCACCGTAAGACCACATACAATAGTTAATTTCTGTTAATTTTTTAGCTCTCCAATACTCTTTAATTCTTTCACTGGCCAACGGCACAGTCGGAAGGAAGAAAGAAGGACTTTCTTTCTTCCAATCACTTTAGGTTAGCGCATTCTTTCTCCTCCTTCTGAATCGCTCTGAATTCTAAGATTTTTTCCTTAGTAAATTAAACTGGACAGTTATTTTTAATGTTTTTTTTTTTTGTGTTGAGGGTGTTGAAACATTTTCATGTAACCTTACAAAATTTATTCTACATAGTTAAAAAAATCCTATTGGGGTTTATAATTATAGTGAATGGAAAATATTTTTATATATGGAGCAAACATTTTACATGTAGAGTATATTTTCTGATATTAAACATAATCAATATTTCTATTAACGTGTTTAAGATCAAATACATTTTTTTTCTCATTTTTTTAAATTCTTCATCCGTCACGTTTATGTTTGCTACCCTTAGATCCTCTTTAACTTGCTAGAACCATTCAACCTTCGTCTTGTCACTATTACACCTGTCAAAAATTCTCTTCGTAAGTCTGTTTGATTCCATTTTTGTCAGATATCCATAGAATTCCAGTTATTGCTTATGTGATTCTATTTAACTCCTGGTAAGTTCCTCATTCTTCCTTAATCTCTAAATATCGTTAGTTTTTCTGGTCCCTAAGAGTTCCCTTAACATCCGTCTTTCAGCAATTTCCAGTTTATCTATTTCCTGTTGCTCTGTAGCTACGCCTTGTCGTGTTTGGTTCAAAGGTTTTCGGGATATATAAATAATATAGTGATATTTTATTTTATTTGAAATAGGCCGTTTTAAAGAAAAGCAAAAGTTAGAAACCGGATCTTGATAAAGATCAGAAACGTGAGCTAAGACTCTGGAATGATGAAAAAATATATGCATTTTATCCTATATTTTCCAAGCAAATTCTTGAATATTTGCTTCGAAATACTTTAAATATATATTATTACACTGACAAAATCATATAAAATAATTCTAAGCAACGATGATGACCAACAGAATGAAAATTATTTTTAAATCGTGCAAAAAACAACAATAATTTTTTGGTTAAAAAATATTCAATTAAAATTAAATGAAAAAAGCAGACAACGAGACCTCAAAAGGGACATAGTCTACAAATGAATTCAATGTCATTTTAAATCGGTCCGTTTTTTAAGAATAAGGACTGGACTTACATTAGAAAAAAATTAAATACTTTTTTTTATCCAAAGTTACGTAAAGACTAAACTAATGCTGCTATTAGTTTACGCACTATTTTTAAGTTCCTTACCAGTGATGTCTAAAACAAACATATATTCAATAAGGTTTTAGTTTATGACACTAATTCAATAGTTAATGTATTCTATTTGACCAATATTTAAATATACACTAAAATATATATAATAAAATAATGGTACAATAATAATTAAAACTTTTGATTTATTCTAGAAGAATGAAAATATTTTTAAATATGTTAAAAGTAAATTTATTAATTTTAAATTACATAAAAAACGTTTTCAAATTTTTAAAGTTATTTTTTAGAACGATCTAATATTCTTTTAAGCAGATAAATCTCTTAACTGTCACAATCCAATTTTCAATTTATAAAAATATACGTACATGTATTTTTAAATGCATATATATATATATATATATATATATATATATATATATATATAAAACGATATATACATGTATATCTCGTATAAGTTATTAAATATGCATTAAAATACTTTTAATTCAGAGAAAAAATAAAAGTTTTCATTTCATTCACTTTGTTTATTCGATGTAATTAACTTTCACTACTATATAAAAATTTTATAATAAAAATGTTTAAATAAATATCGGTAATTCTTAATAGATAATGTTTATATCAAAACGAATAATACAATGACTTACATTTAACATTTGTAAAAATGTTTTTAATAATATTTTTTTGCAATAAATAAATTTATTATTAACAGTTACAATTAGCTGACATTTTTCTGAAGTTTCATAAAAATGAATGATATGCTGTTTTTTTTTTTTTTAATTAATGTGTAATAATGATCAACACTGACATAACCTAATTATTCTAAATTTTAGACATTGAAATACAATAATATCAGCAAAAAAAAATCCCTGTTTATCAATAGTTAATGATTTATCATAAATAAATCGTGTATAAATTATTAAAATTGGGAATTTAATTATAATATATTCTTTATATGGTTTTTATCTTAAAAATAAAAATATTAAGATATTTAATTGAAGAACAGAGCTTGTCTGTTGTTTTGACACATTGAAGATAATACAGCACCAAGATGAAGTAGAATATCATTAAAAGAAATAGAAATAACGTAAAACGAAAATGATGTGATAGAAGAATAAATAATTAATAGAACTAAAAAATCTTCTCAGCTCCCTTTCTATAAACTATGTTATTGAAATATTTTTACTATTTATCGGAAGGGGGAAAAGGAAGGAAGAGTGAATATCAATTTAAAAATAGTCCATATATACAAAATCTTTGGTTTTTCAACGTTATTATCCAAAGGTATTATCAGAAAGAAAAATAAAAGAAAAAAGATAAGCAATTAATTGATAATAATATTAGACAAAGCGGGAAGGATAACTGCAGAATTGTAAAAATCAAAGAGGGATAGAAAATCTTTTATTGAACGGACTCACTGAAAGCTTATGAAAAATGAAAGCCATGTAAAAGATCGGCAATAGAATGATGTGAAAATGGGAAGTGCATATCGTACAGAAAAGTATAGCTAGATTAAAAAAAAAGTGTAAAGGGAAATGAATAGTAACAATTAAAGTTGTTATCGTCACTTAGTTACTTAAGTGAATTATCAAATTTTTGAGCTCTAAGGTACCTAATAAGAAATGCCTAAGTATTGTACCAGTATAAGTATTGCCTTAAGTAATGATCTCATACAAAGTAAACGACTTTTTTTAACTGTAACACCAATAAATCACGTTGCTTAAACTAGTGAAACATACCTGCATAAAAGAATCAGGCAGTGACTAAAATGAATGTAAATTTTTCCAAGTATTTATGTTTTTACACAAACCTAACCTCATCTCACAACTATACAAAGAGTCGTATTTTTAGTTTGTTCTCGATAACCGCGTAAACTACTGAACCAATCATTACAAAATTTTAACTGTAGCTTAAGACACCTCGGATTGTTTACCTCGGTTTAAACCTAACTAATCTAACTACTACATAAATTAAAAATTACAAAAAAATTCTTGCGCAAATCTGCACACAAAGACAGACTTTTCATTTCCGATTCCCAAACTATTCCACAGCTAGAAACGCATTAATTTTCAGGATACAATGCACTACATACGTTCGATTAACCAGAAGACCCTACACACAAGCATTAAGTTTCAACTCGCTCACCACTGTGACTAACTGTATAAACGCGTATGTAAAATACACCACTACACAGTCAACATAACCCCAAATTGTTTTCTACCTTAAATTGGACGTAATTCAAGAACGATTCATCCAAACTTCATTAAAATTTTACATGCACAACTTCAGATAGACTACTACAGTATATCTAAATTTCAATCAAAGTAATGTAGTAGTTTTGGAAATTTTCGAGCCACAAATTTTTATATATAGGCCAATATATTACTTCCCCGCTATAGCGCTATAGCTTTAGAAGGGAAAGTATTGTTATCGGATCAATTTGGGCATATGCAATTTTCACAGGATCGTTTCGTTTTGACACCTAAGGAACCTAAAAAACACAAACATTGAATGGAAATATTCGCATGTGTGTGTGTGTGTGTGTGTGTGTGTGTGTGTTCGGTGTGTCACACCTTACATTACCAGAACTATTCGACCGAATTTGACCAAACTTGGTCAGACTACTATATATCTATGTATAGGTACATAAGATATACCTCACCTTGCTCTACAGCCTCACCTGTAGAGCAAAGTCACCCTCAGTATCTCGAGATTTCGCCTAATTAAGGTCTTATTTTTCTTAGAAATATTTTTTAACAATTAAAAAATAATATTTCAAAAAAGAAATTTTAGCAAAATCGTACCCCCACACCAAAAATATGCTCTACATAAACTAGTGCCTAAGTGGGTATTCTGTGGGTAGTGGTGAGAGATAAGTGTAATGTTACTTACAACACACTCACAACTCACAAGGAGCGCTAGTATAGCACTGACACACAGCTGCTGTAGTCCTCTCTGTAGACGTTTCACATCCCCTAGACCCCAAAACAACGTCAGTTCAAAAGTTTTATATATATAAACTATAAATGTATATACATATATATTTCACTTTTTTGGGGACACGATAACTGCCGTAATTTTGCGCCAATCACTTTCAAATTGAAACATAAAATATAACAACCCAAGACCTCGGTCAAGTTCGTTAATAAGTAAAATCGAACCATGGCGGTAAAAATGGGAGAGCTTTTTCGAAAAAACAAAATATTTCTATAATTTTCTTATTACGTATGGTATCTAATTCATTCAAAGTTCCTACTATTCTTTGAATAAAGTCCTAAAACTTATTCAAGTAAAGTTTTTTGATATTATCAACCATTGGCCCAGGGGATGGAAAAAATGGGGTTTCGAAGACAAAAAAAGTCATACCTCCCTTATTAGGCACAGTATCGAATCGGTTTTTAAAGTGGTCGTTAGTCCTCTAAACGTTGCCTAAAACTTTTGTCTAAAACAAATTTTGATATGACCAACCCTTACGGCAAGGGATTACCAAATGTTGCTGGAATTGTAAGAAGACTGAGCTTGTCGTATGCAAAACATGTGAAACTTTTTTCACATGCAACCACATTGTTGTATTGAGTAAATTTGAAGTTTTTTTAACTTTAAGCTGGAAATCTTTTTTTATCCTCTACTTAGCACAGGTGAAATCTACCTTCGCTTTTCGGCGTTTTGAAAGAGATTTTGTTTTGTTAAGCCTTCGGAACCACCGTAAGGTATTACTTCAGAGGAAGAATGAGGATGATACGTACGAATTTAAATGAAGTGTATATGCTTGCACAGCCTCAGGTTGATCATTCCTGAGATGTGTGGTTAACTGAAACCCAACCACCGAAGAACACCGGTAACCACGATCATGTATTCAAATTCGTATAAAAGTAACTGAAGTAATTGTTGTAGTCGTCTGCTGTGTTGCAATGTCTCAGGTGAGTGGTAGAATTAAATAAATGAATAATATTTAAAGTGTAGAAAAGTATTTAAAGTGGTCGCTAGTACCATCACAGCCGCGCGAATGAAATAAGGTATGCGCGAGCGCTTTAGTTAGAATCATTGAATTAAATAAACAAAAAAATATTATATTTAAATAAAAGGATAAATATTTTTAATTAAGTTGTGTATGTAAGTCGTACATCAGAAAAAACTGCGTGACGGGAAAGTGTTACAATTATATTGTCATCTTTTATGTATTTACACACACCCACATACACACAAACACACAGAGTGTTTCACCAATGTCTCCCAGAACTTCCATAATCTATTCTACTCGTAAAAATTATGTCCTAAATGCTTCGTTGCGAGTTACGGCTAGAGAAAGATTTCGCTACCCTGGTGAAATGAGGTCGTAGTAAAATTTTTAATTACAAACATTATTAGTGATTAATAATGGGTTTTGAACAGATAAATCGAATAAAATAGTTCCCAGAACCCTATCTGACATAGTTTTTGAGAGATCTGGGATGAAAAACAATAAATCTGAGTAAAAACCCTGTTTTTTTAAGTTTGACGTAGAAAAAAGCTTTGTTAAATGGGTAATAAACACGTACAACTTTTAAACAAAACTTGTAGAGAATTTAATTTTGAAAAAAATAGTATAATACAAGTTGAATAAAACAATGAAAAGTTAGATAAATTCGGTTTTATTTAGAAACAATACATTATTACATTTATCAGTAAAGTATTTAATGTAAACAAAAACCAAATTCTTTTTTTGTGAAGTGAAAAATTTGTAAAAATAAAATTTACTGTTAAAAATTGCTGTTAAAAACCGGAAATGACAAAAATTGTGAAATAAATAAATACAAATTACTAGAAAAATATAATAATTTTTTTTATTAATGAGAAATACATAAATTAGTTGAAAAAATAATATTATTCAAAGTTGGCAATAAAACAAAGGCTGATCAACAATGCGCAATACTATATTCTTAGTGTTTAAGAATGTCGGACACCGTGAACTGTGCTGTCATTAGCGATGGTTTTCAGTGAATTTTAGTTTGAACGTGATGGGTTTGCCTTCAATGTCATGCCGTACTTATTTATATCAGAGGAATACATTTATATAGTACTGATTTTGTGTGTGTGGGTGTGTAATGGTAATGCTACAGTTGCTGCAGTAGAATATGGAATACGTTTTCCGAATCGCAGTATTCCAGATCCTAAAACAATTAACGCGGCTTTTCGCAATCTTCGGGAAACAGGTTCACTACCTATTCGTACAAGCTACGAACGATGTGTCCAACACAACGTTGTTATTGATGAAATTATTATCGATGCAGTTCAACGCAGACCACGGCAAATTTCACTCGAGATGGCGTCAACAATTTACGCAATGAACAAACATGGGCAGAAGTAAATCCTCATGAAACGGTGGAAGGCAATTTTCATCATCGATTAACGTTAATGTTTAGTGCGGTCTTCTTCACAATCAGCTGTTTGGAGCCTTCATATTACCTGGCCGCTTAAATGCTATGTCTACATGCACTTTCTTCAAGAAGAATTGCCGCAGCTGCTTGAAGATTTGCGCTGACACGAAAAGTATACTACCAGCCCGATGGCGCGCCTCCCCACTTCTCTTGTGCCGTTTCCACTCACTTAAATTATCATTTCCCTGACAAATGGATCGGTCGTGGAGGTCTACATTCCTGGCCACCAAGATAGCCTGATCTAACATTTTTAGATATTTGCGTCTGGAAATGGATGAAAAATATCGTATACAAAATAAAAATACATTCTCGTAAGGAATTAGTTTTCTCCATTATGGATGCGGCTGAGTAACTTAAGGACTACCTGAAGAAGTACAAAGAGCAAGAAAAGCAGTACAGAAGCGTACCAAGAAATGTGTAGAAAATGGCGGGCTCATTTTTGAACATTTATTATAATATAATCCACTTTGGTATAGTGTACTGTTTCTAAATAAAATTCGAATTTTTCAGGCTTTTTTTTATTCTATTCAACTTATCGTTTTTTTATTCAGAATTAAATTATCTACAAGTTTTAGTTATATTTTTTTCTTTTTATTACCCGTTTAACACAGTTATTGTACGTCAAATATAACAACCAAGTTTTGTTATCCCAATTTATTAGTTTCACACCAGATTTTTCAAAAATTACTGCAAATACGGTTCTGGGACTATTTTATTCGATTTTTCATGTCAAAATACATAAGAAATCACTAATTTTGCTCCTTAGATAACGTCCTAAAAATGTCAGTACGATCTTATTTCACTGGAATAACTGAAATCTGAGCAAAATCTTTCATTAGCCGTAACTCGCAAACGAAATATTTTTAGACGATGATTATAAGAACTTTTTCTATTATTTTCATGATTAGAATAGGTTATGAAAGTCTCGGGAGAACTTTATGATACACCTGTATATAATGAATCCCCAATTTAAGTGAATGGTATTTTCATACCTCTCATACGTCAAAACGTACAGAAAATTAAATTTCATTCCTCACCCCACCATGCGACCGATTGTAATATCATGATTTTCTTCAAAAAAATAGGTATAAGTAACCTAGAAGTTCTTTTAGTAAATTTATTATCATTATCTACATAAACATCGATTTTTTCAGACAATTATTATGTGATTTATTAAATCTATTGTCATAATCTATTGAAGATAAATTTGTATTATTATCATAATATAGGTAAAAAAAATTAGTTTGCAAATAAAATTCACGTTTAAAAAGCAAAAATTTGTTATTCATCCAAACAAACATGTTTCAACCGTAAGTTATGAACAGCAAAAACTGAGAGCAACATCCCACACTTAATTACTAAAAACTTATTTCTATCTTTTGAAGTTCTATACGAATATGACGCGGGCGAAGCCGCAACCGGGGATGCTAGTAATAGATAATCAAACTGCATTAAAATTTGTGGAAAGGATTTATTTGTATTTCTCAAAGTTTAATGCTTGATTTTGCTGAAAGGAACTTTAGCTTCCTCGTAAATATTAGCTATAGCCACATCAGTCAACTGGGTCAACCTTGCCTGGGTCAACTGGGTATCAGTCAACTGGGTACAACCTTACCAAGTCGTCGCCCTCACAGTTATGCAAACCAAAAAAAAAAACTTATATTAACAAATCTTATAAAATATTAGGCTTTAAAAAACCTCAAGCAATTTAGTCAAGGTCAATAAAATATATTACAGCTTAATAAAACTTAAAGGCTTAAATTTGAATCGTACTTCAAGTCAAAACTAGATTGAATTATGCTTTCTTTATAGCACAATTTTGAATAATTGAATCTGCATATTTTTTTATTTTGAGGTTAAGTATTTACATGCCTATACATCTTAACTTTCCTGATCAAATGATTTTAGTCTGTATCATTATTAGGTACATCGTAATATTGAATGTTATAAGAATAAATAAATAAATATATATATATATATATATATATCGTAAATTTTATCCGGATTAGGATGTGAAATTGAAATAAAACATAGCAAATCGAAAAATTCAATTTTATCAATCTCTTTAGGATATTTTTATTTTTATTTTTTTTAAAATAAGAATTCATAATATTAAATGTGATACATGTGAGGATTTCCGAGTTAAACTCAATAAAAAATTTATTTATTTAATTTTGCGAGGATTTTTTAACTAATTCATAAAAAAACTTAATTCTTAGAGAACGAAATATATAGCTATTAATGGTCAAAATTTGTTGTACTTAAACTCAGTTTGACCCATTAATATAGTCAAGCTTTTTGTAAGTAATCAATTTCTACAATGGATAAACAATCATTATCACAATTTAAACTATGTTGTGTATTGTGAATGAAAAGGATTTTAATTCAAAATTATTAGGACTTACTTTCTTTTACCTATCATGATACTGTTTGAAAATGCATTAATTCCTAAGTCATTAATATTTACCTCCAATATTCTTTTTACAAAATAAATTAATTTATTATTAATTTCTAATCATACATTAAATTTTTTTACGGAAAAACTTATGCTGAAGCATACAAAAATTAAATTAGAAAGTGACTTTTTATTCCAAAAATTATTTTATTTATTTATTTATATATTTTTTTGTATTTACGAGAATCAGGATGGCAGCGGTGTTTAAAGATTTGTTCTGTCTAAAAGTAACAACCAGATGAATATATAGTTTGCTCTATATACGATTTTTTTCTGTGCAAGGTAATATGGAATAAAATGTTTCTATTATATGAAAAATAGATTCTGTTTCTTTGAAGATTGTGGCCTATTTTAGTGAGGGAATATGTTATTCCTAACCATCGTTATGTTTTTTTTTTTTTGGTTGTCATTTACCCCGCCACCACCCCGTTCGGTCACTCTAAATTATAAGACCGAATGTCTGTGCCACAAACGGCAACTGACCTCGAAGAGTTTAGCGACCAGTATCCTAAATAGCACCTAGAGCTTACCTAACAGCATGAACGGAAAAAAGTGCGGTGTCATACACCACCGGCTTACGTGTCTCAACCGCTAACTTGTCATATATTTGCTAAAATGGGTAGGCGCACCACGTCAACTACTAAAAATATATATGACATCCATAAATTAAAATTTATATCGTTTAGACAGCAATTCGCTGCCACGCTTAGGTCACTGAATGCCAGCAAGTACCGGTCCACCATATTAAAGCGCTTGGAGCCTTATCTGCCTCCAAGCCATACATAGCTCAGCCATATATATAAATATATATGTGGTCAACCATATATAAATCTAGGTTAGCTTTTTAGAAAAGCTAGCAGTGCGATAAGTCTTTTCCCTTACGGAAACTACTGATGTCGGTTGAACAAAGCAACCGTGTCAAGGAACTCCCACACAGTCCGACAATGCGGGCTCTTTCCACATTGAGTAGCCAATTGTGAGTGGATAATCAGTTTGATTTCCAAAGTGGTCATTCCACTGTTTAACAAACCCACAGGATTTTTAATGTCATCAATAGACGTTTAAAAGATAATAAATATTGTTCCTCAGCTGTTGTGGATGTCCTTCAGGCCTTCGACAAGGTCCGGTTGCCTTGTCTACTTTATAAGCTGAAAACCAGCTTCCCTCAACCGTTTTACTTGATCTTGTGTAGCTACCTGGATGGTCGTTTTTGCCAGGTTAAATATAACCAGATGTTTTCTAAATCTTTTGACATTCAATCGTTAAGTGTTCCTCAAGGCTCAATTTTGGGACTGATTTTGTACTCTATCTTCACTGCAGACCTTTAAACTTCCGACGATATTACTGTTGCTTCGTTGCTGATGACACGGAGATTTTGGCGTTCGACGATGGCCCTACGCTAGCTGCGGATAAATTATAATTAGTGTTGGATCTAATCAACGGGTGGCTGGCTTAATGAAAAATAAAAATTAATCCGGCGAAATAAAGTCATGTAACGTTTGCATTGAGAAGAAGAGGACTGCCCATGAGTCCACCTCTCTCTCTCTCTTTCTGTTTAGCCTCCAGAACCATCGTAAGTTATTACTTCAGAGGATGAATGAGAATGATATATATTAATGTAAATGAAGTGCAGTCTTGCACAATCTCAGGATGATTGTTCCTGATATGTGTGATTAATTGAAACCCCACCGGGTTGGTCTAGTGGTGAACGCGTCTTCGCAAATCAGAAGATTTCGAAATCGAGAATTCCCGCGTTCAAATACTAGTAAAGGCAACTGCCTTTACTAGAACTTGACCTTATCCGTATAAAACTATTTTACTAGGACTTTTATCCGTATAAAATTAACTACTTTTATACGGATTTGAATACTAAATCGTGAATACCGGTGTTCTTTGGTGGTTGAGTTTCAATTAACCACACATCTCAGAAATGGTCGATCTTAGATTGTACAAGACTATACTTCACTTACACCCATATATATCATACTCATTCATCCTGTGAAGTAATACTTGACGGTGACTCCGGAGACTAAATAGGAAAAAAGAAACCACCAAAGAACACCGGCATCTACGATCTAGTATTCAGATCCGTAAAAAAGTTTTGGGGAAAAGTCCAGCTTTGGGGAAAATATGAAACGGCAACATTAAAATTATCAAGCGGTTCCAGAATAAATTAATTAGAAGCATAACAGAGACGACATGGTTTGCAAGATCCATGAGTATCTTGAGTTGCCATACATTCACGAAGAAATTCAACAATTCAGTTCGAAACATAAAGTACGGCTTAACCACCATCAAAACTATCCTCCTGTGAACTTATTAAACAGCCGCGAAAATACTATATTTTTGAAACGATTCCATGTCTTGGATCTGAGAGATAATGTGTCTTTCGTCTGATCATTTTATTTTAAAGTTTGCTAATAAGTTTTGTTGTGTTATTTCAAATTTATTTATTTCTTTTTATTATTTTTTATGTTATTCATAGTTCCATTTTTAATTTTTCTTGCTGTATGTCGCTTTTCATACAAGTAACTTATACGACTCCTTAAATGTATTCTTTTGAGGGGTTTCAAGAAAATTTTTTCTTTTACGTCATTGATTTCTTATCCAATTTACTTAGTTTTTTGTAAGTGAAACTAACTATAAATAAAACTTTGAAGGAAAAAAGGAGAAGGTATGAAAAATATTTTGTCTAAACGGGATTTGAACCTGGACAATCTGTATGAACGCCTGAGATGTTATATATGTACATATTTTACGAGATTCTGTACATTTATTACACTATTGTTTTTTACTTCATTTTCCTAAATTTTAATTTTTTTGAGTTATCAGAAGTAAAACACAGAAAATTACATAATTTAGTAAGAATCATTTTTCTCCTCTTTCACCTAACTGATAATAATCAATAACACAATCAAATTCCTATTAAAATTAAGTAGGAAGTAACTAAGTAGGAAATATTATTTAAATCAGTTCAATTCTATTCTATAAAAAAAATTAATTTACAAAATAAAACATTTTCAGTAGTTCTAATACAAAGATTCCTTCCTAAGATTCTTCCTTTACACTTCATTCAAACAGTTTTGCTAATTAAATTATTAGACATCATTTAACCAAGACTGAATGTAAACATATTACAATTAATTAATGATATTAAATTAAATCGTAATTATTATTTATCTATTTCAATCTTATTGGCTGCCCTTTATAGGATATTTAATTACATTGGAAGCTAACATCAAATACCCTGAATAGATCTTAAATGTACACTACTGTAATAATCAACAGTATAAGTTAAATGTAGAATTCCATTTACAAGATGATCCAGACAGATCAGTTGTAAAACGTAAACTCACTTCGTAATCTACGGTTTGCAGGTTTTATTATAGATTTATGTGTTATGAGTATGGTTTCCAGTTCAAACTGGGTATGAATTTGTTGGCTACGTAAGCTTCTGATCAAACTGTAATTGGTATCACCATAGTTACAGGAGAAGGGGAAATTAAAGGCATGTAACACTGCCTATATTGCCTCTATAACTAAGAAATCAAACTGTTCTAACCAGTAACTTTTACCTTTTAAATACTAAAATGTTCAATCACTTTTTATTATAGATGTAACTTAACTTTTTCTTTAATAATTTCTATTCATTATTTCTATAATTTTGTATTTTGTAAATTTTTTCAATATATATTTTTTCTCTTTCAATAAAAATAAGTGCTAATAATTTAATTTTTTTTGTAATCAAATATAAAATATATATCATTCCTTTCCGGAAAAATTCTAAACAAAGTTATTTTCTATCTACTCATTCCTTATTTTTAATTTTTTTTTTCTATCTATTAATATTTACAATCGGTATCTCATAGTGAGTCATAAGTAAATTTTATTAATTATAATCACGTGAAGAAAGGTCCCCGCCAAAACTTCCTCATTAAGTATACGAAGGTTCAACAACTCAAATATAAAAAAAAACACTAGTATAACTGGGCAAGTAAAGTTCAACACTTAACAAAGCGCCTGTAAACAGAACAACAATAAAAATAAAAACAATATCATCAATAGTATTATATGAAAACAACACTATAAATAAAACAAATATTCGTCATTCATAGAAGTAGCTATAATTTGTAAACAATTAAAGTGACGTTCACTACGCAGTGAAAGACTTCCCACTCCTAGATCCTTCTCCCGGCCACTCCTGTAGTTGCATCTCCCAGGTTCAGCACATGGAAACGTTTTAGTCACTGATGACATCATTGTTTTCCAATAGATTTACTGCTAGATAATTTACACCTTTGAATTATTTCAATATTCTATTACTCGTTATCCCCCAGCGCTGGAACCCATACGACCGGATAGGTTTAAGGTGTAGAGGACTGTAGGGTTCCTGAGGAAGACCAGTGTAGCGATCACAGGCGGTTCTGTTCCAGATAGGACATTATGACCCAAGAGGTTTGGTGGCTCACACAAGAAACCCAGTCAGAAACAGACTCAACGGATCCTCAGGATCATCGCTGAGGACGCAGAACTGAAAAGGTTGCGTGAACCCGCAAGATTGAGTAACCTCCTACACGAAGAATGTCAGACGTATTACAATGCGATAAGGTCTAATAGGAAATAGGTCTACTAATGCCTTGATGAAATCGCAGAGATGAGGCGAGCAACATATAGGGTTAGAAGAGTACAATAGATGATGAGGGGTTGACGGTCGGAAGATATTGACTTGGCTGGGGCGGAGTATAAATCGCTACGAAGAAACTAAGCGCTGCGATTAAAAAATCAACATTAGATGCTTGGAATAAAATTATTTCTGACTTGGATTTCGACCCCTGTGGAAGGGGCTTCCAAACAGCAACAAAGAAGCTGGGTAGACGCTTTAACTGCTTGACTAGGTAGCAAACAAAGAGGGCGATATTATCCCTGTTCATTGTTGTGGAAAAGGAGTGGAC
Organism: Lycorma delicatula; assembly: GCF_047948215.1. Lineage (NCBI taxonomy): Eukaryota > Metazoa > Arthropoda > Insecta > Hemiptera > Fulgoridae > Lycorma > Lycorma delicatula. Next base: position 115,217,027 of record NC_134459.1, read on the forward strand.
TGAAATTCACAGTGATTAGGTACACAGGTTCTTTCTGGAGGTATTGCAATTGGCGATGAAAAAATCAACAAAACTAAAAGCCCGGGTCCGGACGGGATACCGGGGATGGTATTTAGAAGATTTGCCAAGTGTCATCCCTGAACCCTGTTGGAAATACTGAATGTGGCTCTTAGAAAGGGAGACTTCCCTACAACTGGAAAGTGGCAAGGTTAGTCCTGATCCCTAAACCCGGAGACCGGTTGCAGGAAAACAAAAATTACAGATCTATTTGTCTCATTAATTCAATAGGCAAACTGTACGAACGGATAATTGCGAGACGGATACTGGGAGAACGTTCCGTGATGTGTGGTGATGGATGAGCTGTGAGAAAAAGGGTTTAACAGATACTTGCTGGCAGTTATTAATAGGTATCTGCACGAACAAACATTATTGGTGGACACCGAGGAAGGCCAGGAAGAGTTCATTATGTTCGGTGGCGTCCCTCAGGAATCGGTCCTCGGGCCAATACTTTGGAACGCAGCGTACGATGACCTACATATGGAGTTACCCGAGAACTCTTGAGATGTCGCCTACGCCGACGAATTGACCCTGCTTATAGCTGCAAAGACGGAGGACCGAGTTGAAGAGTTGGCCAACGAAGCTATAAGGAGAATCAGTGGCTGACTCATAGAACAGGGGATGGAGTTAGCTCCCAATAAGACGGTGGTGTTGCCGATGGTTGACCGACGAAAATTGAGGAATATGGCTGTTACAGTGAACGGACATATAATAAAGGATGCTAGGGTAGTTAAATACATAGGGGTATACATGGAGAGATCCGGCAGCTTTACTACCCATGCCAGCGAGGCTGTTACAAAAGCTGAGAGGACCGTGATTGCCTCAAAGAAACTGATGCGGACAAATCAGGACCCAGAGCTGGTCTCAGGAAGTTTATTTTATCAGTAAAAACATCTGTACTGCTATATGCGGCCCATCTGCACTGCAGCTGCGGGCATTTACAGTTATTCCAGCGGAAACTAGCGATCGCGTCTGCTATGGCGTAACGAACTGTATCCAGGGAAGCAGTCGGTGTAATAGCCGGTGTACCGCCGATCAGCCTCAGAATAAATTTGATTTGCAGAATTCATGACAGGATTTTCCCAAGAAACAAATAACCAAGTACTGTTGGAAAGCGTGGCAGGCTTCCTGGGAAGCCTCAACTAAAGGAGTGTGGAGTAGGCGTCTGATTCCCAGACTGGAACCCTAGTCCGTAGGAGGTGTGGGGGTGTCATACTTCCTCATACAGTTCCTTTCGAGCCACGGGGAATTTGGGACATACCTAAACAAGTTCAAAAGGACATCCTCACCTGAGTGTATACACTGCGGAGCGGAGGATACTCCGGAACATGTTTTTCTTTGTTTGTGGCAGATAGAATGCTTTTAGGGCCTCGCCTGAACTAGCCAGCTTGACACCGGAAAACTTGATAAAATTTATGCTAAAAGAAACTATTTATATATATGATATTTTAAATGATTTACAGCTCTATGGGTCTATTCAATGGTAAAAGTGCTTACTTTTAAAGCCAAATTGATGATTTGGTACAATCTCTCATCCCAAGACAGGCCACAGGTTCCGGATAAACAGCTTTTCAAACAACTTGGATAGGTAGAAGATTTATAGGTCTGTAGGAAGTAGCAACATGAGGAGGTTTACCTGGCTTCGGGACCATTATTATATGGGGAGCACATAAAATCTTTAATTTAATAAATTAAAAGATTAAAAATATTTACAATTTTTTTTCACGAAATTTAAATAGGCTTAGGTAATTTAAAGAACTTCAATTTCATTTTATACGACAAATATATTATCAAGAAAAAAGAAGAATATTATTTATTTGATTAAAAATGTCATGTGAATACTTTTAACCAGAAGGTTTCTCGTTTCAAATTCTAATCAGGTTGCCATTTTTTATCAAATATAAAATTCGTATCTTCTATCAAAAACAAAAAAACTACTCTAATTGTGAAGAGGATAAATAGTTAGGCTTTAGGAGGGGGTAAAACAATATATAAAAATTCAAGTATTAGTTAAAGAAATGTACTAAATTAGATATAAACCGATAGCAACTGTGGTGAAAATAAAATAATTAAAGTATGAATTGAAATGAAGAAATTTCTGTGAATATTTGCTAACATTGCTCCTTATAAATAAAAAAAGCTAATAATTTAGTTCATGAAGCAAGAAAAACAATTAGAAATTTCTAAATTGATAAATTATAACTTGAAATGAGGCATAATGGTATAATTTACGAAAGAAGTTTGGAAAATAAATGGTAATTACGAATTTATTTAAAATACACCAAAAATTTAATTTAAATAACATATTTAGATAATTTTCCATTAGACATCAGATTACGTCGTTTTAATAATTTATATTTTAGATCGCTAAATATTTTTTTAATTGTTATATTTAAATGAATAAAATGTAATTTTAATAAAATGAAAACTTTTCTCTAAATCAGTTGATTTAAATGTTTAGCGAATTCGTGCTTTTTCATAGGAAATGTCAGACTTTGGTATAAACAATGGTATATTTTATTAACTGTTAAATTAGTTGCGCCAAATGCTGTATTTATATTGAAGACATCAAAAGACAAGCGATTAACAATTTTAAGTTATTTTTCCACAGTTTATATTAACAAAATTTACGTAAAATGATAAACTTGATAAAAGATAATAAATGAAAGGACATGGCGTCATCTGGAAAATTTTAGGAAAGCATCGGCGATATCGTGTTGTACAGATGCAATAAAAGCGATATTTAAAGGCAAAGAGAGATAGTAAACGCAGAGAGGCAGTGTGTGTTGACGGTTCGAGTTTAAGGGCGCGTCCGCTTCGCCGTGGAGGCGCCACCAGTCGGAGTAGCATTTCCCCCCTCAAGAAGAGAATTCACTAGTCGGTGTAATTCTCGTTTTGTCCAGAAGATGCCGCCTCGTGCCTGCGGGTCCTTGAAAAGAGGGGCGGTTCCTTATCGCCGCCGTTTTTACTCATGCGCTGGGGTGTGACGATTGCGCCTGTCCTGACTCAGCGTCCCGTTCCTTAGTCTTGGCGCCGAGCGCCGTCTTGCTTGCTTAACGCCATGTCTTGCCGCCGACGTAACCATCTCCTTCCCTTACGACGTCTCAAATCCTCCCTCAACCTCATCGCACACCACAGCTTCAAACACCCATCGGTAAGTAACCCATTATCGCTTCAATATTAACGACAATGACGAGCATTGTTTACATTCTTTGCAATAATAGTAATAGTAATAGTACTAACAATAATATCAATAATAATAATACTAGCAATAACATATCCCGCTACAACACACATAAATTATAACCTATATGAATTATCATCAAACGGTTATCAATTAATAAATAATTAACGGTTATTTTTTTCTAAAAACTTTTACAATTAAAGTAGAAAAAAGAAATTTTAATTTTCTTTTTTTAATTTTAAATGTGTTTATTAAATCTAAAATTATTATAAATTAGAAATTAAAATAAAATGTAAATCAAAATTATTATGTATGTTTAATTATTCTACATTATATATATATATATATTTTATAAACCGTAAACAGGTATTTAACGTTAACTTAAAACACCATGTCTTATGTTAAAAAAATTCCATGTTATTATCGTAAATAACTAACCATTTAAAAATAATAAATTGATTGTTTTAAGTAAAAACAAAAAAAAAAACGTATTAACCAGAAAAATAATACTTATAGATATTTTTCTTTTTAATTTTAATTCCAATATATAATTGTGTTTTTTTAATAATATAATAAATAAACATGAACATCTAATAAAATTATAATTTGTTTACAAAATCATAAAATAGAAAATGAAAATCGATTTATGGTTAGAAAATAACCTAAATATTGTCAGGAATTAAAAATGCGTGTCTGTGTATGTATATATATATACAAACTTTTTTAGGATAGCCTAATTTAGTAATAAGAAAAAATTATTATTTTTTTTTTATTTTTTATTCTCGTAATAATATATACATATATATGGATTACTCTACTAATACACGGTTATTGTGAGTGAAGTGATTTGTGTTTTTATAAAAGTACTTAAAAAACAAACAAAAAATCTACGAAAAAATGTGATATTAAAAAAGAATTTCAATATGTAGGATCTATATCAAAGTGATAAAAATCGATATTGTTAAATTGGTGACGTGTTATTAAAAAACAAAATAATAAAAAAAAAGTAAAACGTAATATTATATCATAACATGTGTAAATATATCTCCAGATGGCCTCATAGTAACTGAACCTGCGTGACAAGTGTTTTTCGGTAAGGATACGAACATAATTTTCATCGATCATATCTTTAAAAATACCCTTCCTCAAAGTTTATCAGTTTTTATATACCGATCAAAATTGGATATACTAAGTGAAAGGAAAAAAATTAATTTTTTTACATACATATATATGTATATAAATAAAAAAAATAGGGAGAAAGAAAACGAAAATCACGTAAGGTATGTATTTAAAAAACGATTAATATTGCAGAAAAATAATTATATTTAGATATACCTGTTAAGAGATAAATATAACAACGTAGGCAGTATAATTTGATAAAAATTGACCATAAATAGGTTACATAAAATTTAATATATGATCTTATTATTAATAAGATAATACATTAAAAAATGTTTATTTTTTTTAAAAAGTAGACAACTGTAATAGTTTAATTTTTAACGTAAAAGAGTTACCAAAATAGAGAACGTTAATAATTTTAAGAGATGCAATTTATATTAAGTTCCTAAACGTTATTTATAATACCTAAGTGTATCATTAAGAACCTAAAATATTTTACATAAAAATAATATAAATATGAATACATTACGAGGGAATAGATTTATAGATGATAAATAAATAGAAAGTAAAAATAGACTTATATGAATAAGACGGTTAAAAATATGTTGAAACTGTAAGAACAGCGATAAGTCCGACTAGACTCTATACGATACAGTTCGATAACTGACCGAATGATAGCTGAAACAGTGATGCTAGTTATGACGATAAATAACATAGCAGTAAATAATAATAAAAAAAAAACAACATGTTTCCAACACACACAATTCATCGGGAAACAATCCAATATTTATAGCTTGCCTCCCGACGCGACATAAAAACAGCTATTGAAAAAATAACGTGATTAACCTTGAACAAAAAAAAAATGTAGTAGTGGGGTGGAAGAGGGTCGGGGGAATATAGGTGGAAAGGTGGTCGAGTCGTTTGATATGAAACGAATCAATAAATCGATAACTCGACTATTTACGTTAGGGTCGATTCATAACGTTATTAAGAGTCGATATTATTGTCGCTCCTTATTCGTTAACTCGTAAGGAAATCGTAAGAAAGACGCGTATAAGGAAACGGTCGGTGGTAGGAGGTACTCCCTTATCAAATCTTTACCCTTTTTTTTATCTGGACTCCCTTCTCTCGTAGCCGGCAGTAAAGGCGTAGAGAAGTGGGGGAGGAAGGGGGTGGTAAAAATAATGAAGGAGAATGGAGTGGGGGGAACGGCGAGGGCGCAGGTCTCCGGTTTTTTCGTGGCGCGTAGCGAGTTTCTCGGACACCACAACGTCTGCAGTACCCTCTGACCCGGCCACCATGCCTTACTGACTCCATGTTCCTTTTCTCCTCGCGCGATGCTTCGTGGCGGCGACCCGTCATGTAACCAAGGAGCACCGCTGGGATCGTCCTTCCCGCCTCGCACGGTAAGTTCTTAAAAAAAATCTCAATTGAATCTTCATGTGCTTCTACGACTACTATCTGCGATTTATTCGTTCTTCGGATCGACTGATAACAGTGATGTGATATGCGGTTATACGTTTTACATTATAACGTAGTGAACACGTGCGCTAGTGTGTGTTATTATTGTGAACGCCGGTAATGTATGCGACCTTCGGCAGGTACTAGTAACACTAGTTGCCTATACGTAACTTATCGGGCGGCAGCACCTGGCTGTTGATGCTAAAGATAGTACACCTGTCTGTTACATACGTGAATTTAAACCGTATATGTGCGTCAACAATAACATATCGTAATCCGAAAAATTAAAGTATTATTTAAGTAATTAAGTGAAAGTTGTTTTCTTAGTGATATATTAATTAATTTTTATTTTATTTATTTTTTTTACTCTTATTTTACAACCGATTAAATGTAATAAACACATCGAGCCTAAAAATAATATTTAATAATCAAAGAAAATTCTACTTACATACTTCTACTTACTTATTTATAAATCTTTTGTTACGTAAACACAAAATAAAATACACTGTCTACTTAATAAATTCATTATCTTAAGTTAATTGTTAAATAATAATGTACGCAAAGATGGAATTAAACAATTCAAAACAATAAACATCGTCACAAAAGATAATTTTCAAATAAAATATTTTTCCTAGAATAAAAATATATACAAATAAAACAAATTTCTTTTAAAAAACAGAAACAAATTTTTTTTTAATTTTAGAAAATATACGTCGTCTCTAGAACTAGAATTCATGAAATTAAATACACAAATAAAAATATTATTTTTCTTTAAAATAATCTTTAAAATTTTAAAGTTTAAAATTGAGCATTAAGACCGAAAAATTTACCTTTAAATTCAAATTTATTAGATAATTTGTAAACTAAGAAATTGCTTATTTCTAGTAATGTATAATGTAAATTTTAATAATTAAAAACAAACAATAATTAAACATATTTACAAGATGTATAAATAAAATAGCTCAACAAAACGTAAACTTTTTACTCGTTGTTCAATAATTTTCTAATAATAATTAATGATAATTCAATTAAACTACGTAAAAACAAACTAAGACAAATTTTTAATTAAATAAATAGTCATTAAATAAACAAAACTGTAATATGTGTAATTAAAAAACCTATATTACAAGGAAAGATTCAATTTTACTTTTAACAAATATTTCATATCTAAATCGTCGGGAATAATAATAAACAACTTTTCTCAAGTCCAAAAAATTACTAAAACATTTTAGTTTTGATTTAAGAGCGTATTTTCGTATATTTTTTAGTATCTAGTGGTAATTTTTTTCTTAAGATTGTAACTTTAAGAAATTTATATTTACTATTTATTGTTTTAATGAAACAAACTAAATATACCGAATTAAACGTATATTTTTTGTAATAAATTCGTAAATGAACTCTTTTTTGTTTTCTTTAATCTTAAGACACCTTTAAGATCAGTAGAATATATTTTTTTTTAAGTAACAGAACATGAAACTAAACCGGTTTTAATGATTATGTTTAGTTTGTTTTTGTAAATAATAAATTTTTTATAATAAATTCATTAAATGAATTAAACAATTTATAAATAGATTATTTTTTTTAACATTTAAGATTCGTAGAATAAAAAACACACGAATTCTATAAAACGAAATGCATTATAAAGAATATAAATTAGAAAATTTTCAATATTTATCTTATTCAAACAAAATAAAAAAAATAAAATAAAGACCTTACGGGAATCAGTACCTTCTTAAATGCCGTTTATCGCAAAGTTCAGTTCAACGGCAATATAACCAAAATTATTACTTTAAGAAATATTTTGAAAAAAAACAGAAATCTAAATATGCTATTTTATATAAAATTATTTAATACTAAGGATATTTAAAAAGTAAATCTACTTAAGAAATGTATTATATCCAAATAAAAATTACTAAATTTTTATTCATCCAGATATTTTTCGATTACACTCAAAATCTATAATTTAAATAATTTGTCAAATACGTAAAAAAACGACAAACTTTAAAAAGGTTAAATTAACAGTATAAACACTAAATTATTGTTTTATTTGTTTATCGTATTTATTTATTTTTTTGTTTATTGATTTTTTATTAAAAAGGTATCATAGTTTTAATAAAATTTATTGTACTTCTATAATTCTCTGTAAAAATAGATGATTGCATGGTTGTTTTGCACGCTATAATTTTCTTTCTAATGTTATTTATTTAAAACCGTATTATTACTTCATGATATGCTTAAAATTTTGTATTCGTAAATAAATATAAATATTACATTTATTATGATCGATGGAGACAGAATAAAACAAAAGGTAGTTTGAAATAAATTTAGGCCAAGATTGAAAAAAAAGCGGAAACAGAGAGATAAACTGATAGATGCTATAGAATTTATGTTAGTGTAACGTTTTCTTTCCGAATAAAATTTTTTAGCAATTAAAATAATCTACAGTAAATAACTATTTAAATATTTAAGAATATAATACATTTTTTACAGGTAAAATTATCATAATTTTTATATCAACGTAGTTTTCATCCGATGATAGATATTATTTATGTCTGTTATTTATTAAACTTACGTAAAAGCTATTCTTTATTTTTAGTATAATTTAATTTCTATCTATAACTATCTGTCGGTTTTTTTTAATGTTATTAGTTTGGCTGTATTTGTTTGTTTGTTTGTTTGTATACATATACATAATTATATATGTATGTACATTTCGCTTAAAAAAGACTAAAAAGAATAACTATTTTATATTATACTTTTATAGAAATAAAGCAAAGGAATTTTTGCCAGAACTTAAATTTTGTGAATTCTACTATCGCATATAATTCTACTATCAGGTATAAGCAATAGCTAATATAAACACTATCGATTAACGAAATACTTACACAAAAGATATTATAGTCTGGATTTTTAGATGGACACGAAGTAACTGTGTATCCACACACACATTTTACCAAAAATCGCGTTAAAACTTTAAAGAAAAAACCTTAATACAGAATAACTCATGAATATTTTTTTTTTTAATATCCAAAAGTTAATCATTGAAAAAATTTTAATAAAATTTATTTTTTGCGAAATTTATTTACTTAATATAATTTTACAAAGAATTTCAATTCTTAATACTACTTCTTCTGATATACTACGTACGATAATGCTACCCATATGTGCTAAATCGAAAGTCATTATTTTTTAAATCTATGGAATTATATTGTTCTGTAATTTATAAAAATAAACGTTTTACTAGAGCATGAAAAATAATTAATCACATTACACACTGAGATCACTTCCGATGTCACTTTGTAAAGCAACCGAACGGTAACCCTTCCATGATTTTCACAACTTTCGATTACAGAACTCAAAAACTATCAGTTATAAAAAAATATTTTTTTATACTTTTCAATTATTTGTATAAATTAAAAGTAGACTATCCCACCGGATTGGTCTAGTTGTAAACTCGTCATCGTAAATCACCTGATTTCGAAGTTGAAGTTCTCAGATTCAAATCCTAATAAAGGTAGTTATTTTTATTCGAATTTGAATACCAGACCGTGGAAAAGGGTGTTTTTTTGTGGTAGGGTTTCAATTAACCACACGTCTGAGTAGTCGACCTGAGTTTATTCAAGACTACAAATTTACCGATAAAATTACATAACACTGATAAATCGCTAATGACCTTAATTGTTGATGCGACTATAAATAAAAGTATTTTAAAAAAAACTACAGTACAATTATTAATTTACCTATTAAAAAATTACATTTTTTTATTTTTTAAGAAAAATCGAGGAAGTTACGAAGAAAATATTTACAATTTTAACAAATACTACCATAAATAACTTTTTTTATCTATTCAGCTTACATTTACGGACATAAAATAGAGAATTAATTAAAAATTTAAAAAATATATATATATACTTATATTTCATTCACATATACCTTATAAACAATATAAAACTAAATTATATATTATAAATATTACAATAAATAAAATTCATAAATATATCTTTGTTTATAAATTTATCGTTATTTTCGAGGTTGTTTTACAACAGAATTACTGAATTTTTTGTGATCGTATATTTCTAATAATTAAGAAGATTCAGTCACAAAATATTTTCGAATAATTTCAAGAATTCAAAAGGAAACAAATTAATTTCATACCTTTATGATTTTAACGCAATATATAATATCGTAAGAGGATATTATTTTTTTATTGATTTCACTTAATACCAATTCATACGCTGATTAATAAAAATCTAATAAATTTTTTTATAAAATATATAATAAAGGAAGTTACACAAATTTGAACATTGTAAAAATAATAATTTAATGATAAATTAAACAATTGTTTATTAACATAATATTAATTGACTTACTTAATGTACGTTGTAATTATCATAAATGCACCATTCATAAATAACCTTACTATTAATTTTAATAGTAATATTACTAATGTGAATACTCTGCTACATCACTATTTGTGTTTGTTTTATTTTCATAAAATGTTTAGTTAAATGTATTTACTACATTATACTCATTGAAAGTATCCTAGTGTATGCAGGCAAACATATTCTAACACTTACATCTGTGTATTCATAAAATTATTTCACTGAAAGCAAGATTCCTGTTTTAGTTTAAAAACATATAGAATTCTGAAGTTTATTTATTATTATTACTTTGATTTTTAATAAAGTGATTTAATAGAAAAATATACACACATTTAAACCTTATAATCTAGGAAAAATTTGTTTTAATCTTTTTTTAGGAGTGATTAAAGGATAAACCTTTAATTTCATATTAGGCGAGCTTGATTTCTCCACCAGGTCTACTGGTAGATTCCTTCCCCATAGATAGCAGATGGATATATGTATTTTTTTAATTTCCACTCATCGAAAATCAAAACCACGACCCTGATATAATAAAAAGTTAAGCGAACTATGTGTAAACTATAATATTATATATAAGAAAAATTCATTAACAGGTACTTTCTTTTGTAGTTCTTAATGAAAATGAAATTAAATTCTCGAAAATTAATAACAGGGTGTACATCCTGTAAATTAAAATTTATCTGATTTTGTCAGCTCAGTGCGGTAAATGAAAAGATACATCGCGTATATAAATTTCAACCTTAGTATTATAGTGGCCTTAATATTATAGTAAAGTAGCAATCACAGATGTTACACAAATATAATACACTCATAGCAATAGTGTAGATTAATAAATTGTTCATTCATAATTGTAAAATTATGTTTCTTATTCAATGAATTTTTACTAAGACGAATTAAAAGTCATTAATGATTTCCCGCATTAAAATTAACCATTTTTCGATGGATCTTCACTGTTTCCACACAGACATCTTCTCTTACTCTCATTAACTCCCTCACGCTAACTCACTCTCACTCTATCTCTCTCCCTCTCTCTATGTGTATATATTAATATGTATTGAAGAGACAGTACCGCACACACTCACATTCAAGTATGCAAATAAATATATATATTTATATACGTGTTATATAGATGTACTAATCATACATAAATACTGTATTCGATTTTGTCATCTTTTTTGTTCTTTTTTTATTTTTTTATTATTTGAATATTTTCTCATTAAAATAAGAAGAGAAAACATTTAGAGATAATTGAGTGGAAGAGAAGAGAAGGCAAGGAGGAAGAAATATAGATGGGGTGTTTTTAGGTGGGTAGTGTAGGAAGGGTTGGCTCGGGAAAATGATTGGTGGGGATGAACGCGGTCGGAGTGTGGCGCAGCCTAGCGAGTGGAGCGCCAGTTGGGGAGCGGACACCGCGCCAACTACAGCCCCCGGGACTGTCGGTTTTTCAATAATAGACGTCCTGCTTGTGGCCTCATACAAAATGCAACGGTGCGTTCATTACGCCACTCAGCCAAAGAATGCACTGTGAATTATGCCATGGCCTAGCTAACATCTCCCTGATGGAACCTGTTTTTATACCCTGGCAAATAGAATTCATCAATTAGTTATTCTTCGCGCGCTACACCCTTCATCCAAACCTCTCAATTTTCTCTCTTCTGTCCACATGTCCCGCTGTCATTGTAGTGTAACCCTACCCACCCGTAGCCTGACAGCTCAAACTTTATTTCACGTTTTGTGCTCCCGGTTCCACAGTGATCATTCGTTTTAAAACTTCCCCCGTATATATCAAACGACTCTCGAATAAAAAAGTTATATAAAGGCAGAATTGCAGCGTTTTAAAACATCCACGAAAAATCAATATACCTAAAAAATCATATTGTCATGAACAGAAGCGCAGAAAAACAGGTAAAAATTATCAAACAAAAATGATTGGATCGCACCAATACAAAACTGATATCGCTAGGAAATTACATTTTACGTAAAAAAAAGGGTTGAATTGTCTTAAATTTTTATACATACGGGAACAAAATACTTTCTCATTTTACATGAATTACATGACACGTTCATTACATTAAAATTACATTTAACGTATGGAAATAACATTTTACATAAAAAAAGAGTTGAATTGTCTTAAATTTTTATGCATAACAGGGATAAAATATTTTTATATATAAAAGAACTGGAGAGGGAAAAAATTATCAGAAACAATTTAAGATAAGCCTCGACTCGATATGAAAACGTTCTTGCACAATTATCATAACATAAATTGTGCAGTATGCTTAAAAATATTACAAGAAATAATAAAAAAATAAATAAATATTTTTTTGAAATAAATACGTCTATTCTAAATACGTCTTAGATGGGAAAAATGTCACATATTTATATGGTTTAAGTAATCTATCATAAATGGAAACAAAATTATTATTTCTTGTTAATTAAATAATTGTTAATGCATATTATAAATTTTCACCCTTCATATTTCTGTTACACTCCCTAGCAGAACATTGTTTTTATTGAAAACTTACCTTAGCAAGCAAAGACCTTACAAGGACCTTACATTTTCTAAGTATAAATTAAAACGGATAAAGAAAAATAGTTTTTTTACAGTAATTTAAAACGTATAAGCTATTTTATTTTATTTTAACGAGTATACAACATGAATGATTATCATCCGAAAAAACAAGTAACAGAAATCTTATTACAATTAAATCGAAAAAATATAACTTAAAATAAAAATTAATAAACAATCGCGATAAAATCTAGAACACGAACAAAGATCTCCTGTTAACAATCGATTAAATAACTTGCGATCGAGTTTATTAGCTTAAAACTAAATTTATAAAAATTAATTTTGTTTATTTTTAGAAAAATTAAGGGTAACACATTTTTTAGATAAATAATGGGTATACTGTTAATAAAAAAGAAAATCCTTATCTATCTTAACGTTACGATATATTTTAGAATTTTCTAAATAAGATTCAGCTCAAAAACCTGAAGTACAAAAAATTACAAGTAAAATAATTTATCTTTTTTTTTTTACCTTCTCCTCGAACCGGATCCTGCAGTACTACACAGCTATACAATTCTTGTCTAATATTTACTTACTTAGCTAATTCCTTGTACTATATGATGCGGTTAATTGAAAAGAAATTAACAGACGTTTTAAGGTTAAATTGTAGCTTATTTATTAAATTTCTATATTTAATATAAAAATGGTCGTCAGACAGTGTAGTTAACTCGTCGCAAATCAGTTGTTTATCAGATGAAGTCTAAGGTTCTGAGGTTCAAATCCTAATAAAAGTTAGTTATTTTTATATGGATTTGAATATTAGACTGTGGATAGCGGTTTACTTTGATGGTTGGGTTCAATTAACCACAGGTCTCAGGAATAGTCGGCCTGAGTCAGTACAAGATTATACCTCATTTACATATACTGTCATACGTATCATTCTCATCTCATTGGGCCGTAGAGCGGAGTTGCTTATTGTTCACTAGTTGAATATACTTCAACGTTCACATTAGGAAGATAGATTTAAGAAATATACATTTAATTATTTTTCTTATTAAAGATTGTACTATAATTTTACATTCTAATCATTTATAATTAATTATTGAAACATTATTTATGGCGATTGATTAAAGCTTTTTTAAGTTTATATAATTTAGGACGTTTCTCGTTTAATATTTCACAAAGACAGACAAAACAATATGTTCTTAAATAATAAGTATGTACATAAGGTTAACACGCATAAAAACCATTTGGCTGTTAACCTATTGGATAAAAGTAAAAATTTGAACGACTGGAAAGGTTGTATGTATTGGATCTTAATACTGTTGTGCGGTGAATATTATCCTTTCTTTATTTTATTAACTATTTAACTATTGTGTTGACCGTTTATCCTTTTTCTCTATTTTATTACTTGTTGATTTGTGAATATTTTGTTACGGACTTAGTGTGGATTATTAGGTATATTTTATTCGTTGTACTTTTAATTGTAATATTGTTTGTTCTGACTTTTATTGTATTGGATTATTAGGTATTTTTTATTCGTTGTACTTTTAATTGTAATATTGTTTGTTCTGACTTTTATTGTATTGTCTTTGGAGGTATAAATTAATACCTCTCTTTCACGACATTGCTGCTTTATTCGATTTACTTATAGATTTGTTATTTGGGAAACTCATTGTAGATAAAAAACGTTTAAAAAACAAATAATTGGATTCAAGAAGAATAAGAGAAGCGGCTTTGGATTTTACAAAACTATTTACATAAGAAAATAACATAATTGATTATACAATTATTATTATATATGTATTGATTATACATTTATAATAACATAATTGAACATACTGCCCGCCAAAAAATCAAGTGATATTTTTATATGTGTTTTTTATCGTGATATGTTTCAGTTACAGTTGAAAAATGTGTTTATAACCAATTCTTTAGTAGTAAAGTTTTGTAATTATCAAAATATTATTTAAATAATCTTGAACCGAATAATTACGTAGAATGTGTAGGCTTTGAAAAATACAATATTGAATTAGATAAGTGGATAGAATAAGTAAACCTATTAGCAACATATTAGTAAATGTATTAATAAATAACCTATTGTTTTTTTGAGAAAACAGGCATCGATTACTATGGTCATTTAGCCCTAATAAAAATGTTTAGCGTATGAAAACTTCCATGCCTGACCGGGATTCGAACCCGGGATAATATAATCTTGAATTGAAAAAATGCGTAGCAGAAGTAAGCCTCGAATAAATATAATCTTTAATTAAATAAGTACGTAGCAAATGTAAACCTTGAACGTATACCTTCTTCTTATACCTTGAACATATATCTTGTAGAAATGGATTTCTTAAATAAGTAATGGATAATTGTATAATTGGATATCTGCAATGGATCAGACGAAACCAGACAAGGATCTATCATACTAAACAGATACCCTTGAATAAAAAAACTGTTAATAAGTACTTATTCAATTCCATGAACTCGTAATTGGTAACAAACATTATGTATTCGTCTTCAAAGTATTTCGATTGGCGTTTTGAAAACCGCAATACGTACTAAATTGTCTGATCCTGTAAATTTTTTACTATTAAATTATGTTTCCGCAATAAAGGAGGAATATTTTCATCTGATGTTAAGTCTCCTTCACAAATGTTTCTTTTAGAAGTTTGTTATTTGTTACGTTGTTGTAATCGATTGAAGTAAGCTTTCGACCGATTATTCCAAATGGATTGTGTACATTTTTGCATTAATTGCCAATGACCTAACAATTACTAGAAATTTCAGTGAAGCAGGGTCAGGGCTTTTAATAAGAGCAGATCCAATAAGAAAGTGTCT
Organism: Lycorma delicatula; assembly: GCF_047948215.1. NCBI lineage: Eukaryota > Metazoa > Arthropoda > Insecta > Hemiptera > Fulgoridae > Lycorma > Lycorma delicatula. Next base: position 115,232,580 of record NC_134459.1, read on the forward strand.
GAGTGTTAAAGGTTGTGGATTTCTCGAATCAAAAGATACAGCATATAATGGGCGTGAATTTAAAGAATCTTTACTTTACGTGTGATGTATAATCTTGAAAATTAAGAATGTCCTACGAAACGGCAAAGATGAAAGTTGATACTCTTTATGCCGCTTTCCCATAACCCGTCGAAATGTATGGATGAAGGAAGAGGAATGATCAATCTATTCCTTGTAAAAAGGAAAAGGGCTGAACAGTGTACCGGAAATAATTTTATTTAAATAGCGAAAATAATTCATGGAGAATTTTGTTTTCAGCCTTAAAGTTTGTTTCGATATCGAAAAACTTGTGTTTTCGTAAACATTTAGCGAAATAAAACGCTTCAGTGCGGCAATGAAACCCTCCGAAGTTAAGTTGGATACTAATTCCAAATTTACACAGCCTTAGTTGAAACGCGTATGAATAGGAATATATAGATTTTTGATATGGTCTTTGATCTGTACCCGCTGTGCCGAGTGATTAATGGACCACCATAATTGACAGCGAAGAAGAGAACTATATAGACGGAGTAAATCGAAGAGATATTAATTAATCAAATTGTGATTTAACCTTTTAACACTAAAGCGAAAGCATTTTATACGTTCGAAAGTTGAATTTCCTTACGCTCTTCAATATAAAATTCAGGTGAAGGAGTAAAATCATTAGAGAAAAGATTATTATTGCCATAAAGTATTGCACCAAAAAGGACCATGCCACCATAAATTAAATTTTCGAAACCTTTCAGGGAAACAACCTCAGCGAGACAAAATATCAGGTGGATTGTCCGAAGAATTAATGTGATGCTATTTGGCATTAGATTAAACTGTTGAATTTCAGAAACTTGATTAGCAATAAATACTTTTAACCTTGATGATTCACCATGAACGAAATGAATTGCGATCATGGAATCGAAATATAAATAAATTTCATTGATGTGATAAAGATATAACTACTTGATCAGTCATTCGAGTCAATAATAAACAAGCTCATAATTCCAATCTTGGTAGTGAATTATGTTTGAGTGTTGGAACCCTAGACTTAAGTTCGATGAAATTTTTTCGTTAGAATAAATTATTCTAACATATATATAACTCGTATAACCTTTCAGTGATGCATCCGTAAATGCATGAATTTGAAAAGATTTAATAGAAATATTTTTCTTAATTAGTAATTTATATTAATCCTGTTTACCGTACTTGAAACTGAGTCTAAATCTCTCCATTGGGAGAATATATTATCAGGTAAGATTTCATCCCAGTAAAATTTAATTGACACAATTGTTACATAAAATGTTTTCACAAAATACTATCCGCCCAATTAAGCCTAATGCGTCATAAATACCAGCAACGACAAAGTATTCCGTTTAGACAGCATTTTCCGTTTAATGAATTTAAATTTCCATCTGTCTAAATGGTTGTTTCATAAGATACCTAATGCGGATACATTTTCATCTTTGTTACAATTATCATTTAATCTATTTATATTTCAATCATAAACCGTTTATGTAATGGAAACTCACGTTGGTTTAATGAATACTTACGTCTGTTTTTAACATTTTTAATACATCTAAATTTAATACATCTAAATTATCAAATCCTGTTATAAAATCAATCGACATAGTCATTTAATATAATTTGACAACAGGAAATTGTTATCCTTAGTACTCTGATTAAGGCATCTAGTAGACAGGAAGGAGGGACTATCTGTACTATAACTTACAGTAATTTACAGTACTTACAGTACAGTACATTTTCTATGTTTTAATTCTTTGTCAGGGGAGCCTAGCCATAGAATTCTTTGTAAATTTCTATCTTTAAGAGAGACCATAATTTGGCATTACATTGTTTATGTCAGCAGTAAGAACATAATTATCTAGTCAAAATCTGAGAATTTTTAAGAGATATTGCTGAATAACAGGACCAACTAGTAATGTGTCATTAAGAGATAAATTATTTGAAGATTTAGCGTAACCAACAAAAACGATTCGCAGTTGTTAAACCTGACTTTAAATACAGGATAATATGATAAATAAAAGTCTTAACATATGGAAAATGTGACCTGACTTGATTGATGAATTAGTGAAACTCTTCTTGAGAGACGGAGCTTGCGTGAAAATCTCTGCTTCGCATTGTTTAGAGATTCACCAAGGTTTATTTCTGGTTTGCGTGGGAGTTTCCTGGATTTCTGACATTTAAATCAAAATCTGATTTTTCGATTACAACAACCGTATATCGATAACAACCGTACGTTTACCCTTCAATATCGATAAATCTGATTTGAATCTTCTAAATTATTAGTCAAGTTAACAATAATAATAATAATAAATAATAGCAATTATCTCAAGAAAACTGTAATAATAAAATGTGTTGTGAAAAAATATTAATTTAATCATTACGTGTTGGGATGACGTTTAGATACGCGTTGAATGATAATTTACTAGTATTACTATAATTACTTCAAAATATTAAATATCACAAATACAGGAGTTTTTTTATTTTTTTTAAACAAAGATCCGGTCCTGAGGACCAATTTTCATGTTCAATTCTTGTTTAACACTTACTTGCTTAGCTAATTCCTTGTACAATATGGTGCCGGTTACTTAAAAAAAGAAAGTAAAATATGTTTTAAGGTTAAATTGTAATTTATTTATCATATTATTATATTTATTATTATTCTTTTAGTTATTTTGAAGATTTTTACTGTAATTTACATTCTAATTATTTTATACTTTATTAAAGATTACTCTCATTATTTATAATAACTGAGTAAATTTCATTCTTAAATCTACTTAATTAAAATTAATAGTACTTGTTTACTATTTTAATAACACTGATTTAAAACAATATGTTCTTAAATAATCGGCTTCATGAAGAATAAGAAGCGCTGTAGATATTACAAAACTATTCACATAAGAAAAAAAGTCTATACAATATGTTGAATAAACAATCTGGATTATTTAAATTAAACTGAATATTTTATTAGACGTAAACATAATAAAAATATAATAATATATTTATTACCGTAGCTAAGCAGAATTTTCACTTTTTTATTTGATAGATAAACCTACATATTTCCTAAATTAAAAAATGGTAATTTTTAATAAATAAAGAACTTTTATTTAATTAAGATAGCAGAATATAGTCTTTCTTTGGATTACTGTAAAAGGACTGATAGATAAGGCTTAATCTGAATAAGTCTAGTTGCCAAAGAAATCACGTTTTCACGATATTTTACAACAGTGTAATTTTAACCGTATAAAAATGTAAAAATGATAATTGAAGTTTTAATTCCTTTATGTAATTATGTAAGAGATTACATTTGTTTATAAAACAGGCTCGCATAAAGTAGTTTTATTCAAATGAACACAAAATAAAAGTATTATAATAATAATTGATATGTAAAGAGAGAGCGTGTGTGTGTGGGGGTGTGTGTGTGTGCGCATGTGTGTAAGAACTTCTGCGTCTAAATAAGCAGACAAGTAGAACATATGTTAAAGTAATTTTTTTCTTGCATTACATTAAATTCTAATACAACGATAAGTTTAAGCATGTATTACACAGTTGTAAAGAAATAAAAATATGTTTTTCTTGTATTACACTCTTGCCAAGTTGTTATAATTATGGAAACTAAACGCAGTTAAAGAGTCGAGTTTGTAGGAAGTGCTGCTGTTACTTGTACTAGTTATATTACTATTATAAAACTGTTATTGCTATTACTAGTAGCAGTAGTAGTATACTCGTATGCAAATCAGTACAGACAATCCATGGCAAGTTTTAAGAGCAACGCAACGCAGCCTTAAGTATGAGAAGAGGGAGAAAGAGAGCATGCCTTCCCTTACTAACTGCGCTACTCAAACGTGCCAATAAAATAAGACATTTTCCTCAATGTAAACTACCACAAACTCACACCATCAACGCCAACACTATTATGGGGTACTACTCCTGATAAATACACGGTTTCCCAACCTCCCCCCCCCCCCACGAGCCATAACTAAAATTCAGATATGAAATTACTTAATTTAATCTGTATAAGAAATATTTCCGTATTGTTACTTCCAAAACACACATTTATTATACGTATATATAATACACCCATCATATAAAATTCTCTTACATACTAGTATGCAAGAGAACTTTTGTAAGAGAACACATCATACTTTTTGTATGTGTATTTTTGTAATGTGTATTGTCACCTGAGGAAGCTTAGAGAATTCTAAATGAAACGTAGTGTATTTAATTAATAAGTTTGTACAGTTGATTGGTGAACCCAAGAGATTAATAAAGAAAATATTTTTAAGCAAAGATAAGTCTTTTTATATTTAATTCTATTCAATCAAGTGGAAAATAAAGTTAAATAAATTACATTTAAGTTAATATTTATAAAACGTGTAAAAAAATTACAAGAATTTGTTTTTCCGTATAAATATATAAGATTGGTAGACATAAATACTATTTTCACTCTTATAACAAAATTTTTCAAAAATAGAAAAAAATAACTTTCAAAATAAATTTTTCTTACAATTTACAGAATGTACCTGAAATATTATATCTAAATTCTAAGAGTACTTTTTCTTTAATCTTTTATTTATTTATTTTTATCTGGTAGGACTGTACATATATATATATACTTATTTATTTTTTGTTTATATATAATATTTATCCAACCAGTTTTCCAGCTACTGCTGGGTCTGGGTGTGATAGACAAATGCAATTACCGCTACGGGCTTGCCAGGTCTGATGTAGCTGCAATGTAAGTGTAAATGTACAGTAAACATCTAGTTTGGAACAGACCCAGATCGACCATTCCTGAGACGAGTGGTTAATTGAAACCCAAAGAAATCAAAGGAGGCAGTTTTCCACAGTCTACCATTCAAACCCATATAGAAGGAAATGCCTTTACAAGGACTTCAACCTTAGAACTATCGAATTTTGCGATGACGAGTTTATCCACTAGACTGACACGGCAGACAATATACATATATTCGGATATATATGTATATATATTACTAGATAACTAACGCAAATATGCATGAGTTTATATATATATAAATATATATATTTTTTTTTTAAATAGCTATATCGTGCCAGATATTCACAAAAATAAATTGCTACATCTATTGTTGATTTGTGTGGATGTGTGTCAAAAAATATAAATCTGTGACTTATGTATATTGTATGTATGTATGTACGTGTGAGTGTATTCGTATATGTGTGTCTGTATGTATATATCTTCTTCTAATCACAGTAAAAAAACTTCCAGCAGTAACATATATTTTATTTTTTAATTGAAATAAAAATATAACCTAATCGGTTAAAGAGTTTTTTGTTTTTTAAATATTAGTTCACTGCTTCAGTTATTTTTAACTTTTAATGATTTTTTAAGATGCAATTATTTATTTATAAATAAATAATTAGTTGTGGTGGAAGAAGTTTTCTTTTAAATTTAGATTATCATAATTGATCAAAAATGGACCGTAGAAATGTGGAGGTCCATAGAAATACATTGTTTTTTTTTTCGTAAAATATTCAGGTAAAAAATATCATATAACATAACTGCCAATGGCAATAGAAAAATATTTAGATAAGTGGTTAACTTTTGTTTTTAATCGAAACATAATTTTACTTAAATAATTCATAAAATGAAACCATTATAAGATATTTTGAAATTAAAATTATTATTACAAAAAAAAAAATTGTACTACTATTAAGTTACGTTATTCTATAAATTATATAATTATTAAAGAGATAAAAAAAATGTTTAAGCCAGTAAACGAAATATCGTAATTTATTTATAAGAACTATAAACCTAAACACCAATAATAGTCAACCGGTTTGAACTGACTCCCGTTAAAACACAACTATGATAACTTCGAATTGCTGTAATAGATGAAGGATTGTGGCCTCATCCAGAAAACGTCGCTGTTTTATAATTATTGCTAATATTATTCAGAAAAAATAAACGGAAAAATAATATAATTATTTAAAAGTTTTGATTAGATGCACTGCCTGTTGTTCTTGCTAAAGATGCAAATAAAAAGAAAACGCAGATAATCAGACAATTTTCCAATATATATATATATCTATGTATATAATTATAAAATTAAGAGATTGAAAGATAAACATTTAAATATCTGGGAAATTTTATAACTAATAATAATTACTTTGGAATACTTTTTTTAATTTTTATTATAAAAATATTAAATTAATTTCATTCATTAAACACTGGAAGTATTATTAAAATGGAATAGAAAACTTTTGAGCGAAGTAATACTTTTTTTTTCAAAACAATCTATAAGAACATAAAAAAATAAAGCAATAATTTTTAAATAAATTTAAATATAGCAATAATCTTTTAATCCAATAACCATATAATTTTTATAAATTAGATGTTTTATTTCATACATAATAAATACATTAATTTTTATTGAAAAAATAGATGTACAGGTATTTGAAAGAAACCTTTTTTTTTCAAATTAGATATTTTTTTTTTTTTAAATGATATGGGTTTATTTCCAATTAATACTCTTTTAATTAGTATGTAAAAAATTACATACTAGTTTTTTCAAGAAATTTAAATTGCAAAGTAGAAACGTTTTTAAATAAATAAATCTACTACGTTAGCAAGGTTCAACGAAATTGTAAAAAATAAAAGTATAAAAGAAATTTTTTCAATTAATTTAATAATTATACGTGAATAGTGATATTTAGTTTTCTTAAAACGTATAGTGTAGGATTACATTACAGTAATTAAACAATGGTTTCTAGAAGGGAAGATGTTAACTCGAACTGTCGGTCGAGACATGGCATAAGTAAACAGCCTACTTTGTAGGATACGTACAACTTAAAACAGTAGTGTCATATAAAGATGCGAGTTGTAAAATTAGGCTGTAGTATTATAACATTAGGAAAGCTGTTTAGTAGGATGAACATTGTCATCAACAGAAGTTCTCCAGCTAATATAAGATTATTTGTATTATTATTACTTTTATTACAACTGTTTTTACTGCCTGTAAGTCGTTGGAACACTTAACTGTAAGATGCAACTCGCTACGTGCTCCATTTGAACAACAGCACTTAAACAGATATATTCTGGTGGGTCGAAATTATTTCGTAATATAAGTTATCACATAGTAGAACAGTAAAACTTGTTTAACACAAATATTTTGTACGACAGAAGTATTTTTAAGCCGATTTCTAGAATTATATATTAAAAAAAATACATTAATAACAATAATAATTATATGGTATGCTCAGAATTCTTTAGGACAATACATATTGCAAAATTTAATTTTTAAAAAACAATTAGTTTCGGTGATAAAGCATATCGAAACAATCGATCATTAGTTAAAACGTTTATGCTTCTTATGAGAAAGAAACTGTTCAAGTATTTAACTATATTTGTCTTTTCAATACTATCTCGACATCATACATTTTAGTATTTTTACAAGGGTTTTTAGTATTTCTACGAAGATTTAACTGTTTATTTTTATTGAATGAAATTTTAATTTCTAACTGTAGACCTACAAATAAAGTTATATTATATTCATAACTAAGAAAAAATTATCTAAAATTACACTGCAACTTAGACCATGTAGTTACCAGTTGGTTTGAGTAAGTTGGCAGCTACAATAGGTTTCTACACTAATTTCCAATCATGGAAGGATTTTTTTTATATCTATAAAATATGTGGTCTATTTAGTAAACACTAAGTATTTCAAATGAAGTATATAAAAAATGGAATCCATACATTATCACTTGGATCGTAACATAAATTTCTAATAAGCTGCCTAAAGGTTGGAAAATTTATATAATAATTGATACACAAATTAAAATTATTGATTCATCTGAGTGTTTTAAATATGGTTAAACTTAAAAAATAAGTGACAGATAAAAGTTTGAAAATATCCAGAAGAAAAAGTAGACGGGTGCTTGAATAATTGGCAAATAATTTTTTTTTTAATTATCATTGTCAGATAGGAGAAGAACAAGTGAGCTGATTGAAATTCGTACAAAGAATTTTAAAAAAATTCTGATTTACCAGAAATAAATCAAGTAACTTACAAAAGTGAAAAAACGTTAACTTCAATACAACTATGCCTAACGTCGTGCTTACAGAAAAGAATGGTAATGGTAGGAGGTTCAAAACAAATCCACTGTACTAATAATTTTCAATTATTAAAAAAGAATTTTTGTTTTTGCAACTGAAATATATCACTACCGAAAAGTAAATTTATTGGATATTTTCAAACGTAGATTTATGAATTAATAAAATCATTCTTCAAACTAAAAAAAAATTAACATATTAAGCTTAAAATTATAAAATATTGCAGTAATTATAATAACTCCAAAATATTAAGAACACTTAAATTTATATATTTTTATTTTTCTGTTTACAGCGATAAAAGAAACTGGTTGGCGCCTTACTCCCATTCAACTTACTATAGAGCTTCAAACAAACGTAAGTAAAAAACAAAATTCTATATAGATTCTATTATATTTGAAAACTTTTATGAGAATTATTTTTTTCTCTAAAATTATTAGAATTTACCTGTTTATAATCCCGACTTCCGTGATGGAGTGATAGTATCCGGAAGATTCTCGGTTCAATCCCCGGTTAAGCTTGGCATTTTCTGCCACTGAAAAAATATTCAACTCATATTAACGGTACTGCAATATGTTAGTACTATACGTTGGTACTATAATGCGTTAAAATATTTAATTAATTGGACGAATATATGAATTATTAAATAGCTTCATTTATAAAACCGATTTTAAAACAAATTATTTCCCAGTAAATTATAAAATTTAAATATTACAAAATGTATACACTTAAATTAACTAAGTATTGTAAAATCCCCGTAGCGAAAGAATAATTTTTACATATGAATGAATTTTTTTAGCGCTAAGCCTAAAAGAAGTCTATTTCGTGAATTTATCAACATTACTTTCTTGAAAAGTAAAAAATTTACTTTAATATAAAAATAATAATATTTTAATTAAGAAAAATAAACTACGTAAATGAGTTTCCATATATTTAATATATAAATAAATACATTTATCGAAGCTATCTTTAAATAATACTTTGGACAACTATGTTTAAAATTTAAATCCCTTTAACATATTTTAAGATCATACATGGTATATAATATTCAACAAATGCTCTACATTTTGTCCTTTTAGAATCACCATAATCATGAAACAACCATACAAAATTTTCTTTTAAAAATTACTAATCGTCTAGATAACAGTATCAACAAAATTTTCGATTGCTTAATACGAGTATTTAATCGATATAAAACTTTTTAACTATATAAATATTGTCGAATTGATAACGGTACATAAAACAAATATAGTATTAAATTTACTATAATCTAAAGAAATCAGCATTATTTTTAGTTTCATAATTTCACCGCATAGAAATATTTAACTTGTTTTATTCATTGTTAAATTTTAGGCCATAAAAAAAATTTTAATAAATAAAATTCAACTAATCTACATAATAATCAGTAGTGATAGGAATACAAACACTTCCTTTTTTCCAAATATTTATGAATTTACCATCTTAAAAAAAAAAAAATAATTATTATATATACGAAAACAAAACATTCTCCATTATGTATGCAGGATTAATAAATGATTAGTTTTTAAAATAGATTAAATACACTTTCATAACTTCTACTTAAATTTTTACATAGTTTAATTTATCAATAATAATTCGTTCAGTTTTTATACACAGACTAATTAAAGTTATTAATAAAGAAATTGTTTTGGCATAATTTAATACAATATGAATTTAACAATTTAAAATAGAAAATATATGACCAAAGGTGTAACAACTATTAACCTGAAATAAAAGTTAAACACTACCAAATAGATTAAAAATTAAATAAATGTATCTTTTCTCGTTTATAAACAAGTATTAATTAATTTTTATTTCTACATTATGTAGGATTTTATTTTTATTATATGCCTTTGTACCTGAAAATTTGATAATTATCGATTGAGAGTAAAAAGTTAAGAAGAGGTATGCGAATATAATTTCAATTTGAAAAGTCTAAAGTTAACGTTTTTAAGAGTAGCAAGGCCTATGATAAAAAACTTGATTTTCAATCGAAAAAAGGTAGAATTAAATCACGATTTTAACTATATAAATTGTACACTGATCGTTTTTCTTTGTAAATTCTAAATACGGAAATTATATACGATATGTTTGTACGAGTATTTCAATATTTTAAAATATATTTCATAATTCAACTTTTTATCGATTTTTATTTCAAAAAAAGATTTTAAGTGTAGGACAAGTAATTGTTAGAAAAATAATCTTTCTTTTATGATACTTTCTTGTAATATTAGTTTCTAGCAATTTGGTTTCGAATTAACCAAATTTCTGTCTCCATAAGTTCATTAATATAGATTATAGATGTATGGCCAGTACGTTGCTTTGTGAACAGAGAATTCCAAAAGGGATTAGTGTATTAAGACATTGTATATTTTTTTAAATGAGTCTTTCTGAAGATCTATTTTTCCTTTATCTGTTCCAGCTCGTTTTCCTTATCCTTGATTTCGCCTTTCCCGTTCAAATACTACCATCGTGGTAGGCATTCTATAAATATCCCGAAGTCTAATTACTTCTATAGCTTAAATGACTGGCTACTGTGTAAAGGACTCCTGGTACTTTTTCATCTGCAATAAAAAGAAGCTAATCTAAAATTGTACTAAATTATGTTTCAAATAACTGTTTGTTAGATGTTTACCTAATTGGAACATAATCGAGTATTTTTATCTTTTTGTTTCTTATTATAAAATTTCATCTTTTTATTTAATTTAATTTTACAGTTATTAGATTCACGCTTGAGCGACCGTTATTATTTATTTATTTTTTTTTTTAATCATATATCGCTTTGTTTTAATATTACATCGTTTATTAAGTGTCTCTATCGTAATTTTATTCGCTCATAATGATACGCATCGATGATTCTTAGTTTTTTCTTTTTTATTAGAGAAAAAGAAGAATTGTGACGTAAAACATGATTAATATACCTATACATTCACTTTTCTCTCTTTCTTTATCTTTGAGAAGACCGTCTTTCTTACATTGGTGAATCAAGAGGGGATTGTAAGAAATAATCATGACGAGTTGTGGGGTGTAAGGTTAAGAATAAAGGAGGGAACGTTTTGAAGGATCCTTAGCAATACAACATACTCGTTCCTCATTCCTCATCTACGTATATATATATATATATAAAACCTACGTACAGATAATTCCACGTCTTGCTTTTTTTTCAAGGAAAACATAAAACAGTAAGGGGTCGCAACCCTTCTTCACTCGCAGCAGCATACTTAGACCTCCCACTATTAATTAAGAATCTACGTACTTCTTAATTTCTATGCACCATTGTGATCCTCTGTTTCTCTCCCCCTTCCTCCCTTTCCTCCTAACCCACTCTTCCATATTTCCATTCGTCGTCCCTGTACCCATATACCAGTCATACATAGCTTCCTTAACCGACATTGGATTCAGGCCTCTATAATTTTGTTCCACTTTTTGTTTTTTTCCATAATATTGGAATCCATTCATTGCTCATAATATATCATTCATCAGTCCCCATCTGAATGCAATTTTTTTTTACACTTAACTTCATTTTCAATCTCATGTTAGTAATTATTTTTTTAAATTTTTACTGACGGTATAGAAATTAAAAAAAGTTAATCTTTTCTTAAATAAAAGTAATATGAGATGTCTACTTATTTAACTTTAAATATGTTTTTACTTTTATTTTAGGCTAATAGTTATATTTTTCATTGACTTATTTAAAATTCTGAGTTATTAATTTCGTTTTATATTACACTGTAATAATATGAATTACAGTCAATATATAAACATTTAACTGAAATTTTACAAATTTCAGTTTAAAAAATTGTCGTTGACAATACTGTAAAACCACACTAACTGTTTAATGTTTAATAGATAATCAAATATGTATTTTACTTCAATAAACTAGACGGATGCTTAGATAGTATTATCATTGACTTAATAGTTAATTACACTTGTTTTTAGGTGCTGCAGAATCTTTTTGTTAAAAATTAATTTCAGCTGGATCTGAACCCTTAATTATCTAAAAATTAAAAGGCCTGTTCTGGACAAAAAGTACTAGTTAATTTTTGTTATGTATATATCCTGATGTATGATACTGTACACAACTAAAATTTAATTATTAAAAAAAAAAAGAAAAGTTTAACGCATAATTTATGTATTCCGTAAGAAGATGCTTATCAAAAACACCCTCGTGAATCTAAATCAAAAAATATATTTTAGGGTATATAAAATAACAAAAAATTAGAATTCTAAATAAAAGATACAAAACATATTACGTGACAAATATTAAGTTGTTATATTTATTTTAAAACTGATGAGTCATTTTAACACGTAGACTGTAATAATTAGTCATGTTCTGAATCCTAGTAGATGTAACCAGACTACTCTTGAGATAAAAATTAATAAAAAAAATTTGAAAAAATAGAAAAAATAAGGAAATATATTACTATTACATAAAAGTAGTATTAAACATCAGATAAATAAAAAATTAAATTTTATTTCAATGAAAAATTTGTATTTATATAATTTCATTTACTCATTACATATTTACTAAGTATATATTTTTATTTATAGTAAAGAATCCAATAATATGTAAATTCCATCGTAGTTAGAAACATTTTGATAGTACTATTAATACATTAATATTTCTAAAAGTAACTTTTCGTAGGAAAAAACTGGATTTAAAACTTTTTTTAAAAATATTTAATTATCTTAGAACCTTATCTTCATTATTATTAAACGGCAGTCAACTTAAAAAAAGTTCAGAATAAAAAAAAATTACGTTGTTAAAGAAAAACTTTTAAATGTTATTGTGTAAGAAAAAACAGGCATTAAGACAATCTTTCTTTTGTCAAGAAAAGATTCTGATTAAAGAAGGGGGTTTTATTCTCATCCTTAAAAAATTAAAAGATTTTTAAAAAGATGATAAAAAAATAGAAATTATCATTATTCTTTATAAATAAAACAGTTACGTATTTTTTAAAAAAAAATACTTTAAACACGTTTAATAATTGGATAATTTGCGCCTAAAAATTTTTTAACAATTAAAAAAGACAGCTAGTCAGTAATTTTTTTCAAGACTCCCGTTTGGAAGTCGAGTGATCTCCGACAAAAACCTAAGCGAAAAAAAAAATTAAAACGACAAAATAGGCTTTATTCTTAGTAATTGTATAGCTTGTTATGAAAAATCGCAAATTTTCGTTCACTAAAAGAACATGCACTAAGATGATAACCATTAATACCGCTTATTACGCATTTTTCTTTATACAAAAGTAATTTTCACTATTAAATATTCATTAATTGTCACGATTTTAATTATTTTAATCTTTTTCATCGACCAAAATGAATCTGCCATCTTTATTCTTCTCCAACAGTAAACCAACTTTGTAGACATTATAAAAAAATCAATTATGTTTCGACTTTATTAAATCAGATGGCAAAGGCTACAATTTTTTTTTTATCTCATCAAGAAAAATTGAAACGTCCATTTTTCAGTGTATCAGATGGCGCAGGCTGTCAGGATTCAGAAAATTCTAGGATTATCAAAAGTTTATTATTATTATTGACATAATAATGTATACGTTTCAACTAGTGAACAGTAAGCAACCTCCCTCCATGGACCACTGAGATGAGGATGATAGTATGACATGTAAATGAAATGTAGTCTTTACAGACTCAGGCCGACCGTTCCTGAGATGCGTGGTTAATTGAACCCCAATTACTAAAATCAACCGATATGAACTGTCTAATATTCAAATACGTATAGAAGTAACTAACATTTCTCAAAACCTTCGACTTCGAAAATCAGCTATTAAATAATAATTTGCGATGGCAGGTTTACAATTAGACTGGCACGGTAGGCTAAAGATTATTATGAAAAAAAACTCTTTAATAAATTAAACATATAAATAATAGAATATGAATTAAAAAATTACTAAAGTAAATTAAACATAAAAAATAAAATTAATATAAAACGAAATAAATCTGTATTCTTATATAAAGAGGAAGAAGGTTTTGTTTGTACGAGATAAACAAAAAAACTACTCGATCAACTGCAACCAAATTTTTACTCGTGTTTCTTGACATAACTGAGAAGGTTTTTAGATATATTTTGAACTGTGAGTCTCTACCATTGTGTGAACTGGGTTTAACTAAACGATTTGAATAAATAATATTACAAAAATAATAGAATTAAATTTACGTTAAATAAAACAATAATAAATATTTTTTTTTTTAAATTCTGTTTAACAATAATGTGGGCTTCCCGTGGGGACTACGTGTGAGGCTAGAGTGGTGAGGTGATGCGAGCACCTCGTGCGAGGCTAAACCAATCATCGCCATTAACTGGCAACAAACGGGATGCCCCTTGGGTGCTGTTTTGGGAAGTGCAATGTGGTGCTCTTATAATATCTCTGCAAACAATCGTCCGATTTTAAAAATTCAACGGGATATTTGTTAGTAGGTTTGAGGCTAACTTTTGCATGCATCAAATACATTCTCGATCTAACAGATCACGGTTATTCGGAAGTGTATATATATATATATATATATATAAAATTTTTCTTTGTTTGTTATCGCATAACGTGAGAACCAACCGACCGATTACTTCCACGTTTGCAGGACACATTCGTGTTATCCCAGGGAAGGGTTTTAAGCCATCGACCGAGGCCCTAGCTCCCTTGAAAGTTATGATATTAAAAATATTCATTATTTCTTCGCCCCCAAGCAGGGTGAAGATGTGAATTAAAAATATTCATTAAAATAAAATAGATTAATTCTTTTACTTCATTACTGTATTTCTGCCACCATGAAAAAGAAATAAGTTATGAATTTTTCATCGTCAAAGGTGTGTGTAGCGTAGTTACTATTATTCTATCTTTTGTAATTTGATTTCTTTTTTAGATTTCTATAAAGCCTGAATAGTATAATTATTATTTATCATTGTTATTCTCACAACCATGAGGATAACGTACAGTGCGGAAGTTCAGGGGATGGAGCCCTCTGGGCAGATGGGAGTGGCGACCGAAGAAAGCTGTGCGGGTGACCAGGGCTCCGATCCTCCTGGAAAATTTAGAATGGCGAGCAAAGCGAGCCCTTGGCTCCGAGGAGCCCCTGAGTTGGCTCCGGGATTCAACTGAGCTTACATGAGCCCTGAATGTCCATATTCTAGCTAGACAGGCCGGCTAGTCAATATAAACACATAAATTAAATATAAAATGAAATATAATTAATTTTAAATTAATTAAATTCTAATTTTAACTACATTAAATTTTAATTAATGAATAATTAATTATTGTTAATAGAAATAATAATAATAATAAAGGTCTTTACGCTATATTTTTTGTGTGTTATGATGAAGGGTAAACAGTAAAATTACAACTGAATTATGATCGGCTGATCTACGACAAGATTTAATTACAGCTACGAGTACATGAAACGCAAGAGACCTCCATTTCTTTATGAAGATAGAAATAAAATTATTCTTCAAATTAGATGTATGTAAATAAAATAAAAATAAAACAGTAGAAGAATTATTCATAAATTAAGCAATTAAAAAATTGAATATACAATTATGTCCCTTTTTAAAAAGATTGAAATAAAAACTAAATAATTTAATTTTATATTAAAAAATAACGTATTTCTTCAATTAACATTTAAATAAAGAAATATCATAAGAGGTAGCTTACAATGTTACATAAACATAATAAAAACAACAAATTAATAAAAATTCTAATATCAGTTTGGTTGTAATGAAATATTTTTAAAATAAACAAAAAAGCTTAAAAAAGCTTTATTCTTTTAAAAATCGCCATTGTTATTAAATTCTCACAGTCCTGTTACGCATGACAAGGGGAGACGTTTTTGACAATATTTCATTGCTGCTACTACTACTACCATCCTTATCCCGCCTTACAAACACTCAATCTCTTATCCTTTAACTCCCGCCTATTTTACCTAATTTTACTCTTTAACCCAAAGAAGGAAATTTTTTTTTCCTTTTAACAGACTTAAGCCTAGCTTTACTGATGCCATTGTATATTTTTAAAATAACATTTTAATCTTTAAATGTGGTACATTATCCAACCGATTTAATCGCCCTGAAATTTTATCAAAAGAAAATGTTTTTATAGGACTGAATAATTAATAACTCAATCGGTCAACGTGTAAAAGGATTCGATTAATCCAAAAATAAATAAGTAGGCAATATGTGTAAAAAAATAACATAACCTTAAGGTTTAAATGGCCTTAACCAGTTCAAAGTTAAAATTACAACACTAGATACTGTTTAAAATGTATTAACCAATAGAAAACACGCAGAATTACTAAAAAAGAAACAAACTGGTTAAGGTATGAAGGGTTCTGAATAGAACACATAAACACAGAAAAATTAAAAAATACACACAAATAAAAATTTATAAATAAAACAACTGGTACAAAATAATACACGAATGCATAAAAAATATATACATGAAAAGATAAAAAATTACGAAAAAAATTAATATTCTTATTTTACACTCAAATAATTTATGAGTTGAACAATGCTAAAAAAAAATCATATAAAAGCATAGACAGCAATCTCTATTATACAAAAATTTCTTAAATCCGCCGTCATTCTGCCGCTGACATCGCAAACCATTCTATCTTTCATAAACGTTTAATATGTATTTGACATTTTTGTATTTTATTTTTAATATGTCTTTTAATTTTTCGTTAGTCAGCACAAATTGGTTTATCTCTTACTGTAAGCACGATATAATATTGTGTCCAATTCGTAGTCTTATTAAAATGACTTGCTCTCTTCACATTATTGCGAAGTTAAAAGTATCTACTTTTTAGATAATTTTTTCACAGAATTGCGTTTAGTCGTTAATTCTCTTCGTCTTCCATGCCATTCTTATTTTATTCTCAACAAAGGTATCAGTTCTCTGTTATATGCAAATGCTATAATAAGTAAAACCTTTGAAGAATTTGCTAAAATTAGTAAACGGTTTAACATACAATTCCATCTTTAAAAAAAGTGTAAAACAAAAGTAATAAAGATCTACTTGAATGAGTAAAACGTTTAATTTTGAATATATTTATAATTAAAATCTTAAAAAATTATGTATAATCAAATTAAATAAATTTAGTAACTTATACGGCAAACCATCTACTAGTTATAGTTAATATATAAAAAACCGCTTACCAACAAATGAATTTCATGCGTTTAAACGCTTTCGAAATTAATTTCCAACCTCAGGAACTTACATTATCCGTCGTTAACTTACATATTAACTATAATATATATATATATAATATTAATATATATTAGCTTATTTATATATTAACTATAATTATTAATTACAGTAACGGGCCACGCTTAACAGAATCATCTACTAGTTTCAAAACCTTCATCATTTACAAAATTATTTGATTATTAAAAAAAACTAATAATAATAAAAGTATTAATCAACTTTCCGTAGTAAAATCGGTATTTATTTTATTTTTCTGATTAATTTAATCCAAACGCTGAAAATTTTTAAAAAGTTGAATAAGTAAAAAATGACAGCAACTTTACAATCTGTTCAGCAATATAATTGAAGTAAATAAGATCTATACTTGAACTAACATTAAGCAATCACAGATCCAGCGCTCACGACTTAACTATAACAACGAAATAAGTCACTTAATTGAAACGATAAGGCAAACCAAGAATATTGTTCCTTAGCAATCTTGAAAAATCCCTGATCGTATTATCCAGTAAATTGACCGCCAAATAATTCGGGTGCCGATCCAAACGACTATGATACCGTAGGCTGACCAGAGAGATTTCCTGCCGAGCGGTTTGCAACTCAAGATTGTTATACATGAGGCTATTGCTTATATACAAGGGTATGTTAAGCATTTTTCGCAATATTTTTATCTGGTAGCGTGCAAGTATGTTAATAATGGAGTTGCATGCTGTACCCCACAATTCAAGCCCGTAAGTCCAAACAGATTTCAAAACTGATTTATAAATCAATAATTTACTTTCTGCTGAAAGCCGAGATCTATGTCTAATACATGTTTTTATGGCTAATACATGTTTGTAAACTTGAGATCCAACTGCTTCCATTTAGATTTGATATTCTTAAAATAATAATTTAGAAAAGTTGAACGAATTAAAGAAAAATTTTGTTCTCAATAACTGAATATTTATTTATTTTTGTTTTAACAAAAACAATTAATAAACTATGTTTCTAAATTTATCATTATAAATAGATAAAATTTACAAGAAAATAGCTGTAATAAACAGTTAAAAACAGGGGGAAAAACCGTTTAGAAAAAAAATTAAGTTATAATCTAAAATTAGTTTGTCATTTCGATTATTAAACTATCAGTAAATACAGAGGAAGTGGTAATATGAAAGAAAAAATAAAATAAATATTAAGTATTAGTAACGAATAAACAAAATGTAAAACAATAATAATCAGTAAATCAACGATTATAGCTTCTTTGAATCAGAACTTCCCGTAAAAATCACGCCTTATACTTAAAAAAATAAAAAATAAAGTACGGTATAAACTTTACTTTCATGTGAAAAGAAAGGAATAAATAATAATGCAAGGGTGTAAAGATGGAAGAAATAAGTGAGAAGGGTGTGATATATACAATATAGGGTGAGTTAATGCCTCCCCCTCCTATCCTATACATTATCACATTAGATGAGTGCACCGATATTGCACTCGGGTGCAAGGGGGATGCAATTATGGCACGTGTTGTGTCGCCTGATGCTATCTGTATTTATGTTCATCGACACCCATAAACACATACGCGTAGTTTATGCATAATAATGTACCTCTTCTAAGTCTTCTTAAGATAAAAAATGATCAAACATCACAAATATTACCTTATAGATTATGTTTACATAGTAATTACCAAATTGTATACATATTAAGTTATACGCATTAATGCTAATAATAATTTTTTAATGTATTTATTTCCAAATAATAAAAGAAATGAATTATTAAACAATACGTTTCATGAATTAAATTTAATTTATTAATTCAACGTTTTAATTAACTGTAGTCCTTAATAATATTAGTGATTTTTTACTTCCTTGTACAAAGTAAAGGAAGTATTGTGATCGCGAAAAATTTCGGTTTTCAATTTCAACGGAAATATCCATTTTTATCATCCCTGAATTCATTTTGCCTAGTTTCGGCGTGACGTTTTACGTATGTACGTATGAAAACGATTAGCCGTAGGATGTTGAAATTTTGGATTTAGGGCATTTGTAACATCTAGTTGTGCACCTACCCTTTTGACTGCAATCTACTGAACCAAGTGCCCAAGAAAGCCCAAAATCCAAAATTTGGATTTTGAACTTTTTCTTAACTGCAGTAATAAGCCCTCCATGAGAGATTTTCAACGATATAACATAAGTGGTACTTATTTTCATTAGTTTTAGTTAAATCCAAATAAAATTTGAATTAATGATATATTTGGGCCTTACAAGGGGAAGGCACATCGGTTCGAATTCGACTTTATCTCCTTTTTTTAACTTTTTTTTATTTAAATACGGGTATATTGATTTATTAATAATTAATTATTAAACTCCGATTGTAAAAAAGGTTTTATAATAATTAATAATTCAATAATAACAATAAAAATTTTTAAAAAATATCAGAAGTTATTAATGAAATAAAATGTTACGTACGTTTCATTTTAAAAAAATGTGTGTATGTAATTTAATAGGCGTACAAGGAAGTCATGTAGTGTCCACATCAGATTTTTTTTAGTTGCATTTTATATTAGAATTTTGTAGTTAACTGGTTTGATGTGATTTTTCTCTCCTGTTTGTTATCTGCTATAATTTTAACTTCGACATATTTATTTAAGACATCTCACAAAATTTGTTTTCTGTGCATATACCAATCTTTATCTTTCGCATTTTCCTTTACACCACATAATTATTTAAATACACCAACTAATTAAAAGAATTTCTTTTCTCTTATTAATATTGAGATCCTTCGTTTTGAATTTTATCGACCCAATTGATTTTCTATAACCTTTTCTAAGATGTACGTTTCAAAGGTATATTCTACTCTTCCCCTTTCTGTTTTTCCTGTTGTCTATTTTTCAGTACCATAAAGCGTTGTGCTTCACACGAATACTTTCGAAAATTACTTTCTGATTCTTAAATACATATTTTACCTCTATATAACCATATATAGAGGGAAAAAATTGGATCGGTCATACCTTGAGAAGACACTGTCAGCTGAGGAATATTGTAGAGGATATGGTGAAAGGGCAAGAGGAAAAGGAAGAAGAAATACCAGATCCTAGATAACATCAGGCAAGGATAAGAAGGCTACAGTGAAATGAAGAGAATAACTGAAAATCGAGAGACGTGGAGGCAACTGCAACCGTGACTGGACCTGCCGTAAGGCAGAAGAGCTGATGATAAGATAATCATGTGGATATATATATATATTTATTTGTGTGTGTGTGCGCGCGCGCGCGCGCGTGCAGTTTCTATTATTTATTAATGACTAAAGTCATCTCTCCGTTCACTTATTCCTATATGCAGATGGCTTGAAGTTTTTCAGCCAATCTCCTCATTACAAGATTACGTTTTACTACAGAGGAACATCAACGCCGTTCTGACATGGTGTCGGGATAATTATACGCCGCTTAATAATTATAAAATCCAGGTGATTTATTTTTCAAGGAATACCAATATTTCATTGTTGGTCTTCTACTTGGATTCTCATATCATCTCCTCACAGTTTAAATCTTGAAGTTCTACTCGAGACAAAGTTGTATTTCGTAGATCACGTCGATAATATTGCGAAAAAAGACTAAATGCAATCTCGGCTAATTAAAATGGTTAGGGAGAAATTCTAAATATCTTTTTACCTGTCTGACACTATATAAAACTCATATAGTAGCTAGCCAGCTTAAGTGCGTAGTTAGCTTCATGCATTTCGAACAGAATGCGTATTTGCCCGTCCTGTTTTTCGGTAAAACAGTTATATATACTTTTTTTTTTCCATCACTCAAAACGTATGCTAAGATTACAACTTCGATTATATACACAAACAGTCTCACTCGATAATTAATTTACTTATGGGTGGTAAGTATACAAAATTTTAACTAATTATCATAATTTAATTTCTTCTTTAAAATTTAATTTTGGAGAGAAACATTTTCAGGATTCTTAAGGCAATATTTTTATAGAGTATCACTAATAATAGTTAGTGTAATATTATCATTAAAATTTCATGTAATTTATATGAGATACAATATACTCGTAGATACTAGGAATAACAGAATTAATTTTATATGAACGTATTTTATGAAATGTTAATGCATATAAATATATCAAAATTTAATATAAATTTCCGTAAGTATAACTGTAAAATTGTAAATTATAAAACAAAATAAAAACATGTATACGTAAACACAAATACTAAAAAAGGTAACAAGTTGAAATGTATATTTTCACAGTTTTCACTAGTATTAATAATAAAATTATAACAGTATTTTAAAGTTATTCAAACATGTATTTTAAATTGGAATCACGTATACCAACTGTAACTAATGCATGATCGATACCAAGTCAATATATTATAACGATATTTCATTTATTAATATTACATTTATTTTCATCCGTTTAATATTTATAATAAATAAAATAATAAATCAAAGTTACTCAAATTAAATATAAAACACATGTTGAGGTACAATCAATCGAAGCGTATATCAATCGTAACAATTCCGCTAAATAGAGATAATAATTATTATTATCATCATTATTATTATTATTGAAACAAAAGTTAATTATAATCTTTAAAGTTTATTAATAATCTTTAAAACAGTCGATTATAAATTGAACTTAAAATTTAATTTCTCCATTAACAATAATTCAAATAACATAAAATAATAATCAAGAATATAAGTAACTTTATTTTTATAACAGCTTACATATCAACTAATTCAAATGTTTGTCTATTAATTATTTTATTTCATATTAATTAACTAATTTTTCTGCATTGAAAAATTAAAAATCTTATTAATTTATAATAAATAAGTGATTAAATGAAATCCAGATAAGGAATCAATTCTAAAACTTCAAATGTTTTCACGAGAAAAGATCAAGCGGTAAGTAAAATGAACGGTTCCAAAAAAACATTCCTTTCAACAAAGTCATTATTAATAACTTTTTCTTTAATCGGAGAATAAAAAATTAATTTAGCTATTATACAATCGGGCTCTTTTATAAGATATAGTTTAAAAAAAATTTATTTTAAAATTCACGAATGTTAATCAAATTTTTTATGATTATAAATTCAGGATATAAAAGTAAAATAATAGAAAAGATAATGAAATTTTTTGGTATATAAAATAAATTTGTATTTCTTAAAAACTAACCCCCTCCCAAACCCTCCCCCGCACACACACACACACACACACACACACATATATATATATATATATATATATATATATATATATATTTAAGTAAATTTAATATTTTAACTTCATAAGATAATTGAAAGATTCTTTCTCGGCAAAGAAAAAATGTTAACGACACGGAGGAAAGTGGCAATTATATACAAAATATGTTAAAATACTTAATAGTCGATCTGCTTTTCATCAGAGAGATTCTCAATTCGAATCCCGTCTAGGTTTGATAACTTTCAAACGCTAAAAAAAAATCTATCATTTATTGTCATTAAAAACAGTGACTTCAGTCAAATAAATATGAAAAAGTAATAATTCTGTCAAAATACAGCCATTTAAAAAAATAAAAATGGGAAACACTGAACAAAAATGTTTAATAAAATATATTCTCGTTTTGTATAATCCAAACAGTTTGGATGCCGGCCTCCGTAGTGCCAGAGGTAGCATCTCGGCCTTTCATCCGGAGGTCCCGGGTTCGAATCTTGGTCGAGCATGGCATTTTCACACGCTACAACTCATTCGTCTCATCCTCTGAAGCAGTACCTAACGGTCCGGAGGTTAAAAAGAAAAAAATAGTTTGGATGGAATTTTATTCCGATAAATGCGAAAAATATTCAAAAATTGTTCATCAGAATTTAGCTAGTAGATTGCACGGTAAAAGCCTTTAAAAATGTATGGAAGCCACTGATGATTAAAGAGTAAACAAAATTCTATAATAATCCTTTAAGAATTAGTCGTTCTTGATGGTATTTTTATTACAATTCATTTTTTATTTTTTTATTTTGGAGTTACACTAATTAAATATGTACATACGGTAATTAAATCTTAGTTGGGTAATCATAAATATAAGTTAAAAATATATTAAACGATTTCTTTTTCACTTTTTCGAGGCTGTTTTTTTTTTCTTTTGACTAAAAAATAAAATTTTTTAAATAAGCTATATTAAGAATTAGAATTTAATAATTTTTTTATTCAAAATAAAAACACTTTTTTTATTAAAAATCTATATCAGTAAATTAATTAAAAAATTTTTTTAAATTATATTAAGTGAATATTTATGAATTTCATTAAAATTTCAGTCACGAATTTATTCAATTTAAAAATGATAACATATATTATTTTTTTAAATATATTTAAATAGTATAAAACATAAAAAACAAAAACATGTGAAGAAATGTACCACAAATTTAATATACGAAGAAAGTTCAGCATTAATTATAACGAAAATAATAAAGGCAGGAGTAAACGCGTTGTTTGAAGGTGTGTAGAATGCAATTTCAACCAGAGCAGCAATACTAATGAGGATGCACCCACTAAGATTTCTGCAGTTCAAAAAACACAAGAAGCATCTTCATAAAAAAAGGAAAAAAGAAAATTATTAAATGGAAAGAATCAAACAAACGATTGAGAATTGTAAAAAGATTTCCATTAACTAAGAATCTTTTAAAGTTTTGTAAAACTTAACAATTGCATTAAAATATTACAATTTCTTTTTTATTTGAATAAATTTATAATCTGATAGTAAGGGAAAAATAAAATAAATATATTACACATTATTGTTATAACTTATTATTAAGCATAGTAAGTAATAAAACCAAACATAAACACTTAAAACGTTTAATAAAAATATTTTACAAAATGAAAAACGTAATGTGTAATTAATAAATTCAAAAAAATTTCAATGAAAATGTAAACCGTACGGTAAGCCTCGCAGATATCATTTCTTCTGCTCAATAAACAAAAATTTTTGTAATATAAACAGAACTGTTTTTAACAAAACGATACTGACATCAAAAATTGTAAGACACTACATTTCCATTAACAAAATCTGTTATTAATTTACAATTTTCTTTAAAAAAAAAAAAAAATACATGTTAAATACATTTACTAGACAACAGATATACAATAGCAGTTAATAAACAAAATTTAAGCGTTCCATGTAATAAGAAAAAAATAAATAAAAATTTGTTACAAAACTTTTACCAGCCCGATTTCATTTATTAAACAATGAATAATCATAAGAATTGTATTATTTCTGTAAATGTGATATATATTACATGTAAATGAAATCGGGCCGGTAAGAGTTTTGTAACAAATTTTTCTTTTTTTACTTAAAAAATATATCATTCACTTCATATCATATTTTTGCTTTTTTAATAAAACCAGTATAATGACCTTTACGAATCGAAAACCCGTGATGTAATATTGCACTTACTTTGTAAGTGTAACCCTCGATTTTTATCGTTAAATTTGATTTTCCAACCGAATTTATTTCTATTTTGTTTATTCCTTTTTTTAATAAAACTAGTATTCTAGTAAACTAATCCTTGTATTGAATTTTTTCATCTTCAGTACTTTCATTTACATAACAGCATTTACTATTAAAACAAGCTGCAGTGCATTTTCTTTTAAATTTTATTTCATGTAGTGCATTATCAAGTTTTTGTATCCTAGTACTATCAAGTATTGCTATCTAGCGGTGCAATTCGTAAAAGTACATTTAAAAAAATGAATAAAATGACATATTCGAGTCCCGCGGTTCATCAAATGGGGAAAAAAGTATAACAAAATTCCAGGTATTTTTTGAAAGCATTCTTTATTACTAATCTAATTGAACTGAAATGTAATGTTTTCATGCTTATTTTTTCCCCCATTTTCATTTCACTGTTAGGTTAGGTCACATTTAGAACTGTAAACATAGTTCGTTGATTTCGTCCCCTCTTACCGATGAAGTTCTAACGAACTCCGTGATTATGAGATTTTTTTTCAGAACAATATTTCTTTTTTTAATCTACGATAATTCTCTTATATTTATTTCAATATTTCATAATCTATATTTCTTTTTAAATTAATAACAAATATTAAAATTATGAAATACTAGACAAATATACTCTTTTCAACAAAATATGTACTTCATTTAGAAGAAATCTTTAACCCTTAACCCCTTACAGGATCGGCAAAAGGGAGAAAGGTGCTGTGATAAAAATTGTCTACCTAAAATGTTAGACGGCGTACCTTAATAAGCATACCAGGTATATGTATTGAGCGTAACGGGTCCAGGTGTAGTTACCAACCACCCATTTCTCATTTTAATCGGATACAATTTTAAAATTTTTATTTAGTTTTTATGTAGCAAATACTGTAGATCTGAGAAATTTTTGTAATTATACTTATTTTTGTACTTTTAATTATAATTATTAATAAAATTCTAAACTGGTTAAATGTTAAAACGTAAAATATAATCAAAACCTTGAAAAAATAAATTTTCTATTCTTAAAAACCCAACATTCGTTGTTACGATCAATTTATTAAATTGATTTAGTAATTATATTCAGTGCTATTTACCATATTAAATAGTATATACAAAACGATTAATTATCTACCAGACCTTCTTACAACTTAAAATCAATCCTTCTCTAGTTCGATTCATAAACTTAACTATTTTAATCGCTTTAACGTAATAGTTATTTTATTGTTTTGTACAAATTATCACCTAATATATGAGAATATAAATCATTATCATAATCACATTATTTAACATATTTTTTTTAAGAATTTAGTCTGCACAGTATAATTTCAGGCTACTAACCTATCTTATAATCAAACAATATATTTCATTACCATAGTCTTATCTACAACAATTTGAGTGACTCCTAAGCATGAAGTTAAATCTGTAGCAGACTTATACAAATCCAATTACAAAAATCAATCATGCTGTTACATGAATCTTATTCTGGGTCCTGTAGCAATTAAGAACAGTTGTCATAGAAACTGGTACTAACCGATTTCACCCAGCGATGTTATTTTCTAAATCATTCTCGTTCTAAAATTATTAATATTGTTCTAAAGTACGACAAGCGTACCTCGATTAAGAAAAAATTAAAACGATTATGTTGGTTTACGAATAATATAATTTCAATTTATTAACCAAAATTTAAATTACCATATAATGAAGAATATATTTTGTAATGTGCTTGCAAAAATATCATTTCTCATAATTATATCTGTGATTGTATATAACGTCGATTTCGTTTTAATACAACACATAAAATACAGAATGAAATTTTTGTTGAAAACTTTCTCTTGACCGATGGGATTATATCAGGAAATTTGGACTTAGAAAGATTTATTAGACAGAAATACAGTAAAATAAAAAGCTAGCTGAAGATAATTTTTCTTTTAAATTATGAAAAAAGTGACAGAAATACGTACCTGCTTTCTTAATAGTTCTAGATTTTTTCGAATATTTGTTAATGATATTGTTAGCCATCGAAAAATGAAGTACGTGATAGATTTGATAAATTAATATTTTCTAGAAAACAGTTTCTTAATTCAGAAACCGAATTGCTTCTCTTACTAACTTTTTTAAACTTTAACCACAATTCATCGAGCAGGTCAATATGGTCACTTAATTAAATTTATCACAAAAAAAATTCCCTTCTTTTACATTATTTATATTATACTAAAGACAGTTATTCATCGTTTTTAAATCGATCCTAGCAGCTCTGATTACTTTTTAAAATAGCGCTAATAAATAAAAATGTATGTATACTTTTTAGTAGAGGAATATTTAGTAAAGGAAGTATTGTGATCGCGAAAAATTTCGGTTTTCAGATTTCAACGGAAATATTTTTTTTGACCATCCCTGAATCCATTTCGTTTAGTTTCAGCGTGACGTCTGAACGTACATCGTACATATTATCTCGCATAACTCAAAAACAATTAGCCATAGAATGTTGACATTTTGGATTTAGGACTGTTGTAGCATCTAGTTGTGCGCTTTCCCTTTTGATTGCAATCGACTGAACCAAAAGTGTCCAAAAAGTCCAATTTCCAATTTCCAATTTTTTTTTTTTACTTCTTTACTGCAGCAATAAGCCGTCATTGCGAAATTTTCAAGATATATTATAAGTGGTACTTATTTTTATTGGTTCGACAGTTGTAGCCAAATAAAATTTTAGTTAATAAAATATTTGGATCATACAAGGGGAAGGCACATCGGTTCGAATCCGACTTCATTTCCTTTTTTTTAATTTAAATATATTGATTTATTAATTAACCTGTAATTGTAAAAAAATGTTTATACGTAATTTAATAGGCGTACAAGGAAGTCATGTGGTGTCCATATCAGATTCTTTATGTCAATATTGCTAAACTTTCAATACTTGATTTTATTAGTAGTAAAATAAATATTAAAAAAAGGTAGCTGATAAATAAACTTGATTTATTATTATTTTTTTTTTAAACGTATTATTCTATTCTTTATAGTAAAAATAAAGTGAAAAACAATAAAACAACTTAAAATGACCTTCAATTAACCCACTCTCTGAACTTTCTTTGGATGCACCTCGACAAAACATAACTGCACTTAAAAAAATTAAAAAAACATTTAATAACAATGTAAATTATAAGTATTTCTAACTTTATTTGAGATTATGAAAGTTTAAGTATACAAAATAAAGTAACTCACTACTACTGAATGGCACTAAAATTTATAACAATTTTACTTAGGTGAAAAAGGCAGGGGAGAGACAAAAGTTAGAGAGAGAAAGAATATATCCGACATGAGTCTTAATGACGCACAGTACTCACCGTCTAAAAGATATTGTCCCTTGTGAGATTTATTCCGTAATGATTTATGCGTCGTTGAATTCCTTCAAAGCTGACAAGATTACATGTTCTTAAAATTAAAATAAAAGAGATCACACATATAACTTAGGCCTATGTTTGAATCGAAATAACTTTACAACGGACCAGCAATTTTTTTTTTATTTAATTTTTTTTTTTTTTTCATTTTTAGTATCCACGTCTAATTACTTTAATTATTTTAATAATTTTTAAAATTGTATAAGCTTTTAAAATGAAAATTTTACCATTTTTTATTAGGTCTAGTAAATGTATGTAAATAAAATATCCAATTAATTTCTTAATAAATAATTTATCTCTTTTTAAAATAAGAAACAATAAAATGCTTAAAACAGTTTTGCTTTAAACGATAAATTATCACGTACTTATGATAATTATTAAAAAAATATCGCTAAGGGTAATTTAGATGTAATTTTCACATAATTTTACTTAAAATACCGGAACGTGATAGTTATTGCACAAGAAATTTTAAAATTACATTCAACAACTACAAAAACCCACGATTTCTATGATACTCTCTTTCTCTCGCTATATTTGTGTGTGTACAGAGAAAAAAATCAGAAAGAGCTATGCTAAACGGTTACAGAAATAAAATCGCTTATAGAAAATATTCAAAAAGCGTTTAAAGAAAATAATTACAAATCGGTGATAGATGCACATTTCATATTGTTAATTACTCATCAAAAATAGATACAAAGGGAATTTGTAAAACTAGTTATTAAAGCAAAACTTTAAAAAAATAATAAATATCAAGTTTCTTTTCATTTAATAACTTTGAAATAATTTTATTTATAAAAATGTTCGTACAACTTATTTTTAATATTCTTCCAAATTATTTATTTTTAACCTCTTTTTGTTCTGAAATACAAACATTTAAATAATAATAAATTAATTAATAAATAAAAAAAGATCCTTTCACGGTTTGATCTGTCCAAATATGGATTCAACTGGTTTAAGTTGTAATTATGTTTTCAACTTTGACTTGACTATCTAAAATAATATTGTATCATTTTTATTTGACAATTTAGTTTATTTAAACGTGCACTATTTATTATTCCTTCTTTTATAAAAGTAGACAAAAATACTCCTTTACAGTGTTTGATAAATGTTTTTTAATAATTATTTATTTTTTACGTTTATAGATTTATTCTATTTTTTTCCTTATATAATTTTTTTTTATAGTTTTTATATGAATATAAATTCTTGTTCCAGATTTTAGAAAACAATATTAAACGTAAAAAAATAATTACAAGAACAATAGCAAAACTTATTGAAACAATTTAAAAATGTATTAATAGATTTCGTCGCTATTTATTCAGTTAAAAACAAAATATAAGGAAAAAACAAACGCAACAATATCAGTTGTAATAGACATCGTCCGTCGGATGCTATGACTTCTCCCATCTTGTGATAATGAATAAGCAAACAAGAGGGCCGGGATGTGGAAGAGGAAACTCTTATCAAAATGTTAGACAATACATTAAAATATACATATATATTATAATCAGCGGCCAAGGAAGACGACGAATAAAAAGATAAGTCTTGATAAAAACCGGACAATTCGCAAAATAATTTCTACATAGTATTTACGCTTAGTTTTCTACTTATCTTTAACTTTTACTAAAATAAATAACCATATTATCATATAAAACCCGTTTTAAATTTAAAATTCCATTTATTTGATTATTAATTAAAGAAAACCCAACTGTTCTTTTTTTTTTCATAATGAAAATTTCCAAAAGCTTATAAACTTTCTAACGATATTATTGATTTCTTCTGTAATGTATAATTTTACAAACTGCTTTTCTAAGCAAAGTAAAAACAGTGTAATCACTCAACTGCATTTATATATGAAAGATAAATTAACAAAAACTTGATTAATTTAAAGCTAAATTTTCATTTCAGTCTTAAATAAAAATTTCATTTATAAGATTTACATAAAAACTATTAAAAAATTCAACTACAGGAAGGAGAATTTTTTTTAAATTTCCTATTATAAAATAAATTTTTCTTTAATTAGGATTAAAATTTATTTTTTATCCTTGTAATTCTGTTCTATTATGTATTTTATATCTTCATAATTATTAGATAGATATTATTAATATATAAAAAAATCGGTTGAAAAAAAAATTTGATATTAACGGGTTAGATATTAAAAGAGGAGATATTCCAGAAATGAAAGTTTTCTGTTAGGAATTAATTTCTAATCCCTAAATAATTCGTTGAAAATTATTCGACTATTATTTACAATCAAACTACATTTATGGTTGTATTTATCTTTCTTTTATACATACCAACCATTTTTTGTGTGGAATAAAATGATAAAAAAGACACCGACCACCGATAAAGAAACCGGCTCACTTTTTACCGGTATGATTGTTGACTAATTTTCCTCTAAAGACTTCATTCTTTAAATTTTTAAAAAGTTTCAGAAATCTCACTATTGCACAAAGAGATGTATTTTAATTGGCTGCCGATCACCGCGAAAACTACTGAACCAATCATTACGAAATTTTTATTGTTGCTTACTTATGATCCCCGGAATTTTTACCAAATTTAAGCCTCACCAATTTCGTAAATAAGAACAATGTACAAAAAAGTAACCTAGAACTTCTTTTACTAAACTTAATGTCGTTGTGTATATAGATTGTCGTTGTCTTCATCGTTCGTTGTCTATATATACACAATATAGACTTCTTCAGACAGCTATGCGATTTCTAAATTTAATGTCATCGTCTATAAAAGATCAGTTTGTATTATTATCTTAATAAACTTAAAGCAAAACTAATTTGATAATAAAAATAAGG
This sequence comes from Lycorma delicatula, assembly GCF_047948215.1. Taxonomy (NCBI): domain Eukaryota; kingdom Metazoa; phylum Arthropoda; class Insecta; order Hemiptera; family Fulgoridae; genus Lycorma; species Lycorma delicatula. The sequence continues at coordinate 115,263,576 of NC_134459.1, forward strand.
GAATGACGACTAATTACATATTTATCAACATTTTGATGGTTTGAGGAGTATTAATTTCGATATCGATATTGACTTCAGAAATTTATTATGCGCTTTCCTAAATTTAATGTCATTGTTTAATCTAGCAGTGACCCGCAAAAACACATCTCATCCGAGCAATGTAGTACTGTATAAATTTTTATATCCGGAACAAAAGGTTTCATCATGTTAAGCTGAACACATAATCGGCATACATTCGACTTTAAATTTGGTAGTAATATTTTCATACTGCCTAGGTCAGTGAGGTCACAGGAGGAAGAACTTCTTCGACTACTACAATTTATGATCGTAGACATTGTGAATCTACTCCAAACATTCTCAAAGGCTTCAAGAGCAACGTATACTCACCACTCAAAATCGAAGTTAAACTTCGAGGAATCAAATCATATTAACTTTCGACAATCAAATCCGTTTTTGATTATCAGTCTGAAATTGACTGTCTGAATTTAAATATATTCAAACAAGTTACAATTTGCTGCGCCGGAGGCAAAGTAATTCTTGATCAACTTCAATATTCTCCAGATTTCATTAAAAATTTGATTTTGGAAACATATTTTATTTTATTCGGTAGTTGTGAATAGACGTAACTTTGAGAGCAACAGTACACATATAATTTACTAAATAATATTTTTAGCATTTGAAGTTTTATACGCATGTAGCACGCACGAAGCCGGGATAAAAGTTTATTTATTTATTAATCGGCTGTTCTAATTTTTTGACAGAAAAAACATTGAATTAAATTAAACGGTCAATCTACAAGGGATAACTGCAATAATAGTAATAATAATAACAGTTCAACAAGGTATTAGGACTAACTTTAAAATATTTTCAAAAATTTTTAACAAATTTAGTCGGAGTCTTTGTGCGTGTATTTCCATTTACATAAACTCGCAAAACTGATGATAACTGAATTCTCGATTTAGAATAATTTTATCTCACATTTATAAACATTGAATTTATCCGAAGGTATAGTTTATTAACAAAAATAATAAGATTTTATTACGCTATTATTATTATTGAAACATTTTCTAAATCACAATCGCAACAATTAAGTTGCAATAAAATTTTAAGAAATATTCTACGAAAAACTAATATAATTTATTTTATCTTAGAATAGCAGCCTGGTATATATATTTAAAACAAATGCTTTTGTCGAAGACAAGAAAATATTTTAAACACTTAAAAGATCTTAGGGAGATTTTTTTATAAGTAATAAAGTTAAGCAGCGTTAAAGAAATGGTTGCAGTGTTGCGCTGGTCGATCTCAATGGACCATTCGGTCACGTGGAGTCAATAATATTCATATTATCAGATCAAATAAACGAGTGACTTCTGAAGAATTGTCTGACATCTGCCAAGTAGTTTTCAACTAAGCATTTAACATAAAAGTTAACTAAAATTATACGATGAGTAACAAACAAATTTTACAAATTACTATCTTTCTTATTTTTATTACTTAAACCAATAAATTTACAAGAAATATTACTTTTGAATGTACGTAAATCGTGTATGTAAAAAAATCAACAAAAAGTCTTAGACGATAAAGTTTTTAAATACATGAGTACAGAGATCACATAATTCTTTCTTTTTTTATAAGGCTTCTATTAAGTATAGTCATTTTTAATCTTATTAATTACAACAGACACATTCTACATAAAATAATTTCATATAAGTTACCAGATTTTACGTTTATAGACTTCCTTGTTATAATAAATTTGAATTATGAAAACTATTTATTGTATACAATCCTTTTAAATACTAATAAATATAAAATTCCTAAAAAAACTTCATGTTTTTAGTAGACAAAAACGTTAAATGTCATGTTTACGAATAAAAATGACACTTGACTACTCATAACAAATACATAAATTCCACAATTTAACCCAGATAAAATATTTTAGTCTCCCTTAGACCAACTGCTTAACCCGAATGACGTATATAAGGAAAACGAAACCAATTAAACCATAAGTATAAAACGTATTGAATATTCAACAAAAAATCAAATTGTTACTAAATAACAAATTACTACAAACAAAACAATCCTTAACCCTTTTGAACTAATGGCACACATTTCTGGATACATCAAATCACAGGCAACACTGATGTATTTCAAAAAATGTTTAATTCTTTGAGTCTCAAATTCGAGAAAAATTCACTTCATATTCAAACTGGATACGAAAAAAGAGCGGAAAATCATAAAAGTTTAAAAGCCGTAAACCTCTTTGATAATAGTGAAACACGAAAGAAAGCTGAAATTATTACACCCTACGGACGTATTTTAACGATTAATTACGCAACCACAATTCATTTATAAATAAAAACATTAAAGGAATATCAACCGCATCTTTTCAAAAAATAGCTTTAACTAATCAATATATCCATTTACTGCTCAACGAACAGATTATTAATATATTACCATGTAAAAAAAAAGTATGATGTCAAAAGAAATTAATTCAATTTTACACCGTCTTAATTTTAGAACAAAAACGTATATTATACTTTTAAAATTGACTGATATATATTTATAAATATAATAAATAAATTAGTTTATTTTCAATAAAATAAAATTTGAAAGTAAAAGTTTTTCATAAAATCCTTTCATAATTATAAAAAAAAAAACATTACAAATTAAATAAACAATAATGCAAATAGTATTTTCTTGACATTCATTTTTTTAATAAAAAGTAAATCAATAGAAATATTAAAACATAATTTAAAAAATTTTCATAACGTAATTTAAATAAAAAATGTAATTATATATCTAAATAGTAAATATGTTAGATTTAGAGTTTTAAAAATCATCTTACTAACATTCTTATAAGTACCTTAAATTATCACTAAAATAAAAAATTCAAAAAAGTTAAAACAATATTTTAAATCATTTTGATACCCAGTAGAATATATATATATATATATTTTATTTTTTTTTTGTTTCTACGCTAATAAATGACAGATTTCTTTCTGATTAAGAAATCAAGAATTTAATCTATATAAGCCTACATAAATTACATTTTAAAGAAATAATATTTTGCAAGAAAAAAAAACAATAATTATTATTACCAATACGCTAAACACAGTAAGAGTTATTAGGGTACGATTGACAATTGCCTAAGAATATTTACTTTATTCCAATGGAATATATTCCAAAATACATTTATAAATTAAATTAGATATATTATTCAAGTAATATAGTAGTAATATTTGTTCCTTTTAAGTATAAAATGGAAACCCACCGGTTGGTCTAGTAGTGAACGCGTCTTCGCGAATCAGCTGATAACGAAGTCGAGAATTCTAAGGTTCAAATCCTAGTAAAAGCAGTTACTTTTATACCCATTTGAATCCTAGATCGTGGATACCGGTGTTCTTTGGTAGTTGGGTTTCAATTAACCACACATTTCAGAAATGGTCGACCTGAGACTGTACAAGATTACACTTCATTTACACACGTACATATCCTCTTTCATCCTCTGAAGTAATACCTGACGGTGATTCCCGGAGGTAAAACAGGGAAAAAAGTATAAAAATGGAATCTTAAAAATTCTCTATTGAAAAGGATTTATCAAAATAAAATGTAATATTCAATTTTAACTTTAAAATTTTTGACACTGAAATGCTTTAATTTCAATAGTTGTAATTAGAAAAAAACCTTTGTCATAAAAAAATTAGGAACAGATAATCGAAATATGATACGGCCTACTTTTAACTTCATACAGCCTGTAATACTCTAAATATAATTCAAGTCCTTTATTAAATTTATCAATTTGACCGGGAAAATCTGAATCTAAAATTCTAGTACGTAACAAATATAAAAAAAAAACGGTCAACTGATTTATTAACTAGGAAAACATAATAGGAAATGTAATTTCCTGTTCAAATGCTGACAGCCTGTATCCAGATTAAGCTTGTTAAGAATAAAAATATTCTTAAATACAACCATTTAAAATTTTGTAAAGAAAATAAACCTAAAGTATGACATAGATTAAATTGACATTAAAAACAAACGATGAAACTTGTTGATTATTAAAATATATACATAAGAAAATATTTTTTTTTGGTGGGGGGAGGAAAAATAATAAAATTTAATAAACTACGAAATAAAAAAGAACGATTGATAATAGAACAGGGAAGCAGTATGGAAACAAGTTATTACAATTATATGCCTCAGTATTGTATACATTTAATTTTCCCCTAACCTTATTTCACACAATAGCCGGAAAATAATAACGATTTATAGATAACGATGATTAGATATTTACTGAAATTATTGCATTTTATTGTACTGAAGTGGGTTTATCAAAAGGTAATACAAGTATTGATTAAAAAATGAGAAAGAGACAGTGCGTGTAATTTTATGTACGCTAAAAAAAAGAAGGAAGTAAAGATCATTATGTATGATGTTACATAGAAAAACATACAGGACGGGAAAGTGACTGAAGTTGAGTAATTTTGTTCAAAATGGCGGAAGACAATTTCACCTTGAGTTTGTTTTTAAATAAAAAGTATATAAAAAAAAATCAACTCGCTTACAGAAGCGGCGTAGATCAAACGTAAAAAGAAGAGAAAGAGTTGGGCAAACGATAGCCAATCACAAGTTACCGTATATCCCCACCTGTTTCACCTGCCACAGCTTCCTGCACGTCGCGGTCACCTCCCACGAAACAAGTTCAACCTTCTTATCTTTTTTATATCTGAACTAACAATAGCATAGTATTACAATTTATAAAAGACTTATTCCTGTTTTTAAAACAAGGTCTATAATAAATGTTATTATAAAAAGGAAGTCGTGTTACTGATCCTTATTATTACCATATATATATATATATATATATATATGGTATGTATATATATATATATATATAGTAACGTACATTAAGTGATTAAAGAACATTAAGTTTTAATAATTTGAAATTTAATTTACAAACAATATAAATTTCATTAAAGCAAGCTCTCTACACCATTACAGAGAAATACAACAATCAATATCACTAAATGTTATAATATTTTATAAATTGTACCCCAAAAGAACTGTATACGTAGAAATTAGAAAAAAAATTAATTTTCCCATAAGATTATAAAAAACATGGTTTTCAAAAATAATTGTTTTTTAAATCCAATTTGTTTTAATTGTTAGATAATTTAAAATTTCTTATACGGATTACACATTTAAAGTTCAGTTGAAAACATATATTAATAAATCTAAATAATTAAGAAAAATGTAATTGAATAAGAAAAACGAAAACAAAGCTAAAAGATATATAATTGTAACCAAATATAGGCTGCAATAAAGTATAATTTGTTTTAAAATTAAGAATATGTTAGGTATATTTACTTCCTTGTATAAAGGAAGTATTGACATCGCGAAAAATTTTGGTTTTCAGATTTCAACGGAAATATCCATTTTAACCACCCCTGAATCCATTTTAACTAGTTTCGGCGTCACGTCTGTACGTACGTACGTACGTACGATCTCGCATAACTCAAAAACGATTAGCCGTAGGATGTTGAAATTTTGGATTTAGGGCTGTTGTAACATCTAGTTGTGCACCTCCCCTTTTGATTGCAATCGACCAAAGATGTCCAAAACAGTCCCAAATCCAAAAAAAAAAAATAGATTTTGGACTTTTTCTTAACTGCAGTAATAAGTCCTCATTGAGAGCTTATTAAGTGGTACTTATTTTCATCGGTTCGAGAGTTATAGCTAAATAAAATTTTAATTAATGAAATATTTGGATCTTACAAGGGGAAGGCACATCGGTTCGAATTCGACTTTATATCCTTTTTTTAAATTTAAATATATTGATTTATTAATAATTATTAACCTCTGATTGTAAAAAAACTTTACAATAATTAATAATTCAAAAATAGCAATAAAAATTTGAAAAAAATCGAAATTATTAATGGAATAGAATTTTATGTACTTTTTCATTTAAAAAAAATGTGTATACATAATTTAATAGTCGTAAAAGGAAGTCATGTGGGGTCCACATCAGAATTTTTGTTTAAAATTATTGAAAATAGTCAATTATGCTTCTAATAATTCTATTTTTTTTTTTTAAATCTATGCGTGAAAAAATTTAAAAACCGAAAATTTAGATAAAAAATTAAATCGCTAAAAACAACTAATGATTATTCCGTTAAAAACTATCATAAAAAAGTAAAAAAAAAATATTAAAGAAATGTGCTTAGCTAAATGGCGAAGTGGTAGTGTCTCGGTCTTTCATCCGAAAGTTCCGGATTCAAATCCCGGTAAGGCACGGCAATGGCATTTTTCATACGCTACAAATTTTTATTTCCACATCCCCACGTACATGCTTCTTTGTAAGCTTCTGTGGTGAATTAATCATATATTTAAAAATAAAATAATAATAGTAAGTGATAAGTGGGAGTTTACCATTCAGTGAAAACAATATTCAAATGTTGAAAAAATACCCGTGAAATAATACTTTTTTAAAAATTTTTACTCAGCACAAATTTTAAAACTTTAATTTTTGTCCAAGAGATAAAAGAAAAAGTAAATTGCCCCTTTCGAAGGAAATATATAAATATTTTCTTTTCATTATAAATATTTTGTCATATTTTTACATCGATCTACGTAATAGATCTTATATAAACATATTAGATACTAAACATTTTTTATAAAACATTAACAAATGTGCTTAAAAATTAATAAAATACTGACCAAGATAACAATTAATTTTGCCAGATAATAATAAAACACCGTTAATTTGGTTTCAGTTAAATTTATTTCTTTTTATTTATAATAAAAAAAATAACAGCTGTCACCGGATAATTAAAAAAAGGGCGTAAAAACAAGAAAGACAGTTGATATGGCAACTTAACTGACAACACCAGAATTATTTAAGTAACTTACAGACGGAATGAATCTCTTCAAGGTTTCGTGTAGCACGATCTTATTTGTAGCATAACAAGAAAATAGCGAAAGCAGGTGAAAAGTTTCAGTAACGAAAAAAATTTCCTATTAATTTAGAGTTAACACTTAGATTGACTGCACCATAAACAGACAAGAGTCAACACACTGTCAAGTTTCTGTAGTTACGATTTACTAATATAATAACATTAGACTAAATATTTAGTAACTGTATTGCATAACCCTTGACAGTTATTATACTACTGGAAATTTTTTATCAGATGCCTGTCTAATATTAGGCTATAAAATTTTATTATATATTTTACAAAAAGTTATGAAATTATACATTACTGTAAAACTTTCACTTGAGTTTTATCAACTATCTGTACATTATAACCAATAAAACAATGTCTAGACAGCTTAAAAAGTAATACGTTCCCTTTTAAACATTAAACATTAAAGTCATAAAATAATATTAATTACAAAAAAAAATAAATAGAGAAAATTTATTCTTTATAAAGAAAGAAAATAGAGACAGACAAAAATAAATAACTTTCAGAGATATACAATACAAATATAAAGTCCATAGTCCATATATATCACCGATGAACATAAATAACCGTTTGTTTAATTTAAAGAAAAGAATAATTACCGGTTTTAAATTTTCCTCTCCGGAAAAAAATCATCTGGAGAGTAAATCTACATTATTACAAGGTTTTTTATCCGATTTTAGGAAAAGAACGATGCGGTTCTCAATTCGACCAGGTTAATCGAAATAAGACTAATTCAGGTTAATCGACTACCAGGTTATTTATGTGCCGGCATCCATGGCGCAAGTGGTACCGTCTCGGCCTTTCATTCGGAGGTCCCGGGTTCGATCAGGCGTGGCATTTTCACACGCTATAAAAATTGTCATTCAAATTATCCTTAAAAAATATCATATATTAAAAAAAAGAAGAAAAAATTTATTTATGTACATTTAAACCTTTTTTATAAATACAACGATTTGTTTAATCCATGAACCACATGTTTTTTGGTTTTTTTTTTCATAAAATAGTGATAAACCAAGTAGATAAATGAACGAATGTAAATTAGCGTTAAAATAATAGTAGATATTAAAAAAAAAAATAGTAGCAAGAAATAATTCCCAAAAAATACACGAAAATAAAATATCCTCAACGACCATAACTAAGGTCCAGCACATGAACCCTTTTCAAACGTCTAATGTCATCACCTTTGTCTAGTAGGTTCAAATCAAGGGAATTTACATGTCTATCTAATCATCTATTTTGAACTAAAACGGATAATCTCAACCTGAACATACGAGATCCCTACGTATTTATGTATTTCAAAATTCCTGACAAACCAAGGCGGTTTAATTACTTTAACATACATAAAATTAATACTATTCCATTACTTATGTTTTAAACTCTATAATTAATAAATTAATTTGAATCTTAAATATTTGTAACCAGAAAACAGCATAAAATAAATAGATTCAGGAAGAAAATAAAATTATAAAACATTTTTTTTTTTCAATAATTATAATTTCACTCTTATTTAAACCTTGAGCCATACGATTGGCGAGTATAAGTTGTACCGTTAATCAGTGCACTCTCTCGCCGCCAGGTCGCCAATATGGCAGTTTTAATTGTTTTACATCTAATAATGCACTTTATTTTATTAAGTTAAACTAATCGTTTTATTAATTAAATAGGTTTTTTAAGATTATATAAAAAAAATTAAAAAATCACTTAAGTACACCTAAGGTAATTTACTTTATCAATTAAATTTCTTTGATAAAACACCAAGGGTTACATCTACATCTAAAATACGTAAAATCACTCATACAGAATTCTGCTGAATGTAAATAAAAACCTACGTAAAGCTTGTATAACACAAAAACTACGTAACACTGAAGAATAGAACTCGATCAAGAAATATATTATATGATCTTTAATATAGCAATAATATGCAACAGGATATGATTCTGTGGCACTACAGTCAAAGTGAATGAATAGTTTCAAGATGAATTTTCTACATGAAAAAATTTCAGAATAAGAAACGCAATGCAAATAAGTTTTAAATATAAGTAAGATAAGTGTAATAAAAGTATTAAAAAAGAAATTCAAGGTTGTTTTTTTTTTGCAAACGAGTATAGAAATAAGCAGATTTAACTTGTTCACCGATTAAAAGGAAGTATGAAACTATTCTGTTTGAATTTACCAGAATCCACTATTGTAATGTACGGTCAATTAAGGCAAAGTCCTTGTCTGACAGTGAGAGATATCACCTCATTCGGTTCGTTAATGTATTCATAGCTTGTTGTAGTTTATAGGAGGAGTTCGATCTGGATAGAGACCGGAAGTTGCAATCTGGAACGCGGCGGATGTGCAGACAATACATTCCTCAGGATCTACGGACCATAGCCTCGATACTTCCTGCGCGGACATTGCTCTCACAAAGGAATCATAATTACCGACACAATGGCCGCAACAAGACAGACCAAGGACGTCGGGACGCCACCTCTATGCTACAGATGAACAAGTCGGACGGCCCTTCCGCCAACGACGATATACCGGTTAACCGGCCTATCAAAAAGCCTTCCACCTATCACGTGGTCGAATTCTCATTGGTTAATAGAAAAACACCTGAACTCTTGAACGACTGCGTTTTATTTTCTTGTAACCAAATACATTTATTTCTACAGTCGGCAATAAAATTCAACGCATTCTCCATTTTTTATCTTAAAACAACAACAATCCTACCAAATCACTAAATAAACAATATAATGAACCTAACTTTTTTCAAAATTTCTAAAGTTACAAAGCTTCAAATTATCTAATTGTAAAATAAGAAAGTTATATTTTTCACGTCCTAAAATGATCAAAATGTTAATAGTTCTAAAAATATAGTAAAATATTAAACATATGCTTACATCAATAAAATTAAAAATACAATCGAATTAATGCAGTAATTAAATAATAAAATATTTTATGTGTGGGAGATCAAATAATGAAAGATTTCATTACAATCAAAAAATCAAGAAATAAAAAATCTAGCTAAATCAAAAAGTGATTATTTACCTACAATATCTTAATTTTTAATTTGACTGTTCTAATAAATAGTAAAAGAAAAAGCTTATTTTTCCCGATTTTTGGGTTGAAAACACTGAAAGGGAAGAACATAAATTTTTGTCGTACATTCAGTTCTGGGGATATATTACTTCCAGTTTTAATGTTATTACTCATTCGTGGCGAAGAGACTTTTACACTTTAACGTGAATAACGAATTAAGGCGCATGATTCAACTTCAACAGATTACAATTCCCCCTTAATCATTTTTTTAAAAATAACATAAGAAAATCTCACTTAATATTTCTTTTTTTTTTAAATATAGATAATTCTTAAAAATAACTTTCAAATTTCTAGGTCAAGTACACTTACTTCTAAAAATAAAGAAAGTGATTAATGTATCAAATCTTCAACAACCTTTTCAAAAATAATAATTATAATAGTAATACAAGGATACTAAGGAAAATCCTAGGGCTCAGAAAAACTAATGATGGTTAGAAATTAAGGGGTAATGAGTAAGTTTACCGGAAGTTAGATGGAATCACGGAAGCAATACGTAAGCGTAGACTGGCATTCTACGGCCATCTGAAAAAGAATGTCTTTAAATAGGCTTACCAAGAGATTTTTGACAATTGTAACTGTGACAAGACGAAGGTTAAATGGTTCAAACAAGTTAAATAGGACCTAAGCAAACACAGCGTGTCATAAAGTACCACACGTAAACGTGACAGATTTAAAAGAGAAAAGGATTCTTACGAAAAAATCTTAGAATTTAAAGGGATCCAGAAGGAGAAGAAATAAAAATGCGCTAACCTAATGTGGTCGGGGAAAAAAGGAAGCGGCACAGTGAAAGAATGAAGGAGTATGGGAGAGCTAAAACCTAGAATGAGAGCTAAAAAAACTAGCCAGAAGTTAAATATTCTATGTAGTCCTACTGTGATCGGTGTCGAAAAAAATATTAATACATTTCACATCAAACTGAAGAGACTGTTTCCAGCTAGCCTTGGAAAAATTGGTTTTATATCTGATTTTTTTAATTTTATTTTACTTAAATGTGATTTCATTTAATTTTATTTATTTATTCAACTTTTCTTCAAATAAAAAAATGGTAAGATATCAACATTTTATTTATTTATTCAAAACCTAAGAAAAATAAATTATTATTCTGAAATTACTTTATCACGGCTTAACCAAGCAAAATTTGTAAAACTTCATATCTATTAGATTGGTTTATATGTATATGTATATGTATATATATATGAATGTGTGTGTGGGAGTGGGAAGCGCGTGTTTATGTGTGTGCGCACGCGCGTGTATAGTTTTAATTGTTACGATTATAGCAACAAATTTATAACTTTTTAAATATTTAAACACTGACTGTAACATTTTTCATAAAATAATTATTATAAGATGAGCAAATGTTCTAATCAAGAACGTTCATCACTAAAACCACTAAATTGCAAAACTTTAATTTTTATCCGTTAAACGTAATGATTTCTGTAGTTCACATATATCATAATTATTATTAGTATGCAGTATATACTCGGTCTAGGCTTTTATAATAAAACGCATTTTAGATGATAAATAATTGTGTAACATAATTACCAAGAAACAAACCAGGAAAACTCGATTAAAAAGAAATAAGAGGTCCAGAAAAAGATTATCGCATAAAAATATTAGAAAAATGTGAATTTTCAACAATGAGGTATGAAATAATTACAAATATTAAGAATATAAATCAATACGTGTAACAAATGGAGAGGATAGCGAGAAGGGAGAGAGAGAGAGGAAGTGCGATGGAGAAAGTATATCCGAGAAGAGCCACAAAGCGTTTGAAGGTTAGAATAATATGTACTACTGCATGTAGCTTGTAGGTTTACTATATATGATAGCTTTATAAGCTGCAGTTCAATAATTACAAATGAAAACAACAGTCATTCAGTCATTACAATCGTTTTTTCCTTTCGACAATGTACGTATTATATATCAATTTCACTCTAACACAGGCAATTTTTTTGACATTTCATTTAATTCATATTACCACATTAGCGAAATAAAAGTCTCTAAAGAACAAGATTTTTTTTTTTATTTATAGGCCAAATATTTTTTTTTTTTTTTTTAAATAATTTTGTTATTTTAGACGGAATTTATAATAATTTTATAATCAAAGCTTGAAATAAAATTTTCTGGTAAAAAAATACACAGTTATATGAGTTGTACGAAAATTATTATATTGTTCAACACTAATTTACCGGATATCGATTTAAAAAAAGGTTGCTACATCTGTTGATGATACTGCAATTCCTGATACCGTAAAAATCACTACCATCAGAGACTTCACAGAATATTTCGACGTTTTTTGGAAATGATTAACAAGATGTGGAAAATAAAAATCAACGAAGGAAATCAAATCAACATATGTCACAGTCCATAAGAATTTTCTAAAAAGAAGGTAATTTAGCAAGCAAATATTGCAAGGTATCTCAGACATATATTGTTGGTTTGTATGGAAAACATAATAATAAATCCAAGCGCAAAGAGTTAATTAAAGCAATATAGGAATGTAAATCCAATTTATCCACATCATCAAATACGACGATCTACACGTGAATAAAATCGATTTGGTTTTAACGCTGAATGATTCCGGGTATCTATTGATTTTATTATCAAAATATTTTAACGTTTCCAATCCCAAGATCTTGTAAGTCCGTGATTCATCAATAACAGGTTTACAAATTTCTTTTCGTTCGTTCTCTATATTACGAAATATTAAGAAATAAAATAAGATATAACCAATTGAGTTGGTCTAACGAAAAACCCGTAGTTGTAAATCAGCTGATTTCAAAGACGAAGTTCTCAGGTTCGAATCCTAATAAAGGTAGCTGCTTTCAATCGGATTTGAATACGGTCTTCTTTGTTGATTGGGTTTCAATTAACCAAAAGTCTTAGGAATGATCGGTCTTAGTTTGTTTAAGACTACACATTTACCGGTAGTTACATTACACCGATAAGTCGCTAATAACTTTAATTGTTGATGCGACTATAAATAAAAGTATTTTCCCGTGTTTGCGGCTCGATCAGGAAATGTAGAGATTGACGATTTAGAATGTTTATATAATTATAGTTTATTGGTTTAAAAACTAAAAATAATGACAGTAGTAGTAATAATAATAAGCGACAATAATCAAACAATCCATAATACATAACATAATCAAAACAGAAAACAATCATAATATTACACATCAAATAGATATATATGTCAATAGTAATAATAAACAGAGACACAAGATAGTTTAAAATAAATGTCAGGTAGATAAATAGAAAACCAGAATTCCGACCCATTAACAAAGGATATAACATAACACTTTTAACCACTATTCTTGTATTAACAAAGAATAATACACTAGATAAGACAAATATAAAGTTAACTGCAAATACCTTCGCTGTCCACAAATGAAACTACCCTAACAGTTTATGAATGAAATTATTACATTATTTCTTTCGCTTAGTTTTACAGTAACCCACCAATAGTATTTCTTGTTTACTAGAATTACTCGTGACGTCACCTTAATCGTATCAAACTTAACTCACACTGGAAATTCGTTCCTTCACTGATCTCCCCATAGAATCCTCTTGCTGACTGATGTCTCGCACTTTCACCTCGCAGATTCACATTGCAAACTCTCATCGCTGGACTGACGTCGTAACGTCTCACAGACTCACATCTCGTAGAACTCCTCGCTGGATTGACGTCGTAACGTCTCGTCTCGCAGCCTCTCCAGCGGAACTGATTTCTGGTTTACCTCGTAGTATTTATACTTCTAGCCTCTTTACCTGTCGGATAGGACCCAACTCGAAGCGTGAGAACGATCGACCGAGGCTTTCGTTCCCATGAATTCCATAACCAGGTCCGGTAATTCTCCTCACGGTACTCATGTCATAAGACAGCATTACAAAGACGATTGTCAAGCGACCTGTTACCTTTACTAGAAGAGTTCCTTTTAGTTCCTTTCTGGATTTCTCCAAATATTATATTTTGTACTACTTTCATACTAATTGGTAGGAATCCGTTACTCAGTCCCGCTATATTGGTCTTGTTACAGTATTAAAAAAGAAAATAGAAAGTATTAAGAATCAGCAACAGATATAACGATGGTTCCATAATCTCAGTAAACAAACGTAATAACAATGTACTTTATTTACTTATGTACATATTTCGTAAGTTCATACAAAAATTTTTTTTAAGTCTGTGTGTGTATTTGCATTATTTACTCCAATAATTCGATCAGTAGATGATGACACCAAATATTATATATTTTTTATCTTTACGTTTATTTATTATGAAGTTGTTAGTAATTTAAAAAAAAAAGTGAAATAGTAACCGTTACAAGGGCTTAAAGCCGTATATTTATATAAACATTGACAGATGTATCTTACGTTAACATCTGCTCAAGTAGTATTAACAACTTTTAGCACCTGCTTCTTAAGTCGAATTTTACAGACTTATATTTGATTTTTATATAATTAATATTCTATTAAAAAAAACTCAATCATTAAATATATAATTAATTCATAAACATAAAATGTATATTTACAGTTGTTATACCAATTTAAAATCTTTCTGGTTTTAGACAAATTACCTCGTAAATAGCCTGTACCAAAATTATACAATTTATTCTTTTTTTTTTTTTTTTTTTTTTTTAATAAATGAGCAAGTTATTTCAGAAATAACACTTCTTATAACAGCTCTCAATTCAGTTACTACTGTTTGGGAAGCTTATTTTACAGATTATTTGATAAATTATTTTCATTAATTCAAAAAAGCATAATCAGTTGTTATCGATCTACGTCTTCCGAAATCTTCCTATTAGCCAAACCAAGAAGTTAGGTACATACCTAATTATTTATTATGAAAATTCAAATTAATTCTTTAATAATTAGTTCTGAGGAAGTCGAATGAACAATCTGTCAGATAGACGGTAAGGTCGCCAATCGATGAAAATATTAATAATTTTCTTACATAAAAGTCTCGCATAAAAAGTTAATTTGAAAAAATAACCATACAAATTCAACAGTACTTTCTTTGATTTTGATATTTATAATTATTATAATAATATTTTATGGATATGGAGTTTCGTAAATATAATATTACTTTTATTTTTTACTTCCTTGGACAAAGTAAAGGATGATATATTATAATCGCGAAAAATGTCGGTTTTCAGATTTCAACGGAAATATCCATTTTGATGATCTCTGAATCCATTTTGAATAGTTTTGGCGTGCCGTCTGTACGTACGTATGTATCTCGCACAACTCAATAACGATTAGCCGGAGAATGTTGATATTTTGGATTTAGGACTGTTGCAACAACTGGTTGTACACCTCCCCTTTTGATTTCAATCGACCAAAGATGTCCAAAACAGCCCAAAATCCAAAAAAAAAAATTAGATTTTGAACTTTTTCTTAACTGCAGTAATAAGACCTCATTGAGAGCTTTTCAACGATGTATAATAAATGGTACTTGTTTTCATTGGTTCTAGAGTTATGGCCACATACATTTTTAATTAACGAAATGTTTGGATCTCACAAGGGGAAGGCCGATATTCGAATCCGACTTTATTTCCTTTTATTTTCTGTAACTTTTTTTTTTAATTTAGTCATATTAATTTATTAATAATCATAAACGTTTGATTGTAAAAAAAAGTTTAGCAATAACTAGTAAGTCAGTAATAATAATTAAAAAAAAAGAGAGAAGTTATTAGTGAAATAAAATTTTATATACGTATTTTTGAAAATGTGTATATGTAATTTAATTGGCGTACATGAAAGTCATGTAGTGTCCACATCATATTTTTAAAAAAAATATATTAAAAAAAACAATAAGATCTTAGAAAACATAAAGTAAATTTCATAAAATAAACTTATTTCTGTAATTATGTTATTTTAAACTGAATAAAAAAAGAAACTGTTCGCGTTTTTGTATTATAATAAATAATGCTTACTGAGTGCTTACTGATTAGTAAATCACTCAAATTTTATCACATTTTTAAACGATGACATGAGGTAGAAGAGAACAATTATAGATAAAAATAAATAAATATAAACTGAAATAACGGTTTTTTGGGGATTTCAAAGGAGAAAATTTATTTTCAAACGTATTTTTCTATTTTCTTTAACTATTAGAAAGTTGAAAGTGACATTGATTTTATAAAAAAGTGACTTTTTATTCAGTTTTTAAAAAGTTTAAAAAGAATAACAATAAAACAGTAACGATCGGTTTCTGACATTAGAATAAGGCATATCGTCCAACCAACTGGAAGGAAGTACTTTCTTTGTACAGCTGCTTCGTATACATTTACAGACAAACATAAGTAGTCTCCTAGCCTAAATGCAATAAGAGTCTTGCACCAGGCACAGACGTTTATCTGTTTACATAATCGTAGAATACAACTGTGTCCTCAAAATCGACACCTTGAGTTCCAGTTGTTCTTTCGGGTGAATGATTGCTTAGGATTACTTCTTAAGGTTTCCTTTTTTTTAACAGCTGTAAATCAAACGGTACAAAAGTCAATGAACTCTTCAAATAATTCGAATAAATTTGATTTAAATAGTATAAAAACTAGTAAAATGTATAAATTGGGACTCAAAAAAATAAATTGATTGACGTGATATTTTATTAAAAATTAATAATAAAAAAATTCTTGTCTAAAAAAAATTATCACTTCTTAATGAAAAGTTTTATTAAATTAAATGATTTCATTAATTTTTTTAACGAAACCATAAATTTTAGATAAGAATTTTCAATGAAAAAATTGTCATTTAAAGTTCTTTCCAATAAACTGATACTTTAATTTGATAGGAAAAATAAAAATCAATTTTACTTTTTTTTAGTGAAACCACCATTTTTTTTTTGTATAGTTATCGAATATAACTGTTCGATCAAACAACATGTATTACAAAATCCTTAAAAATCTATTAGTAAGCTCAAAAACTATCTGATATAAATTTAATAACTTAAAACAAAAATGAACTCGCATAACAAACCAAATATCTACGGTCATTGATTTTTCGTGCACATCATGAAAATTTAGCACACTCAAATAATTCAAAAAGTCATCGTAGAAAACTTTTCATGATAAATATTTTTCTTACTTAGGTTTATAGTAAAGCAAATCATAAAGATAGTTAAAGCACTTGAAATATTTTTTCTTATTTACCGATTTTTTCAATTGATTTATAGATTTCCAGTGATTTATACAGTTAAATTTTACTTAATTTATCATCTAAATTTACATGCTTACAAAGTACTGCCTTTATTGAGTAGAGAAAATGGTATCTGTGCACCGTACACTCTCTCATTGTTGTTTTTATGACTGAAAAATATATAAAAGATCTGAGCTAAAGTATTACTTCCAGACCTGCTGAAAGATACCAGATGTTCAATCGGAATTGATTATTTTAAGGGTACTGATGTTTATTATACAATAAGCCTCGGCGGTGAGCAGAATAAATATCACTTACAGGACCGAATATCGTTTCCTTTCGGTGGGCTTAATATGCTAGTGTCCAAATGCTTCAGTGATAAAGGCAAAGTGAAACAATCATCGCTCTCCTTACTCACTCTGGCACAGGATGCTTCTTAACAATGGCTATGGATTTTTTTTTTTGGAAGCGACTTTGTATTGTTGTAGGTCACCTACAAATTTTCTAAATTTAATGTCTGTTTCTTTCAAATAAGTTAATGTTTTATCTTAAATTTTAGAGAAAGTTAACTTAACAAAACAAAAAACAAACACGTACACACAAATCAATGAAACAAATAAGTAACTCGATATATTTCATCGAAGTGGTTTTCTATCGCTAGTCCAGTCGTAACAAGTTCCGGAAGTAATCGGAAGGCAGTAATTAACATAACTGGAGGGAAGTAAAGTTACTTAAAGTTGTGCACGCATTCCTGGCGCGGTCGACTAATCTAAATTAATCGAAGGGGACGCGGACGGTCCGAAGTTATAATGAAGGCAACGCTAATGGAGCGGGGTCTACCGGCGCAACCACGCGCAAGCATTGATAGTGTTACAAGAAGCGGCATAGAACCAGACTGTACCCGATCGCTATATAGCCTACATCGCTTTCACTACTAAAGCACTACCGTAACTAAAACACACGTACGCATATCACCTAAGTTCAGTAACATCGACTGTATCAAACACAGTTTACACTGTTGTCTAACACCGATGAGCCAACCATTTCTATCGCTTCTGCATTTTAGTTAATAAACGGGTAAGCATTTAAATGCTTCGTACATAACACAATTAGACAGCATTTACACAATTTAACATTCACTACTAATCAATCCAACTGAAAAAAAAGATTATATATATTTATAAAGAATGTAACAATACGATACGAGTAGCCATAATTCTACTCTTAATTTTATTATGGCCATTATTTTGCCTACAAAATTTAATGTTAATGATGAACTTAAACAAAAATGCAAAATAGTATTTGAGGTAACCTCGCATAGATAAGTAAAACACTAATCCTTAAATGTTTGTATACAGATCCATAATTTTAAAAAAGATTACCTAAAATAAAAATGTACTAACAATCAATCAATAATTTAATATCAGTATTAATAAATAAATATTTTATGGAAAACAACCAAATATTCAAATAAATTTCATTGGTTTAGTAATTAAAACGTATCATTTAACAAATACATTGTATTGAAAAGATGATTATGAAGATGATGATGACGAATGAAGTTGATAATAATGAGAATAACAATTATAAAAGAAGAAAGATTCATTTTTTAAAATCTGCAGTAAGAACTGATGAAAGTACATACTAATTGCTTTATAGTTGGGGGAAAAAAAAGGAGGGAAAAAGGGAAGAATTATAAAGATGAAGAATCAATGATTAAGAGGAACAGAAAATCTGGTTACAATCAGTGACACGAGACTTACCGCTCTCTCGTTTTTCGGTTTTATCCGCAACATTACACGTTGACATTATCTCTTTCATATCTTTTTATAACTTATCAATACTACAACAATGATTATAATAATCGTATCATTATTGTTATTAGAATACAAAGAAAAAATAATAATCTTTAATAATCATAATTGTTAAATCATTCTTTCAGTTATCAATATAGTAAAATGTCGAATACAATATCAATTAAAGTCCATTATAATATCAATTTAATTTTTACTGGATACTTAAATCTTAAACCATCTGATTATAAATTTAGTGATATAGTATTGAATCACCGATTTCCTTGTAAATAATATAAAATAAATGAATAAATATTTAATAAGCAATTAGATAACCAGTTAAAAAATTTAATACCGGTTAAAATAACCAGTTTTAATTTTTTTTTCCTTTTTTTAAAAAAAAACGAGCTTATATTTAGGTTATAAAATGCTAGAATCTTCCCCAACTTGATTCAATCAAATAAACATTTATCACACCAACCTTATCTTCTTATATGCGTGATTGCGCAACAAATGCTGAACCTCGTAAACTATAACTAGTATAATTATTAATAAAAATATAAAACGTAACTGGATTACGATATTATTAATAATAGTAAATGATTAAAAAAAATTATATATTCTACAAGATTGGTTGTGAAATCGTTTTACTCAAAAAGTTGTTTAACATTAGATATTAGTCAGTTTTGATTAAATTTTTTCTGTAATTGTTACTCTAACAGGGTACTCGTAAGAGTGCTCAAGGGTACTCTAAGGTTCCATCCTTATCTTTAATTGCAAGCAATTCAATTTATGTTTATAATAAAGTTATTTATAAAATTAAATTTTGCATAAAATAGTAAGAATTATGCCAACCTAAGTAATGCGTAACAGAGAGATGTATATCTCTCTGTTACGCATAGAGAAATTTATATATGCAGAATGATTCAGAAGGAAAAGGAGATAATTTGGGAATAGATGAGCTTCAAATACCAAAAACGTTCATATAAACATACTTCCGAGAACGCTTTGTTATCGAGTTAGCTAGTGAAGATTTCGTCGGGATTTCAGTTTCCCCATGAAATGATGTCAAACTGAAACTTTTAAGGCGTTATATAAGAGGCAAACTTAATGGTTTCTTTTGATTTGTGACTTGAATAATCGAATAAAACAGGTCCCATATTGCATCTCCAGTAGTAATGATCCAACACAAAACAAAAAAATTCTGTGACGAAAAACACGTTTTTTAGGTTCGAAATACAACTTTGTTAAATGATTAACAAATGGGTAAATTTTATTATTAAAAATCGTAGAGAATTCAGTTCTATTAAAAGTAATGTAATAAGGTTTATGAAAAAAAAAAGTAAACTACTATTATAAAATCTTGATGTAGACACCACATGACTTCCTTGTACGCCTATTAAATTACATATACGCATTTTTGCTGCACTTCATTTAAACTTATTTCATTTGAAAGTGAGATACGATCCTCCAATTCTTTAATAAAGTAGACAGTTGCACAATTGCTGAAATATTAGTTTTTATTAACATCAAATATTTATACAATTATTAATTCAACAATCTTACATGAAATGTTATAATAGAGTAAAAGTTCATTTATTACTTGTACTACTAGATCAGTATTATTCGTATTTTCATGAGTTGCAGATTAACAAAACTTTCAGATTTCTGGTGTGTCGTATAAATAAAACTTACTAATAATTAAACTATTCCGTTTAGTAAACTCCTGTATACTGTTTACAAATGTTAATTTCGACCTTATGGTGCAAAATATTCAGTTTTTATTATTGGATTATTTTTGAATAATCAAAAATGAAAAAGAAACAATCATACAAGAATAAGAAACAAAAAGAAAAATATCTCAAAAAAAACAAGACGAATATTAAGAGGAAGAAAATGTTAAGAACAAGGAAACAATAAAAACATTAAGAGAAGATGATAAATATGAAGAGGAAGAAAATGTTAAGATCAAGGAAAAAAATAACAAGATTAAGAGAGGATGATGAATATAAAGAAAGAAAAAAATTTAAAACTAGAGAACGTGTACGCAAATTAAGATCAAAAGAATTATATCAAACCAAAGAAACAAATAACAAATTGTCACCAAAAAACAAATAAACGAAATGATGATCAACTCCGACTTACGGAAAATATTGTTTGTATCAGAGGTGTAATGAATTAAAAAATAATTTTTTTTGCAATTTATTAAAGATCGGGGGTGTATGCTTCAGTGTATATGTTGTTCTCGTGAGGGTCTATTTTTCAGTCACTGTGTAGTTAACTTTAATGTAGATAAAATTAAACAGAATTAAACTAGAAAATCCAAAAATAATACGATTCTAAATTATAATTTTCAATTAATATTAAATAATCAGATGTTTTACTAAATCTATTACATATACACATATGAAATAATGCCTATTGAATTACATATATATATTTTTAAAAGTACATAAAATTTTATTACACTAATAACTTCTGATATTTTATCATAAATATATATATATATATATATATATATATATATATATTATTGTTATTTATTGTAATATTTTTTACAATGACAGGTTAATAATTATTAATAAATCAATATATTTAAAACAAAAATAAATTTAAAAAAGCAGATGAAGTCTAATTAAAACTGATGTGCCTTCCCTTGTAAGATCCAAATATTTCATTAATTAAAATTTTATTTTGTATATCTCTGAAACCAATGAAAATAAGTACCACTGATGACGATGATGATGTATCGTTGAAAAGCTCTGAATGCGGGCTTATTACTGCACTTAAGAAAAAGTCCAAAATCCAAACATTTGGGGATTTTGAGCTTTTTGAACACTTTTAGTTCAGTCAATTGCAATCAAAACGGGAGATGCACAACTACATATTACAACAACCCTAAATCCAAAATTTCAACATCCTACGGCTAATCGTTTTTGAGTTATACGATATACGCACATACGTACGTGCAGGCGTCACGCCGAAACTAGCCAAAATGGATTCAAGGATGGTCAAAAAATATATTTACGTAGCAAAAACTGAAATTTTTCGCGATCACAATACATCTTTTACTTTATACAAGAAAGTAAAAACAAAACTTAATAGAAAAATTTCTAAAATCATGGTATGAAAAACAACTCTTTTTAATTTTTACAAACTCATAACAGTTTTCTGTTAAGTTCTCTTCCGAATTTTTCTTTTTTTTTTGTTGGACATCATGAAAATTACGGAAGATACAATACTGGAATCCTTTTTATTCAATTTTTCAGATCAAGAAACATAAGAAGTTATAATCAAGTTTATCCCTCAAATAACGCCTTAAAAGTTTCAGTATGACCTCATTTCACCGGGTAATTAAAATCCGGATGAAATTTTTCGCTACCCGTGACTCGATAATAAAACGTTTACGGACATGAACTTGTTTCCTTATTTCAAGCTCTAGAATCAGTTCCCAAATTATTTTCCTTTCCTTCTGAACCACTCTGTATATAATAATTTTTTGTAATTTTATATAATATCTCCACTTTATCTTAAGACTGCAACACATAGGTACACACCTAGGGACAAGTAATATTGTTCAGAATTGTATTATCTGTAAATAATAATCTTCATTACTGTATTGTAAAAAAAATTAAAAGAAAGTACCAGATTTTTTAATGGGCTCAGTTAGCTGATAAGCAACAATATATTCAGCATTACACTCTTCCCTTTTTTTTCTTTTTTTTTTTTGTAAGCCTACAAAAAAATTGTAATTGTCATTAATCAATTACATAACACAGCGATTATGAACTTATGTAGGAATCGGAATAATATATGTACTCATAACTTCGGTTACTTTTTTAAAACTCTAAAAGTGTAAAAAATAAGGTAATTAATGTTAATTTTTTGTAACATTTTTTTTTTACCATAGTTAAATGAAAAGTTTATTTTTATCAACCTTATATAATATGAATAAAAATTCTTAACCGTTGTACTTAATCCTTAACAAACGATTCCTTAGATTCCTCTTCTTGATATGAAATAGTAATAACGGTTTTACGTTAAGAAAAATTAAACTTACTGAAGATGTACGGTTTATTAACACCCCATCTGGGAGCGTTACGTTTCACAGTTTAAGCCATTCTGATGTAAATCGACCAAATAAAATTTTAAACAAATATTTTAAAAAACAGCATTCTTTAGATAAATTAACAATAACTAATGATACTATTTAAAACTGAATAAATTTCAAAATACATAAACGAACAATATTTTATTACAGATGATATTTTGATAAAAATATATATTATACCACTTAGCAATAATAATAATAATAATAATAGTGATAACAATTATTATATTAACCCTGTCATAAAATTGTAAGCGATTGCATTTACGGCAATAACAGGCAGGATACAGATGCGAGTGAAATTAATCAAATAAAATGTATAATATTAATCTGCAATAATTAATTTAACTATTACGTAATAATAACAATTCAGAAGATAGCCACGTTTAATAGACATACTTGACATAATCATAACTAATCACGAAACTGCTAGTTAAATTAATATTTCTAACTTACAATTACCTAAACATTATTTGTATTAAAATTAAAGTATGAATTTAAAAGTTTACTAAATTAGTTCACACTCTAAATTTCAATCTTACATTTTTTTTAATTCTCAAAAATAAAATCAATGACTTCACTGATTGATTCACGCGTTAATATATTTACCAGCAAAAGAAAAAATAAATAGGATGGTATTCATTATTTTGCAAATCGTATAGACCTAGTGGTGAACGCGTCTTCCCGAATCAGCACATTTGGAAATCGAGAGTTCCAGCATTCAGCCCTAGTAAAGTCAGTTATTTTTACACGGATTTGAATACTAGATCGTGGATACCGGTATTCTTTGGTGGTGGTTGGGTTTTAATTAACCACACATCTCGGAATAGTCGAACTGAGACTGTACAAGACTACACTTCCTTTACACTCATTCATCCTCTGAAGTATTATCTGAACGGTAATTACCGTAGGCTAAACAGAAAAAAGAAAAACCCATTAAACAGAAATCCAAACTTCAGAATATTTAAAACTGGAAAATTTTTGGTAATCAGCCTACTAGCTGTTTTATTATTTGATATTTTAAGTTGGAGTTGATTTAACTCTATCTGTGTACTATTCAAAGCTCTCATTTAGATTTCATATAAATACTTCGTTAATATCTTTCTTCATCTAATTTTTATCAAAATTGTACAAAGCCGGTTTCAAAATGTACTTTATTGCAAAATTTTCAATGATTATGTGTTTTTATTTATATTTTTTAATAGTATCTTTAAAATTAAACATTATTGAAGATGTCATTGATTTTTAATGTAAAAAATAAAAATGTAAATTTAGAATTTAAATTTTATTTAAAATTTAAATGTTTTGTTTTGGAGGAATTATTTTAGCAGACAACTCATTCAGATGTTAATTATGTATTTATAATCATTACAAAAATAATAAAATAACAAGTGTATGTAGATTTAAAACTAGTGTTTGATACATAAACTGGCGTGTTATTCTCAAAGAAATTATGAATGCAAAGAACTCATTATCGTGGTTACCGTAATTAATATTTCAAGCACAGGTTTAATAGTAACCGATTATAAAATATTAATTTGTTACCAGTTAATATCCGCAAATTCCACACCAAGCAATTCGGCAACAAAGATGGTCGTCCAATTTCATTACATGATTTTTTGAAGAATATTTTAATAAAACTAATTTAACAGATCAGATTTGTAGCTGGAATTAAATCTAGAGCCGAATTGCGAATATTTTGTAAAAACTCTATAAGAATTTGTGTACTTTAAGATTACTCTGTATTCTAATTATATAACTGATTTTAATTACGAAAAACGCCTACACATATAAATTTTTAACTTTCTATTTTTTTATTATCAGAAGATTACATACAATATTAAAAATAAAAACAATAGATTTATTGATTATCCATAAATCGTATGTATTCCTTAAGAATTCCACGTACCAACCGCAACAGACTAATTAATTAACTGTAAGGAAAGGAATGCGAAACTGACTTGAAGTGAATTACATTATAAACCACCTAAATGTAATAGAAACATAAAACCAATTATTGCGGGTTCTTGTCTGATATCTGTCTGTCTATATATATATATGTGTGTGTGTGTGTGTGTGTGTGTGTGTGTTTATTATAAGATGTTTAATATCAAACCCACTCGCTATAGAAATTCTCTGTCTTAAATTCATCATCGTTATGCCTAAAAGACAAACGTAAACAAATTCTAAAGAATCAGATATTTTCCTTTTTTTAATGACTTCGGTTTCAAAAATTAAAGTTAAATTACAGACTAACGAGTAGATAAAACATCATGAGTTTTTTTTTCAATTTATTTTCTTAAAGAATTTTTGCTAAAGATTTAAAATTAAAGACTACTATAAAAATATAGAAATAAATATAAAATATAGAAAAAAAAAATTAAATTTATTGTGATTAAAAAAGAAACATTACAGTTGAAGAATTTTTTAAAATAAAAAAATAGGTAAGAATAAATTAATAAACCGGTAAAAATATTTTCAAATATTCTACTCGATTAAAATTCTTAAAAATGCAATTTCAACTAATAAATCACGAAAGAAAGTTTTTTCGTAAAAATCCAGATAGTTCCAGTATCGAACTTAAATCCTTATTTATTGGTTTATACATTACGTTAATCTAACGTAATCATCTTCTCAAGGAATATTATAAAGATTTTCTAAGCTACAACTAGTTAAGTGATCAACAAGATATTTGTTTCCATATTTTTTTTCAAATTACAGGAACATTCTAATTTTAAGATTGTCTATCTTACATCACGTAAAATATTATGATTTTTTTTTATAAATGAAAATACATTCTTTTTAATCACTTTTGTCTAAAATAATACAAAGTAAAACTTGCTTTCAATGTTAGAATCTGAGATTGATTGTATGTAAAATACTTCAGAAGTAGCCCAGCAGCCTAAATTAGGTCCAATATAAAAAACGTTTTCCGTACTGATGAACAATAAAATCTGGAACTGTCATAACATAATACTATATGTGACGGCATCGCTCAAATAGTTATGTCGTGTAAGTGAGAACGTGTCGGTTCCGTAACCATGTACACATCGGTTGGAATATAACTTCACATACATACAGTTTTTTAACTTTTTTTTTAAATTTAAATACATTGATTGATTAATAATTATAGATCTTTGTAAAAAATTTGGAATTAAAATGAAAAGTACATAATATTTATTTCACTAATAACTTCTGATTTATTTTTTCATATTTTTTTTTTTCAATCCGAGGTTAATAATTATTAATAAATCAATATATTTAAATTAAAAAAAAAAGGAAATGAAGTCGGATTCGAACCGATGCGTCTTCTCCTTGCAAGATCAACATATTTCATTAATTAAAATTTTATTTGGCTATAACTCTGGAACCAATGAAAATAAGTACCACTAATGACATATCGTGGAAAAGCTTTATATATCGTGAATGACATATCGTGAAAAAAAATAAGTGCTTATTACTGCTGTTAAGAAAAAGTCCAAAATCAAAAAAAAATTGGATTTTGGGATATTTTGGATACTTTTGGTCCAGTCGATTGCAGTGAAAAAGGAAAGTCACAACTAAATGTAACAACAGTCCTAAATCCAAAATTTCAACATTCTACGGCTAATCGTTTTTTATTTATGCGAGATACATACGCATAAACGTACGCACGTACAGACGTCACCCCAAACTAGTCAAAATGGATTCAATTTTTTTTTTATTTAACCATTTTCAAAAAAATTTCATTTCTATTAAGCCCAGATTTTTATACCAAAAAAATATATTATGATATGTTTTATAATAAAATGTTTATATTAATCCAGAAATCATTAAAACTGGCCCAAAAAATTACAGAAATAATATTCTTTTTTATTAATTTAACAGCTGATTTTCGAAGTGGAAGGTTCTGGGATTAAAATCCTAACAAAAGCTAGTTGGTTTTATACAGATTTTAATATTAGACAGTTGATACCGGTGATTTTAGGTGTTTGGGCTTCAATTAACCACACGTCTCAGGAATGGTCGGCCATGGTCTGTACAAGACTCATTTACATGATACATATCATCTTCATTTGCTCGGTGAGGAAAGTTGCTTATTGTTCGATATTTGAGCAAATTGCAACATACATGTTAGGGGAAGAAGTTTGAAACACTTTAAAATGTTTAATACATTAACAAATATATACAAAAAAAATTAATTTTTAATAATAAAATCATATTTTTTATCCATTTCTGACTAAATTTATGAACATATATTTAATTAATGTTACAGAAAGTAATTGAAAAGCAATTATAATATTAATAAATACAATTTTGAGGATCATACATAGTACATACAGTATTTACGTTTATGTGGCGTTGTATTGATTGTTTGACATAATTGTGTGTGACCCACATACACACAGACAGACAGATAGTGAGGTAGAAAGCTAATGTGTATTACAGGTACACTATAACACGAGTACAAATGCCTGAAGCGATGTTTTATACCCGCAGGTGAACATCTGTGGTTAGGCAGTTATCTTCAGAATAAAGTGGCGCCCGCCTAGTTCAGCAATAGGTAATCCGAGACGGGTTTCTTTATTTCTTCCTTCGTTTCTTTCTATCCTACACATTTATATAATACCTAACCATTAAGGTAATATCAGTTTTACTGAATGATCCTTCGCAAAAACGAAAGAAAAAACTATTCATTGTTGTTTATCCACAAAAAAACAATAATAATAATAATAATAATGAAAGATATAAGTACAAAGTGACTCAAATAATGTAAATTAACATATTGTATAGTTGTTTACAACTTATTTAACTTTGCATAATGTACAAATAAGAGTCAAATAAAAAATAGTATAAATAAGAAAAATAAGATTAATGAAAATGAAGAACCATTCATTCAATTTCACAACGGACAAAAAAAAATCATAACCTTCATATTCTTTTTCATTTAAACAAATATTACACTAATATAGCCTATCGTAGCATCCTAAATCCTAATTCCTAAATCGCATCTATTCTTTTTTCTAATCTCTTCCTTAAGTACTCTATCCATTATAGTACAACCCCCTGATGAGCGAGAAATAACACGTTAATCAAAAGAATTCTGATCTCTTATACTTTGTTTATTATTCACGTTTCTCTTTGTATATAATAACTGTTATTTTCATCACCTGAAAGATTTTTAAATGAATATATTTCAAAGTTGAATTAACTAGTTATTTATTCGGAATACCACATCATGGATACTGCTGTTCTTTGTTTGTTGAGTTTCAATTAACCACAGGTCTCAGGTACGGTCTGCCTAAGTCTTTTTTTCCCGTTTAGCCTCCTAGAATAACCGTCCGATATTACTTCAGAGGATGAATGAGGATGATATGTATGAATGTAAGTGAAGTGTCTTGTAAAGTCTCAGGTCGACAATTTCTGAGATGTGTGGTTAATTGAACCCCAACCACCAAAGAACACCGGTATCCACGATCTAGTATACAAATCCGTATAAAAATAACTGCCTTTACTACGATTTGAACGTTGGAACTCTCGATTTCGGAATCAGCTGATTTACGAAGACGCGTTCACCATTAGACCAACCCGATGGGTTGGTCCGCTTGAGTCTGTACAAGACTCCCCTTACTCACACGTCACGAACAAGGGACGCGGCTGCCTACGGGCCTTGAATCCAAAAAGCTGCATGGGAAATCTGAATACTTATGGAATATTCATAACAGCATTCCAAAATTAAATTTTTAAATAGCAATTAACCGAATATTAACATTTATGTTCTTTAATTTCTTTGTCTTTTTCCAGAATATTTTCATCTACGAGTACTTAAAAATTTACTAATTTTCTTGTAAAACGACTTTTGATCGAACAGGTCATTAATGCAATAATTTTTGTTTTCTGTGAGGACAAGGTATTCATTTCAAGAGCTTTTCTAAATATTGTACTTTTTAAATTGTTAATTGCATTTTGTCTTCCGAGTTAAATAAAAATGGCGATGTGTTATCCGCATAAAGTATATGACAACTGTATCTTCTCCTATACGTAAGTTTGAGTCCTTAACAATTCTTCCTCAGGATTCTGACTCTTCTTTGAACTGACTATAACGGTTATAAGTATTTAAAACGAAAACGATTTTCTACGACAGCCGTTATTAACATAACAATCATTCTGCGTAAGGCTTACTAGGGGAAAATAAGGAGTGAAGTAAATGGTCTTCTGTAATAGTTTTCACTACGTCGAATGTCCTGTGAACGCCAGAAGACCAAGCTTACCTAAATACAAACGATGTAAAAGTGACAGTTCATTCTCTACACTACAGGAACTGACTTACTAGCAAAAAGGTTCATTCTCAGAGAAAGTTATTCTGATTGGTTCATCCTGTATCTCAAGAGAGATGATGGCTTTACATGAGTTATAATCATAAGAATCACTAGTTCAGATATTTTAAAACCAAAGGTTAGTGTATCCCCTTCTGTTATCAAAAATTCCATTATTCATCAGATCAATCATACATGTATTGTACATACATTGTAAGTATTCCTGATAAATTTATCTAGTTTGTTACCCTACCCTACTAAACGGAATACGTATGTGTGTTTGTGTATGCGTCCTCCTTAGCTTCCGGAATATACCGATTACTAGCGGAAAATCCCGATTCGTTAGTACATGAGTCGTGGTGGTCAGGTTTATAGTTGTTATATTATTATATATCGATATACCGTATATATATATTTGCGAAATATATATCGAAGTTTTGGGACAAATTAGTACTTTTTAGACGGATCCGTATTTTCGGAAGAAAATCGCAAATATCTCGAAAACGGTCGGTCTTAGCGCTCAGAAAATTTCTTTCAACCCCCTTCCACGATAAACCGATCTGCTCCCAGCGGTACCCGTCGGTAGATAATATTTTCAAGTTCCCCCGGGGCGCTGTTCGGAAATTGTGGAGGGAGTGCGATGAGGTGCAACCGTAATATCTCGGCAACCGTTCGTCCGATTTTCACGATTAAAACGGCGTATGTATCAGCAGGTCGAGCGCTAGCTATTTAACGCATCGGGTACACTATTGATTGACCGAATCTTGGTTATCCGGAAATTAAATCGTTTAGCCCTATGTTTTGATTGCACTCACCCACTGCAAAACGTACCGATCCGATCTTTTGCTAAGTATTCTCAAACCTGTGCGCCAGCGCAGCTGTAAAGTATAAACGTATGAAGACTAAAATCTAGAAAATAAAAAATATTTTAAAACATGACATTAAATTAAACGCACTAAAATGTAAAAAATAATTTTAGGACGGTAGCTCAGAATAGATTTGACAACAAGCTTTGATGGTAATATATACGATTATGTGAAAGTCATAGCTTCAAATTAAAAATGTTATGTTTTTGCCAATTTTTTCTTATGCGTGATGAATGGCCTAGGAGTGGGATGCAGACACGTTAATTTAAGAGTGATGTTTTAAAAATTTTTTTACATATTTTTTTATTTATTTATGTGATTGTTTTTCTTCATAAAATAATGAACTATAACCAAAAAGTGGGCACCGGAATGTACTGATCACTA
The DNA here is from genome assembly GCF_047948215.1 of Lycorma delicatula. NCBI lineage: Eukaryota > Metazoa > Arthropoda > Insecta > Hemiptera > Fulgoridae > Lycorma > Lycorma delicatula. The sequence continues at coordinate 115,294,206 of NC_134459.1, forward strand.
GCGGAAAATCCCGATTCGTTAGTATTAACTTCTAGATTTAAATTTCTAATTTAAATTTCGTTATATCAATTGTCATCATTCAAAAAAAAATATATTTTTGCACAAAAGGTAATCAATTTCAAACACCTAATAATCCCATTCCGAGACGTCATCCGCCAGGCAAACTGCCAGGAGGACCTAGCTGCGGAGGCGTGCCGTAGGCGCGCCCAGCAGGTAGACCTATAAAAAAATAATATTTAAAAAATTGTTATATTCAATATATATTTATTTTTAATTATTATGTATATATTAAAGCATCATTACATATAATAAACTTCAGTTATAAAAACTAAAAAACAGATATTTCATAAGAGAGTAATTTTCATAAGTTAATTTCACCTGAAAATGAAATTTATAGAATAAACTTAAATAAAACGACCAAAATATATGTTTTAGAACATTTCTAAATTATTATTTCAAAGCGACTGCAAAACTAGAACTACAGATAAAATCAACTATAAACGTTTCATTTCAATTTTTAATAAAAATTTAAAAAAAATTGATTCCATTTAAAATGTAAAGTAAGTACATACACGTGTATCTATAACTTTTAATAAAATTACATACGGGGTAAAACGCAAACATTATCAGAGTATGCAAATCGGCTGGCTGTCAAGGTTCAAGCACTTCAAAAGAAGAAGGGTTGTCATAATATGTACACAAGAGTAGACCTCGCAATTTCCAAGCCATACAATTATTAATGAACCTAGGTATAATCTTTGTTTGTATTTATATTCTGACGAAAAAATAAAGATGCCGCTAAAAAATAGGGGAAGAAATGAGACAGGATGGTTATCAGTTTTTAAACAAGAAAACACTTCAACAGGATTTCTTGTTTCTTGAATGAGCTCGGATTCCTATCTCTAAATCCTTAGCCTTCAGGAGTACGATGCTATTACACAGGATGTTATAGTATCATCCGTACTACCGTACTACATTCTCCCCCTTGCTTTATACGTTCACAACGAACACATGAGATGGTTCTTCTTATCAGAAGGAAACTCATTATGTCGTATCTTATTATATCATTTCTGTTGAAACAACACTTGAAAAAAATGAATACTTTAGACATCGGTGAAGAAGCGATGTCATGAATATTTAACGAATCGATTCTCTTTTAAAATCGACAATGAACAATTTACCGACGTATCGGCCTAACCGCGTAGGTAAAAACTTTTCTGCGACATTAGAAATAATTTAAAGTAAACTCAACGCAAGCGCAAATACCGAGTAAAACATCTTTTACGTCAACGATTAAAGAATTTTTATGTTTTAAATCTAATTTTCCCTCGATTTTTTTTTAACTTTATGAGAAGTTAATGGCCGAATACCAAACCTCCAGGCAATAACGAGAAAATTGAAAAATATATAATGTAATTAAGTAAATTAACATTCACTATCCGACCATTAATCGTCCTTGAAGTTTTTTGGGGATAAAGTAAAAAATAGATAAATCTACTAAAACGTTTTCTTGAAGTATTTTTTTTATAAAAGCGAATTCGACAATTACATAATTTGTTTTACTTAAATATATTGAGAACTTAATTCTGGAGTTAACTTATAAATAAAAATATGGTATTTTTTACATTAAGTTTCACAGCAATTATAATTTTTTTATAAACATGGATTCAGTAGATAATCGGGAAGAAGGGAACATAAGCCAAAATAAGGGATCAAATGTTTCGATACAATTGTGTCTAAGTTTAAAATAACCTTCTTTAACATGTTACATTTTACAGTTAGCTTTACTCAATAATCAGTTCAGTTGATGATACTGTTTATTACTATTCTTATACACGTGTCTATCAGCTATAAGCTGAATTAACCGTGAAAATAAACTAAATTGAATTCATTATTTTCATAATGGCAGCAGTTTTAGGACCAACCAATAACGAATTTCATTAAAGAAGATAATCCGTTCAGAAATGAATAGACACACTTCCATTTGACAGTAAAAATTTACATGTATACAAATGAAATTAATAGATTATTAAAAAAAAAAAATTATACAGATAAAATTTTATTCGTATATATTTAATCAATACTTTTTAAAGGTAACAAAAAATCAAAGTAGTAGACTCATATTTTATTTTTGCTTTTTATCTCCATCGTTAGACCTCAATTACCACGGTAAAAAAATATTACCAATAAATAAATATATTTAGTCATAATAAATATATAGTAGTTATATACTATTAAATTGTTATTTATCATGTTATTACATAAGTTAGGTCATAATTCAATTCAATAACATCAAGAGGTATTTATTTATAATTTTTTTTTAAACAACTAATCTTAATACAATTAAACAAAGATATTAAATTATGTAATACATCCCACAAATATCATTCAAAAGAAGTCACATCTTTGGTACATCTTCATCTAACCAGTAAGGGTATTAGTTATATAAAAAAAAAAAAGGCAGGGTGGTTGACAAATGGACAATGACAAGAAGGTGTGCCATAAAACCCTCATCTAACAACAATCCAAACCTAAATAATGTCTTACCAGCCAGCCCACATTGTTTCTGATAATAGGCACAAAAAATAGCAATATATATAAAAACAAGACATTATGTCCTTTGTTCCGTTCAAACGGGGGTTGTAACGCACAACTCAGATCAAAACCACCCTCGCCAGGTGTAAGAGGGCTGCGATACGTTTAGGGCTTGGACGTACAGCTAAAGAGAAGCTGTCACGCGCCCTTCAAACGGACCTGAGGCTAGCTGTTCAATTTCTTTTCTACATATCAGCATGTGAGTGTGTGTGTGTGTGTGTGTTTATATATACATGAAAACCGGGGCACATACGCTCTCGGACACATAATTGTGTTGGCATAATAATAGTTTCTAGTCTTTTATCGGCCAAAGGTAGTTTACCTAACTTTTTGTTAACTTTTTGACCGTGAAATTGTATCGGATACGGTTACAAAGCGGAACCTATGTTTTCTTTATCAAGGGTCACTTTTTAAAAAATCCGACTACTGAAAAACAAACACATAAAGCTCGTTGAAATCTAAAGTAAAATCCGATAACGTAATATAAATACCTAATACGTAATTCTACTTGGATTCATAAGACTGATAATAAATTCAGTCAGAATTATGTTTATATATTACAATCAAAGTAAAATAAATGTTAGATTTGTAATTTCGTGAGTACTATCAAGTAATAGAACATGCGTGACAAATAAAATTAAGTAGTTAATAAAATAATTTGTACCAAACAAATTTACAGGAATTAGTTAATAAAAAAACAACACAAATAAATATAAAGCTTAAACAAAGTAATTCAATATCAGTACCGTTAAAGAGCATTGTTATTTTTTTTTTGAACCATTGCAAAAAAAAACATTTACAAAATAATAAAAAAATTAACATTCGTAATTATTTACAGGTTCATTAGAAACAAAAGATAATAGTACAATATTTTTAATTTTCAAGTTTTTTATACATAAGATTTAATCAATTACTGTTCGTTTTAACAGACAAATAATTACAATATAAAAATTGAAAGGTTTATAAATCCATTTATTCGTAATTTTTTGGAATCAAATAAAACAAATGGTTTTGAAACTTGCATACCTTTTTCACCCGTATTGGTAATATTTCAAAATAAAACAAAATTAGGGAAATCAGTAAAAAAAAAAAATTACTTTCAAAAATTTATGCAAAACTATTTCTAAAATCAATGATATTTCTTCTATAAATTACGTTAATTGTGAAGTGTCTCTGAACACGTCTCTGACACATCAGACGTTCTAGTCTATTATCTTAATCAGGTTTGGTATTTTTTTATACACTATTACAATCTATTTATATCAATAAAAAATAAATAAAAATGGAGGAAAAAGTATGTGTAATCGGACGTCAATCTTATAATTACCCTACTGAATAAATAGATATGACTATACAACACAAAATATTGTTTTTTTTTTTAATAAAACGTTTCTTCTTTCGAAACCTATACGTAAGATTCCTATGATTCCTATAAGAAACACAATTCAATACCTATTCCGTTGTTTTTTTTATTTAATAATGAATTTACTTGATTTAATCTTCAAAGATAGATTTAAAGTGGGATCTTCTTTAACCTGAGGATAACATTAATATTATTCGAAACATTTATTAAAGAATTAAAACTTAATGAGGCCTACCAGGCTGATCTAGTGGTTAACTTCTCATCGCAAATCAGCTGATTTCGAAATCGATAAGGTTCAAATTCTAGTAAAAAGCAGTTTACTTTTATATGGATTTAAATACTAGATCGTGGATACCGGTGTTCTTTGGAGGTTGGGTTTCAATTAATCACACTTCTCAGGAGTGGTCGACCTAAGACTGTACAAGGTTACACTTCATTCACATTCCTACATACCATCCTCATAAGTAATACCTTACGGTGCTTCTCTAGGCAGAAAAAGAAAAAACCTTAATGAAATCAATAAAAAAAAAACGAAATAAAAAAGAAGAAAATTCTTACGCTACTAAATAAATATAACATGTGTATCATGTGATAAATTATAATATTACTTGTGAAAACATTTATAATAAGTAGGCTTAAAAGAATAATTTTATATTTGGTTAACATTCAAGTTTAAAAAGAAAGAAGTTCAACGTAATTTATGTAGCTGTATATTTTAAGCAGTAATAATGATGATTTAATTTTTTTTTAAATTAAAATTAAAAAAAATATTCAACGACATTAAACATTAAAATAAATAAATATATATATATATTACGATGAATAGATGAAAGGAGAAGATATAAATTATACACAAGGGTTGCAGTAAATGACGCGACTGTTGAATAGGACTATACTTGTATAGAAAGTAAAATATTTCAAGTCATCCGTTAAGGTTGTAGCTAATTAAAAACAAAATGAAACATTTACATGTTGCATTCAAGAATTACGATTATAAAGAAAAAGAGACTAGTAACAAAAAAATAAAAAGTGCAACTAAAGGTGGTTTTTAAAGAAAATTGGCATCCGAGGAAAAAAAACTGCAGCAATTCTAATTACATTCTGAACAAATGAATATGTGTGCGAACAAAATGGGTCACATTCACTCACTAGTCATTGCAAACTATGCATTTCATACATCTTTATTCATCACGACTTGAGAAGCGTTTTTATGTTGGTTATTTGTAATGTATAAAAGAGTTATTCATCGCCGAGTTCAAGTCCCAATAGGCGTTTTTTATGAATCCGAAGAAAAGCCTTTACAAACATATATAATCCTCTTTTAATTGAAACGAACGCCATTAAAACATAATTAATTTCGTTTCTGTCCGTTAACAAATATAATCTAGAAGTCCGTTTTTGTTATACACAGTAGCCTAATACTAATAGTATGAGCATTACGTTTCTTGGTTTATTGATAAAAAGAATTTTAAATCGTTTGTATAATAAAAAAAAAGAGTGTCTGTTAGGGGTAGATAAAAATCTCCCTCAAGGAGAAAAATTCCTTAAATAAGCTGTTTCCTTAGGGGTGAGAGACCTGTTGCTCCCCTTTCGCTTCCCTATTACAGCGTCTTACAAGAAGTTATACGTCTTCTTAACCATTACTACCACTACTTAACTTTACTCATCCTCATTCCACCGAGATTAAATCGTTTGGAACTGATATTCCTTGACACTTGTTGACAACTTCAATCTAACATTAATCTTACCCTTTTTTTAACACCGATAAAAACCGTAACATTTTTTATTATTTCAAATAATTATCTTAAAAAAAAATGGGTATTAAAAGAAAATCTTCTTCTTTTGTAATTATATTAATACAAATTCAAATTTTAAAATGATTACAAAAGAATTTACTTTAACATGTTAAATAATAAGTAACTTGAAAACGGTTTCTTTTAAAGTTAAATTTCTCAAAAACAATTTAAGTGTTTTATAGAATTTTATGGTATTTATTATCACGAGTAATCAAAATTTGTTAAATTTATTTCAGACACCTTCAGATAATCTTTTAAAAATTATTGTATAAAAATATGTGTTTTTTTGCCTTAAATATCTTTGTAACGTAAAAACTGGGAAAAAAAACATGTTTTTAAAAGTATAATTGAATTTTCATCAGAAAAATCAATTTAAAAATCTGATTTATACATCACATGACTCCTTTGTACGCCTATTAAATTACATTACACATTTTTAAAAGTACATAAAATTTTATTTCACCAATAACTTCTGATTTTTTTCATATTTCTTTTTATTGTTATTATTAATTATTATGTATTGTAAAACTTTTCTACAGTCAGGGGTTAATAATTATTAATAAATTAATACATTTAAATTAAAAAAATAAAATTAAAAAAAGGAAATGAAGTCTGATTCAAACCGATGTTTCTTCCCCTTGTAAGATCAAATATTTCATTAATTAAAACTTTATTTGGCTGTAACCATTGAAAATAATAGATATAATAATATTGTTGAAAATAATAGATATATTGTTGAAAATTTCGCGATGAGGGTTTATTACAGCAGTTAAGAAAATGTCCAAAATCCAAAAAAAATTGGATTTTGGGCTTTTTGGACACTTTTGGTTCAGTCGATTGCAATCAAAAGAGAAACTGCACAACTAGATGTTACAACAATCCTAAATCAAAAATTTCAACATTCTACTGATCATTTTCGGCTAATCGTTTTTTAGTTATGCGAGATACATACGCACGTACTGACATCACGCCGAAACTATTCAAAATGGATTCAGGGATGGTCAAAATGGATATTCCCGTTGAAATCTGAAAACCGAAAAATTTTGCGATCTTCCTTTACTTCGTACAAGAAAGTAAAATATGTAATAAATTAAACCTTTAAAAGACTCTAAAAATTAATACTTTTAAAATCATTAATTTAATTGTAATTTTTTTCAAATCGGCCGCTAAGCTTAAAATAAATAATTACTATTAATTTATAAATCCTCAATTTGATACAACATACAAAAATTCAAAGAAAATTACACTTTTTTTTAATAACTCTATTACGATTACAACAGGACGATGGCTTACGCGCCATCGTCCTGCTTGGTGTGCAAACTGAACTAGTGATTCAAATATTTGGGCTCACTGGTCCAGGAGAAGAAAGGAACTATGGTGGAAATTCACAGTCGAATTGGTCAAACAACCGCAGCATTTGCTTCCCTGATGTGGTGCATGTGGAAACAAAGCACCATCTCGCTGAAGACCATTCTTTTCCGAACCCTGATCGCGTCGATTTTCTTAAGACAGATCTGAGCAATTTTGAAGTGTTCCAAATGCCATCCTACGCCAAATTATCAAAATCTCACTTCGCGATAACATACTGACCCTTGTAGGGGAAGACACCCTCCGCCACGCCCTCCGTTAGTAGCTCTTATGGACTTTACCGAAGGTCATCTACAAAATCTTGGCTTTTGACATATATCAGTCCGCCTCGGCCAACATGCCACCGATGCGAATGCCACGCACTCGTGGTATTCCCATCGGTGTACTACTATTTAATGAACTCAAACAAAACACATCTTACCGAGTCTTAAGAAAGACTGAAAGGACTTAACTAAACAAAGGAACTGAACTACCTGCCCGTAGAAGGTAAAAATGAGGTCAACACAAAACACGAAACATAAGAATATTACGCGGGACAATAACAACACAACAACATTGAAACAAAAGAAAGGACAAAAAGAACAAGAAAAACATAATTTATAAAAATAAATTAAGAAAAGTTATAAATAAAGAAAAAGAAAAAATCAAACATCCAACTGAAAATAAAAAAAATACAAAAACAGAATGCAACAGAAATCCAAGCGGGGCTGTAGACCACCTTTCCCTTGCCAAAGCAATCCTTTCCCTTGCCAAGTGCACTATAACTCTCCACTATTGCCAATTCGGCCTGGCTCCTCCAGTTTACATGAAGATCCAACGCCGACTCGTTAAGATCAAGCCAATAGATGGTCTCTGTGCGCATTAACTCGTACTTCGAGCACTCATAAAGAACACAGCAGGTATCATTCAATTGTCCACACTGAGGACACATCCCAGAATCTACCAGGCCGAATCTCTGCAGTCTGTCCCTAAAAGCACCATGGCCGGAAAAAAATTGTGTCACATATTTATTAGGGTGTACCCCCAAGAGGCGTCCCGAATTTGAAACGAGGATATCCACCATCGCTGCAAACAACAGCTAACACTGTAGGAACAGATTCAAAAACGAAGACTGCGATGGTTTGGCTATGCCTGCAGAATGAGTAGAAAGTCGTTCTGCATTCATGCAGAACCAAACAAACTCTTCTGGCATGAATTACCCACCCAACGGAGAGTCGAAAGAACAACTCCAAAGAAAACGTGGATCAAACAAATTAATGATATAGAAAACCGCAGGCTAATGTACGTACATACATCCTTCGTACAAGGAAGTAAAAAACCACTGTCCGCATGAAAACAACAGTTTGGAAAAACATTTAAAAAAAAATTAAGACACCTCCCTGTTAATAAAAAATAATCCCTTTCGGCACGCCGGAAGGCGGAGGTAGATTTTACCGGTGCTAAGTAGGGGATAAAAAAGATTTCCACCTTAAAGTTAAGAAAACTTCAAACATGCTCAATACAATAGTTGCATGCGAAAAAAATCACATTTTTAGCATACGATACGACACATCTTCTTACAATTCCAGAAAAATTTTTGTCATCCCTTGCGGTAAGGATTGGTCATATAAAAAATTGTTTCAGACAAAAATTTTAAGTGTTATTTAGACGACTAACGACCACTTTAAACCGATTCGATACTGTTCCTATTAAGGGAGATAAGATTTTTTTTTTGCCTTTGAAACCCCATTTTTTCCAGCTCCTGGGTCAATGGTTGGTAATTTCAAAAAACTTTATCTAGAATAAGTTTTAGGCCCTTATCCAAAGAATAGTACGAACTTTAAACGAATTCGATATTTTACTTAATAAGAAAGTTATAGCGATTACTTTGTTTTTAAACAAAACAATTCTAGAAGGTAAATATTCACAAATAAAAAATTTAAATAACTTTATTCGCGTAAAAATTAATGATTATTTTAATTTGGATAATTTATATGACAGATAACTCAATTAAATTTGTCAACAATCGTATGAACACTGCATAATAATCTGTTAATGAATATCTATAAAATATAGAATTCAATAATTAATGTATAATAATTCTGTACAGAAAAAGTTAAAAAGTAACACAACCGGAAAATTGGTTTATGTTTCAATAAGAGTAAAGAATAAACTACCTTTATTTACCTTATTTTTTTTTTTTTTGTTACAATCATTGTAGATTTTTTTTTAATGACAATTATCAATACAATAGAGAAATTTTAACAATACATTAGTGTAGATTATAATATACACAGCGTAATAATGCATTATTTCTTTATATGTTCAGCCTATGTACGTATTAACAAAAACATACTTAATTACAAAGAGCTAACAACAACGAAATAATAATAACAAAATTTATTATAAAATCCACATAGTAGAGATTATTGGAATTAATTGATTGATTAACTATAATTAGATAAATTAAGTCTGTTTCAATTTATATCGTGTAAATGTATTTAGGGATTAGACGGTTCCATTACATATCTGTAATGATGATTAATTTAATCAAAATGTTGTCGGTTGTTGCTTTTAAAGTGCCAACTTACGGGTACAAGCACCACCAGGACGATTAATACGCCTAAATAATTCATAATATTCAAAATCCTCATTTATAAATAAACAAATAAAAATTATCATATCAATCGATTTTTTTTTTTGTTTTATACACGCATATATATATATATACAACATAAATGTACAACGAGCAACACGATATTTTATTATATTCATTTAATGAATTCAACAGGTTGTTGATTAATTAATACAATATAAAAAATGGTATCTGCTTTTGATATTTTGTTTATATCCGAACAGTAAATAAAAGTAATTCTTAGGAATAATATCAAATAAAATAAACATTGAAATAATTTATTTTCCATTAAAATAAATTTATACTTTGTAAAAAAAAAAAAAAAACATTTTTAAAATTATTCTTTCGAACAAAACTTTTATTTCTCTAAAAGTAAAAATAATATATGGATCATTATACAGAATAAGCACACGAAATGACCCAACATTTGGTTTTGTTAAAAAATATTTATTTGAATCACAGTACAGAAACGTAAAATACAACGTGGTTACTACATACGTGGAAATTACGTTCTGCTTATCACATATTCAATATGACCACCATCACGTCTAGCAACTTTAACAAGAATTCCTATTTCTGTTTTTAATTCCTTTTTCTGCTTATCACATATTCAATATGACCACCATCACGTCTAGCAACTTTAACAAGAATTCCTATGTTGTTAACTCGACGACAAATATCCTCGGTTATCTCGTTGCACGCCTCAATGATCAGCTCTCGCAGTTTCATCACTGTACGAGGATGTTAGGGAAAATCTTTTCCTTTAGAAATCCCCAATGAAAAAAATCGCACGAATTCAAATTAGGATTGTTCGGTGGCCAGTTCTGTCCACGTACAAAACGATTAGGAAATCGGTTTGAAATGACATTTGCGTAAAAGGTTTCATGCAGAAAGTCTAAGACAACAAACATTAGCTGTGTGTAGTCTAGCTCCATCCATCATGAACCACTCATTTTCTAAAAGAAACCCTTTTGTAAGAAGCTAAGGAACAAAATTATTACGCAGCATGTTTAGATAAGTTCACTGTTCATTGTCCAAAAAAGAATAGCCCTATTACTCCATGACTTGAGATAACGACTCGTACCGTAATACTTGGAGCGTGATGCACCTTTTCATGAAGCACGTGTGGATTTTCGGGAGCCCAAAAACGCACACTTTGTTTATAAATAACCTTGTCAAGATAAAAATGTGCCTCATCTGAAAACCAACAAATGAAGAGGTCATCTAAGAGGACAAATGAAGAGGAGTTGAGGCAAATAGATGAAAAAAGAAGCATTTAGAAAAATATAGTTAAAAGAAGAGACAGACTTATAGGCCACATACTAAGGCATCCTGAAATAGTCGCTTTAATATTGGAAGGACAGGTAGAAGGAAAAAATTGTGTAGGCAGGCCGGTTTGGAATATGTAAAACAAATTGTTAGGGATGTAGGATGTAGGGGGTATACCGAAATGAAACGACTAGCACTAGATAAGGAATCTTGGAGAGCTGCATCAAACCAGTCAAATGACTGAAGGCAAAAAAAAACTGAAAACCAAATACGGTTCAACAATACGGCTTGGTATACGGCCCGTTCAGGGAATGCCTTTCTTTGATGTTTGTTGTCAACCATTAACTTAGGCGAAACTGTTACATTTTACGGATAAAAATGCAAAATCGGTTTTTAAAATTCACTGCAAAGATCGCCTAGAAATCCCAAGTCGTGCTGCTGCTTTTCTTGTTATTTGCCCGGGCTCCTCAGCAACGCTGCTCTGACAGTTTCGACATTCTGTGGAGAACGAAGATCGGCAGGTCGTTCGCGCATACTCTCAAATACTGAACCATCAGTATTAAATTTTTCGTAACATCAACGTATTGTTTTAAATGACGGTGACCACAGAGTTGGAAAAGGAGAACGAAACCGTGTTTATGTAAGCACCACGTTTTCGTTTCATTTAAAAACAACATAGTTTTTACACGCTGTTCAATAGTCAGTCTTTCTTTTTGCCAGCCATCTTAGAACGATACGCAAATAGTGCACTCGGAAAGAGAATAAATTAATATTCATGAACTGCTGTCACTTCTACCAATATAAAACACATTAATAATTGTTTATTAACCTAAAAAATTATTTCAAAAACAAATGTTGGATCATTTCGTGCGCCACCCTGAATAATAATAAAGATTACACTCCATATTATTCCAACTTCGTTCGATCTGAGTTCGTGTAGGAAAGTAAAATTTAAACAGTGTCACCTTCGTCTTACCAAAAACATAAAAGTATTTTTTAAATCTACTTTTTTTAATTTTTTTTCTTTTTTTGAAGGTCCGAAATATCCTAATGTTACATGCAAATAGTTATTTATTTAAGTAAGTACAACCTCATGTTCAATTATTATAATCAACTTACTCGATGATTCTAATAACAAGAAGAGATTAAAAAAAGTTTACCGTGTAAAGAATATCAAAACCAACCGAATTTGAGTACAACATTATCAATTTTCCAAGAAGTTTGGTTATTTTTTCGTATACGTATTTCTGTTTATATATATATAATTAATAAAACAAAAATATTCAGATGTTTTACCATTCTTGTTTATTTTTTTTTCAAAGTATTCGCGCCACTCATTAAAATAAAATTAATTTAATAGTTCTAATATCTAAAAAAATATTAAATATCTTACAATTAATCTAAACACCTGGTAAAAATCATTATTAAGAATTTTTTTTTATAACCAGTCAAAACTAAATCATCTATTTACACCTTTATGATCTTAACTTTTTTTTTTAAATGCACAAAAACTTATCTCCATCCGTTCTTTGATTTCAAAGTTATGTGAATAAATGGAAAAAGCCGCATTTTTAGAATTAATTTTAAAATAATTATTTTTAACAAAATACAGAGCTATAACTGGTAATAATATTTATATCCAACGCTATTTCATAATGATCAAATGGATATACGTTTTAGATCAGTAATTGATCGGGTTTTGCTTAAATTGAAGCTGAATTTATGGCAGTTAGATTTTTAATATACTTTGTTTCTTCCTTTTAAATGAAATTTTTTAACAATTGATTTTTCAATACCTTACAGTAAAATGTTATTTACGTGACTTTTAATAACCTAAAAATTACTGGATTATAAAAGATAAATAAAATAATTCTTACGAAATTATGTACAAGAAGACTGACTTTTTGTTAATTTATTTTGTATATCTTGTACAAGAAATATACAAAACGTAAATTAAATGTGAAAATTAAAAGAAATATTTTTTAAAAAAGGGTTTTCTTTTATTTACAATTAAAATATATTTTCTGTTTATAAGAAAATTAAATTATTATAAACGTAATTTGATGAAATAATAAAAAAATAAGATTAGAACCCGCACAAAAGCATAAAGTTTAAACTCAGTCTCCATTGTGACTCGCTGCATAAACGCGTATGAAAAATACACAAATCCAAAGTCAACATAACCTTAAATTGAGGTTATGATGCAAAAAACAAACAACGCTCAATTGAGCGTAACTGAAGAACGACTCAACCAATATTTATAAAACTTTCACGTACACGATTTCAGATACACTACTAAATACCAATGAAACAAGAACCCTGTGACGTAAATTTTAAGAAGAGTGGTGAATTGTAAATAATAAGAATAATTTAATTAAAACACAAAGAATTATTTTAAAAAAATGACAACAGTAATCATACAACTTAATTCAAATTTTTCTTAAATTTATTATTAATATTTATCACTTTATTAGTAGAAGATAATTTGGTTCTAAATCCAGATCTACTAAATCCATGTTAATTCCAAAAAAAAAGCTTCTCTTTAACCTTGTCCATCTGAATTGAATTTGACTATTTTTTTCTTTAACAATATATATTTTAAGATATCATTACACTTAATGTAATGACAAACCTTGTTGAAACCTAAAGAAATATTTTTGTGACCTTTTCGCTTAAAGAAACGATAAAATTGATTTTAATAAAAAATAAGGTATTAATCAGTTTTCTCCGTCTACCCCGTCGACTTAGATTAATATCTTATTTTCAGAACAAAATATTAAAAAAAAAAGGTTTTTTAACACGAAATATTTTTAATTTAAATATAGTTTATCAGCCTAATTAATATGGATTATCAGCTCACCGTGCTGATCTACTGCTTAAATCGTCGTCTCAAATCAATTGTTTATCAGCTGATTTTCAAAGCAGAAGTTTCTGAGGTTCAAATCCTTGTAAAGGTTAGTTGATTTTATACGGACTTAAATACTAGATAGTGGTACTTTGGTGGCTGGGGTTCAATTAATCACACGTCTCAGGAATGGTCGGGATGAGTCTACAAGACTACACCTTATTTACATGTCATATACATATCATCCTCATCTCATTAGACCGTGGGGGGGGGGGGTTGCTTATTGTTCACTAGTTAAACAGATTGTGACGTAGTTATTTTGAAAATAAAATAAAAATAGTGCCGCGTGTTTCGTGCGGCTCCATCAGGATATTGAGAGGTTGTTGGCAATTTAGAACGTTTATACAATTACAGTTTATTAATTTAAAATGTTCATAATTACAACCAAACAAATTAATAATAATAATAATGTGACAATAATAAAACAATTAATGAACAGAAATAGTAATATAGTGATTACAACCACCATAATAATCAGGCTAATAGTAGTAAACGATAATAATATTACATGCCAATAACAACAAATAAAACAACAACAAAGTACATGATATAATACATAATCAAAACAGTAAGAATGACAAAAACAGAGCAAAATACATAACGTAACAACTAAGAATAACAATTAAAATATTACACATCAAACAGTGATAGATTGTAAATAGTAAATACAGATTATACACACAAGACGGAGTTCAAAATAAATAATCGTTCGGAATTTATACCAAGTAGATAAATATAAAATAGACTCATTAACAAAAGATACTTTTCCAGTAAGTAATAGAATTTTTAACAACGGAATTGATATAAATTTTAGCAATTACAATTAAAATTCAAGATGATTTTGTTAAAAAAGAGATTATTAATCGAATAAATATTTTATAACGAACTAAATTTAATTATTTTATACATCCGTCCTCCGTGATAGTGAGGTAGTGTCTCAATCTTTATTCTGGGAAGACCCGAGTTCATATCCCGATCAAGCATGAATTTCATTTGCTGAAAAACACCAGTTCTCTCATGTGCAAGCTTTAATGTTATGTATGTAGATTAGTTATGTATGTTAGTATGTTTGTAGATTAATCAATTTACAAACAATAAAAATAATTACTAATAAGTACTTAAGAAATTCTGTTTTACATGAATATCATGTTTATTTATTTGTCCGTAAAGGTTTTTGTTGATATTATATTCTTTCAAACGAAGTTTTGCATTAAAAATTACACCTATTTTGTTAATTATTCTCTTCTTTATATAGTTAACGATAGAGTATTCGAGTATCGATAAATTACATTTCCCTTTTCCTCACGTTTTCTATTACATAGAAACTTAGGAATGAGCCTTTTTGGGGCATATTCATACATTTCTTTTTGCGATGTCAAACTTTAGTTGCAAATATTGAAAGGAGTTTCAATGTACCGCTAATCTAAAAATAAGAAGAAAAGTTAAGGATGTTTGACGAGGGTTAAAATTACTGCTTAGGGAGTTTAGCACCGAGCTATTACGAGAAGACGAAGTTTGTGTAAAGGATTTCTTCAAAGGGGATCTCTTGTTACCGAGAAATCTCAACCGATTCTGTAGATTCCGCTGTAACTATATGAAAGTAACCCTAGTACGTCTTATTTAAAATAGACGGAGAGAAGAGAGTGAGCAGAGTGAGTGAACGACGTGTGGGGGAAAGGAGGTAAAGAGAGAAACCGAGGAGAGAGCGAGAGAGATTGAGAGAGAACGATAGAGTAAGAGAGCTTTCCGTTTAGTATCAAGATATCTCAGTGTCTCAAATAAATGACGATCTAATTAAATTTCAGCCGCTTCAGTTGATGTTCAAGAGAAAGGTGTTAAATGAACCGGTAACATCTGATGCTAATAACGTAAAACATTTCTTATTATAAGCTAATCCTTTGTTATCATCTTCTGCATCTCTCCATTTTGATCGCTGCACCTGTAATGCTTTTTCCACATTTATGACCATCGGTTATACCTTTGTCATTTGTATTAAAATTGCACTAGACTAAGAAAATACAGCCGGCTTTTATAATTTTTTATTAAGTTTTTTATTTTAATTACCAAAATATGAAAATTTAGACTTATAGTAGCTGTAACTAAACAATTTCTACACGGAAATTTACTAATGAAGAAAAATTATGGTAAAAATTAAAACAAAAATACGCAGTATTTAGAGAAACATTTTTTTTAAATTTACAATAAGTAAAAGATGATAATTTAAAAACTGCTCCAAGCTAAATTCGTCGTATATGTACGTCTATGTCATGAAATTACATATGTTGAAAATATATACTTAAGTAAAATTCAACCTCTCACGAAAACAAAATAAAATTTTCTAACCTGCTCATGAAATTATTACTGAAAGAAACAAGATTTTTTTTTAATAATAACTGTAAATATGCACACACCCTTCAACAACATTTCTTACAATTAATTATTTCCCATTCTACTTTTTATTAAAAAAGATGTTATCCTTTCCGAATTTATAATTATTTCACTACTTTCAAAAGCATACTCCATTGTATTAAAAATAATTTCATATAATAATGATTTCCGATCTGTTCATCCTAAGTAGGTATTTTTTAAAGCTAGAGAAAGTCTGTTATAATTCTTTACTCGATAAATTTGGTAAAGATAAGAAATCATAAATTTATTCAATATAATAACTTAACTATCCTTTGAGTGTGGTTTCGATCGTTTTTACGATTAACTGGGAGATTAACTCGTAATCACGGGACTTATCATAATTAAAACTTTGATAAAATGTTATTCTATCCTTAAAAAAAACTCTATTATTCATTTGTAGATATTGTTATTTGTAACTTTTGACTTTCAAATTAAATAATAAAACAAATGTATTACGTACATAAACTTACATTAACATAATTTGTGAATCGAATGTTATAAAATTGAATGTTATGTAAAACAAATAAATTATACAAAAAAAAAATATTTACTTATAAAATTTTAATTTTAAATTATAGTTAGTCCAGGCAGTATCTGTTTTGGATTGGACTTTTTCTACATGATCGCTAATTTTTACTTTAATACCTCCGGAATATCATCAGCAAAGATTATTTTGCTATTCCCCAGTTGAAAAAAATATGCTTAAATTTTTATTAAAATGTAAAAAAATCGCAAAATTATCCATTTTTTGTTTTCTCCTATTTCCCTATATAACTCGATAACTGATCATTTTTAGAGAAAAAAGTTTTTCTTATTAAATGTTATTTAGAATATCAGTTGCACTGTCAAAAAAATGAGAAAAAAGAAAGATTTTTGGGAATTTTTTCGAGTACTTATTCATAGGACCTACAGAACTTGCCTCAAAGAACATTTTGATGTGATAAAGCAACACGCGAAATTTTAACAAGATCGGTCAGACAAATTTTGCATAATAATTATTGCAATCCAGATTTAAAAAAAAAATGGATTTTTCCAAACTAAACTGTGTAGAGCCTGAAAATAAAGTCTCTAGATGTTTGAAAATTAAATCACATATAAAAGAACACTCAAACTTTCAAATTCATTTTGAAAAATTTAAATCGGTTAATTAGGGGAATCTATGAAATTTTTCTGACCTACTTGAATTTTTTTTCTTTTAAACAAATTGAATATCTTCACGAATTTTTATCTAAATTAATTTTAGAAAGCACCGCTGAAAAGTACTCGGAATGGCGCTTCTTTAAAAAAAAAATTTTTCGATTGTTTAAATATCCTCGGAGCAATAACCGATCAAAGTTGACCGCCATTGCGCAACTTTTTAATAAATTATTATCAATAAATGGTATTTTTATACATTGTCTCTTTGGTAGTCAGGATATTAGATTTATAGGGGGTATTTCTAAGCAATGTCCTTATGTAAGTGTAATATTTTTTTGTTTCTTTGATTTGTTTGTGCGGATTTCCATTTTTTTTCTGGGTTTTATTCAAGAGATTTTATTCTGGAGTTTTTCTTTATTTTGATTATAGTTTTTTTTTTGTTTTTTTTGTGGGTGTTACTTTTATTTATAGTTTGCGTTTAATTTTCTTCTGATTCTTTTTTCCCTTACAGTAGTATTTCTAAACCGATATTTATCAATAATTCCGTTTGCTAGTATGATATTTGAGCTTTTTAGCTTACAAGACATCGATATAAAAAGAAAAACAATAATTTTAACAAGTATGTTTGTAAACTTTTTTCTCTTTCTTTTTTCTGAAATGAACAGTTATTGAGTTATCTAGGAAAATAGAGAGAAAAAATAGATATTTTTGCGATTTTTTTACGTTTTGTTTAATGAACATTTAGCACAGATTTTTCAACTGGCGCATTACGAAATAATCATTATGACGGTATCCGAAGGCATTAAACAAAAAATTCGCGATCATATAGAAAAAGTCCAAATATGCCTATTTTAAAACAGATATCGCGTGGACTATATGTATTATGATTATAAATAAACATATTTAATTTTGTCAAGTTATTTATAACTATATCAAATTTTCGTTGTTTATATGAGTGTCAT
This sequence comes from Lycorma delicatula, assembly GCF_047948215.1. Classification (NCBI taxonomy): domain Eukaryota; kingdom Metazoa; phylum Arthropoda; class Insecta; order Hemiptera; family Fulgoridae; genus Lycorma; species Lycorma delicatula. The sequence continues at coordinate 115,312,624 of NC_134459.1, forward strand.
AATAGTTTTTTGTATTATTTTAAAAAATGTTTAACCGGTTATCTTACACAAAAAAAAAATAGAAATACAAAAATATGCTTTCGTATTTATGAAATATTAAATATTTCGTGGAATTAAAACAAGCAAAATTCTAGTCTCTTTGAAATCTACGTAAACATCAGAGAAGCGATACCGGTACAATAAAACAAGAAAATCAAACATAAAAATTAAAAGCTAATTTATATATAAAATAAATAATGCAAATGCTTCAAATTTACTAAATGATAGTGTATTATTTCAAAATAACTAAAACCAGTGAGAGAAATCGTACGAAACCGATGATTTTAACATTCTACGAACGATTGTATCCAACAATGTAATGGAAATTTTAGTCAGGTTAAAATTCATACATATATATACATATATAACAACTAGGAAGAGTTTTTTTTATTGGTTGTATGAAAAGCCTCGTATTCTATTACGGTGAATGTAGCGCCACAAATTTGTGGCCGAAATGTAACAAATAGCTAAAAAGCGGATTAGGGTTTATAACCGCTATACCCGCGACTGCCAAATATACCACAGATAGAACCCCTCCACCGATCACCTCTCACAACGCCGACCCGTGTCATATTGACACCACAATTTTACCGACAGTAGGTAGTACCCTACGAGTTATTTGAAAATTTATTCTACTCTAAACATTATTAGCATTATATTTTAACAACTATTCGTATTTATTATATAGAATCAAATATTCCAAATAACATGTAACTTTAATTTCAATACATAACAGTCACCAATAAATAACTAAATCGCCTGCATGTATATCAACTAGATCTGTATCAATTTTCAGTCAGTCTGCCGTAAAATTAAGATATTTTAAGTAAAATACGTATAATATGAACGATTTCTACAAGACTAAACCATTTTAATATTGTTACAGAATGTACTTTGTAAATTTGAACAGATACATCTCAAATAAAAATAAAAAACATGTTACTCTTTCATCATTTCTGTTTCAGTTCTTAGTTATTTTTCAGTTAATTACAAATACTGGATCTAAAAAATAAACTAATTATTATTAATATTCTGGAAGTTTTTACTGCAACAAAATTCTATACATCGTGCAAATTTTAAAACAGCCAGTTAATTTTTTTTTCTATTTAAAAAAACAGCCTGGATTTAATATAAAATTATAAAAATGGAAAACAATTAATTAAATGAGAAAATCAATAATTTTCTAAATTATGATGTATAAAAAACCCCTTTTAATTTCTCCCGTTTAATATTTTTATTTGTAGTCGCATCAACAATTAAAGTCATTAACGACTTATTAGAGAAATGTAACTGTACCAGTGCATGTGTAGTCTTGAATAAATTCAGGCCGACCCTTCCTGAGACGTGTGGTTACTTGAAATCCAAGCACCAAAGAACACCGGTATCCACAAACTAATATTCAAATCCTAATAAAAGCAACTACCTTTATTAGGATTTGAACGAGATAACTTACGACTTTGAAATCAGCTGAATTACGACGACGAGTTTACCACCAAACTAACCCGGTGGGTTATTTAACATTTTTATTTATAATAATTCACAATTAAAACAACTTAAAAAATTTTAATGAAATATTAAATTTCTTTTTTCTTTCATATTAAAAGTTCTAGATTCGAATCCCCCGATTAGATTTGCTATTTTTTATACGCCGTGAAATTTATCTTTCATTTTCATCGGAAAATCTGAATTTGCGCTAAGTAAATAAATATGTAGTTAATACGAGAGATAATATGATTTTAATGAATAAAATATCTTAATGTTCCTTTCGACCAATTAACAATTTACGCGGTATAAAACTAGTCCAGAGAAAAAACCAGTCAAGAAAAAATTATAAAAAGTATGGAATTATAGAAAAAGAAAGGAAATGAATTCTTAAAAGGATAAAATAATAACTTTGAACAATTACCAACAAAAAATATAAATATAGTATTAAAAAATAAAGGATAACTTCTTTTTTAAAAGCAAATATATTTCTTATAAAAAATGCTTAGTAAATATATTAAAAAAATATTGATTTGTAATGCTTTTTTAAATGTTAAAATTAGGAGATATAAAAGTAAAATTATAATTTCTTATAATTAAGAAAATCACAAATCTTAAGTTATACCTGTATTCTTGCAAAGCTGTTTTCTTTAATAAATATACTGAATTTACGCGAGAAGATAGCGCTTAACCATCAATTATCAAAGTAACCATCCGAATGATCCATTTAAAAACACAACAGTAATCAAAAGTAATAAATCCATCAGTAATAGAAGAATGTTAATACAGAGATTAAAAATTCTTCATTATCAATAATAAATAAAATAGCAAGAGAATCGTTCGAGTAATATAGGTCTACCGATCAATCCTTTACCGATAAAAAAATAATAAGTACACGTCATTCATTCAACCCCTAACAAAGTTTTAGAGAAATAGGGGGAGGGAGAGGTCGAAGAGGTAAAGAAGGAGGAGGAGGTACAATTTTTAAAAGCAACCCTCCTTTTCTGGTTCCAATAACATATAACATCAACGTCCAGAAATGAATCACCCCCTTTTAATCTTTCAAGATTCTAATCACCCTCGATAAGAGCGAGAGAAGAATATAGAATATGGCCTATAGGCCTTTGACAAAAGGAAATGTAATAATAATCCTATAATTTTCCTCGGTACATCACTTATTGTACATAATATTATTAATCGTATTTCCGATCAAATAATTACTTCCTATTATTTTATTTTATCATATAAAATTAAATTTAAGAAATAAATCATAGGAAAATAGAAATAAACTGAAAGAAGTTAAAAAGACCATCATTTAAAAATACAACAGAAAAAGATGCTAAAAATAGACACCTTTAAATCAAAATTATGATATTAGAGGATTTCCAAAAAAAAAGATCAGGAATCAAAATCCGAAAATGAAATGGTCGGAAGAATACAAAAAGCAACATAATTAAAGAATGAAGAGGTACTGGGAAGACAGAAAAGCTGGCAAAGTATTGCATGACTTTCCGGGCTATTAATAATAAAAATTAAAAGAGTCCAAATAAAAAAACTGTATAGATACTTTTTAGAGATGGGGAACAAATCTTAAGAATTGTTTTCTTAAAATATTCGTAATATACATATTCATCTTTAAAGCTCATTTCTCTAAATTTAACACCCCTTTCAATAGATTTTAAAATAAGAAAAAACATCTTTTCAAGGAAACTTTTCAAAAGAATTTTTCCGAATTTTAACTCCGGGGTCTATAATTTTTTTTAAATGTAGACATTGCTTGATAGCGTTATATATGGAGAATAAACCTTCAAATAATTTTTTTAAATATTTAAATCGTAGGTAGATAAGCAAAAGAACAAAAGAAATATATTTTTATTTTATGAGATTGATTTTCTGAAATATTTTTTTTAGATTTTTTAATACATGAATTGTAGGTGACAATTTTGCTTTACTAAACTTTCCTCTAAAATGTCTGACGAAAATCCAAATAGATTTTTTCACGATATTCCCACCCACAAAAAGAATTCTGAAAAAAAATTTTATATGATCAATGCGCACCATATTCGAATCAAATTTGAAAAAGATCGGTTCGGTCAATCTTGAGATATAAGACCAAAAGCAGTGTGATACACAAATACGTTCATACGCGCACACATACTTGCATATGATTTTTTGGTAAAGATGAACTAGTTGGACCCTAAAAAGTAAACGTTTGCAAACAATTTCGATATCCCATTTTTGACGTGATTACGTACTTTCCCCTTTAATATAATTGCTATTCTAGCTATATTTTCTGGGAAAATAAAGGGATTGAAAGACGGTCCTAGAATAGCCAAAAATCGAAAAGAAAGAACGCATAATCTAAAAAATAAAAAGGGGTAGAAGTTGCCTTATTCGTCACGTTAATGTCCATAATTCCTTTCTTTTTCCTGTTTTGCCTTCGGTAATTACCGTTCAGATAATACTTCAGAGGATGATATGTATGAGTGTAAATGAAGTGTAGTCTTCTACAGTCTCAGTTCGATCATTCCTGAGACGTTAATTGAAACCCAACCACCAAATAACACCGGTATCCACGATCTAGTATTCAAATGCGTATAAAAATAACTGATTTTAGGGGACTTGGAACGTTGGAACTCTCGACTTCTAAATCAACTGATTTGGGAAAACGCGTTCACCACTAGATCAACTCGGTGGGTTTAATGTCCATACTTGACTTAAATAAACGATAATTTGACGTAAGAAAAAACGAAAATAATATATTTTATAAATTGTTAATACGTAATTTTTTATTATATAACGTATATTGTATGATTTCAATCAATTTAACTTTCAAAAATGTTTAGTTTAGAAAGCCTAATAACAAATTTAAATAACAAAAAAACTTTTTTTTTCTAAAATAATAGAGCTTCAATACATTAGTTAGCAATTTAAAACATTAAATATGACTAAGAACCGCACATCAGAATCTTAAGTCTATAATATAACAAATAACCACTAATAATTTTATAACCTCTAAAACTGTTTACGATTATAAATAATTTACCAAATGTAAGATAATTTTTTTCTCTGAAAACAATTATTTTATTTCTTTTTTACGTATGAGTTAATTTTTATTGTGAAATTAACAGGAAAAGGATATCAGCCATAATTTAATATTAGGAAAAGAGTTAACTTGTTATTCACAATGTTTCAAATCGTTCTGGAAACTGTAATTTATCTTTATTTTATCTAATTTCTTATTGTAATAGAATAATTTATCATATCTCATTCCATTTGTAATATTGTTGTTATCTACAGAATTACAAGGAATAATAATATAAAATGTATAATTATATTTTTTCAAACATTATAAAATGATCAACTAACGAATAGCGAGTGTTTTAAAAGTACTAGTAAATTTATTAAATTTTTCAAAAATATATATATTTTTTTAATTTAAATTGAAATACGTATTTGTTTTATTTTTTATTTTTAGTACAATGTATTTTTTTCATATATTTATCAATTCAATTCAAATTCAATATAATATATTCAATTTTTTCATAATAAAATTAGTAACAATGTATAAAAATCATTGTTTAATTAAATACAGCTATTGGAAACAATATTTTAACTAAAAACATAAATAATATGAATTTTTATTAAATTAATTTTTATTTTCATTAACCGGTTGATGATTTTGTTGAAGACCGAGGATAACAATGATTAAAATTAAAAAACGTATGTATCTTATGATTTATAATATGAGAGTATAAGTTATTTTAAAGAGTACAGGAATTTTTAAACGACTAAGTTTTACAAACATGAGAATGAAATTAAAATCATAATAATAACAAAAGTAAAAAAGTAAGCCCCATTACATTATTAAAACGTAATAAACTTTTACGATTATTATAAAATAAATAATTAAATAATCTGATAATAAATCGCAATTTGAAGCTAAATAATTTAATATTTTATAAAAAAAGAACAGATACGAGCGATTCAGATGATTAAGAAATAATTTTTCTTACAGACACTTTTTAATCTTTATCCATTTTTAACTACAGATGATATAATAAAAAATTTACGAGTAAAATTACGCATTAAACGAGCTCGTTTACTATTTTATAACAAATATATTTTATTCTATATAATTATTATTAGTGTTATAATTATTACATCGACAGTACATCAAAAATAATCAATAAATCACTAACTTTTTTCTGATAAAACAAAGAATTAATAACAGTGCCTCGAAGCAATATTAGACATTGCTTATTAATATAACAATTTTTTTTTAAAACATTGCTATAAAATTTACATTAAACATTTATATTCACAGATATTGCATTATTTTACTAACTATACAAATAAAATATCTTTTAGAATAATCACTAATTAACTATTTCAACAGGAAAACATCCGTATAAACACGAAATGCATCAATCATTACTGTTATTAAAAAAGAAACAAAAGGTAAGGTTTTTGTAGTTAAAAACCTATAACACATGAAAAATAAAACTCAATTGAAACAATCTCGCATAAAACATTTGAATTAAGATTATAAATGAAAAATCAACATAAAAATTGGTCACCTTAATTCAGTTTTATTTAAAAAATTTTTTTTTTTCATAATATGAAAAAAAAGAATTAAAGAAATTTTAAAAGGAATGAGTCTGTATATAAACTAATTATATTCACATTCATATTATATGAGCGTGTATATAATTAGTTTATATATACACTCATATCTCTGTATGGAAATAAAAAAATATATACATATATTAACGATTAGTTAAAAGCTAGTAAACTAGTTAGAACAAAATATTAAGCTCATATCTATAAATAAAATGAAATAATTTTATGTGCTACTGATAAAGAAATGGTAAGAAATAGAAAAAAGTTTTACGTAAAAAATTCAATTAAAAAAAATATAATTTGCCCGAATCAAAATATATATAAATTTTTATTATTAATAAATACTTTCTACAGAATAAATAGGAATATGCATCAAACGATGATTAATCATACATAAAAATCTATTGTATAACATATGGTTGTTAGTTAAGTATATAACATGAAATAAATTAAAAAAATCCCTTTCGGCACGCCGGAATACAGAGGTACATTTCACCGGTGCTAAGTAGGGAATTAAAAAGATTTCCACCTTAAAGTTAAGAAAACTTCAAATTTACTCATTACGACAACGGTTGCATGTGAAAAAATTTTCACATGTTTAGCATACGACAAGCTCCATCTTCTTACAATTCCAGTAACATTTTGGACCAACATTTTCGGGACCACCGTTAGGTATTGCTTCAGAGGATGAGATGAATGATTTGTAGCGCGTGTGAAAATGCCATGCCTGGCCGAGATTCGAACCTGGGACCTCCGTATGAAAGGCCGAGACGCAACCAATCGCGCCACCGAGGTCGGCTAATTCTTTAAATTACAATTTTCAAACATCTAAAAACTTACAAAAATTGAGAGATTACTAAAATTACAATTTTTTTTTTGCATAATTTGACTTCTTTATAATTCAAATTATTTAAATTTGTATATACGTAAAATCTTAGGGCTAAATTGCAACTACTGATTATCATAGATTAACTAAAAATACTAAAAATATATCTTACGTCTTTTCTCTCCAACAATTTCTACATAACGTCACATAATAACCACTTCTGTTACAAAAGAATACTACATAACAATACATAAGGTAATTTAAAATAATAAATTGTGTATTACCTTTAATTAATTTACAAATGGTTAAATCAATAAGATGATGATGAATAATAAAAAAAATCACTTAAATACTAAAATGGAAGAAACATAAATGTAGATAAAAAAATGCGATTAGAAGTCTTTGTCATAAAATAATGTACTACAGAGGGGAGATTACGTTGTTCATTATTTAATCTATTATTATTGAAGCAGTTCACTTGAGATTTTATTGTTTTCAAAAAAAATAAATATAGAATATGCTTGAGATTTTTTAGAGAAGACAAGAAAAACTATTGCTTAAGGTCCAGTAGTAATCAAGGGGAAGTCATTAATAGACCACTATAACCATATGGCGTTGTTCTCTCTGCGGGGTTGCTGATTGCTCACCTGGATAGATATAATTTATATATATATATATATATATATATAAAATTCTTATTTCTTCCTTTGAGGTAGCCAAAGTAAAATTTAGCACACCTGCTTTACATGAAATGAAATGAAACTAAACATAACTCGTGTACCTTCTTTAATGTGTCCGTTTTAATGCATTAAACCCTCAATTTAAGTTGAAAAGATTTGAGGTTCTGAAGACAGATGTAACCTTCCACTGTTCTTCATATATGTACCAAATAACAATGAGCACACTCCTACTAGTCGGCGATCGGTAAAACATCACTTCCGCTAATGTATCTTCTCTCTTATTCTTCATTTAAAGATCGCTACTGCTTTGTAATAACTAAAAGAAAGTTGTACCCCATACATCCTGATCCCAAAAACTGACACAAGTGGTAGCCCTCGGATAACAATAGTGACACTTACGTATCTATTGAAACGTGTAATCGGAGGGGAATAACAGGAATAGTACTGTTCTTTATATCATATACCTTTTAATAAATACTCCTACAACTTAACAAAAATACACAATGAACCTCCACGAAATGAGACAAGATGTATCACGCCCGTCTCGTAAATCTTAAGAACAAACCACGAGCTACGTATTAGTAAAGACGTATTCTCCGGGCGGCTTTTCCCGCAACAAACTTCCCTCTTCGTGGTCCTACATATAGTTTGCTTATTTTGTGACAAATTGCTATACATTTCTTACCTGCCAACAGCTCATTCGTTTATAATCCTCTTTCCGTTTCTGTTTGTTGCCTTTAGTTGTTGTCCTTTAAATTACCGTGCTAACTTCACTTGCATTCACCGCAATACCCTCGTCTATATATATATATACATAATAGGTTTGTTTGTTTAGGTTTTCTTGGGACATGAGAGAATTCAAAGTTTATAAGTCATATTACAGTTTACTATAACTGAACATCAAATAGCACAAACTAAAAATTTATTATAAATTTATTTACTTCCTATTGTTTCATTAAATCATTATTCATTTAGTATTTTAAAAGAAAAGATATCTTGCAAACTGGTAAAAAGCTTTAATATTTTTACTGGTTTTAATTTATTTAGCATTAACTTATTACTGGTGGTTGGGTTTTTCAATTAACCACACATCTCAGGAGTGGTCGAACTGATACTGTACAAGACTACACTCATACATATTATCCTCTGAAGTATTATCTAAAAGGTAATTACCGGAGACTAAACAGGAAAAACAAAAAAGAAATCAAGTATATAAGAGCCAAAATGGCGAAAAAAACCTAACTTTTTATTAATTGAAAAAAATATATGCCATAAAACCGCGAAATACGAGATAAATAAATAATATTAACTTAACGTAAATAAATAATATTAACTTAACGTAAGTAGAAATTAGAGATAACTCTGTTAAAAATGAATTAATAATGAGAACAGTAATAATAATGGTAATAAAAATATACGGTACTTACGTATTAACGCCACCACAGCTACAGCTTTATTTAAAAACAAAGTAGTCAATCGGATTTCGGTGGAAAATGAACAGTCTCTTTATTAATTATAATAAATGGTTTTATTTATTTTATAAATATAATTTAACCAAACTTAACCTACGCTTGCTTCGCTCGCTAACCTTGACTAATTTACACCGTAATTTTTTGAGTATTTATTTAATAAATTCAGTAATTATTGCAATTATTTATTATTTAAATAATCAAAACACTCCTGTTAATTAGCCAAGATTAACGAGCGAAGCGAGCGTATGTTAAGTTTGGTTAAATTATATTTATAACATAAATAAAACCATTTATTATAATTGATAAAGAGACTGTTCATTTTCTACCGAAATCCGATTGACAAATTTGTTTTTAAATAAAGCTCTAGCTGCGGTGGCGTTAATACGTAAGTACCAAATATACGTTCGGGAAAGTCTTACTAGACTATTTATTAATAGCACACCTGACTGGTCTAGTGGTATACTCGTCATCACAAATCAGCTGATTTCGAAGTTGGGAGTTCTGAGTTTCAAATCCTAGAAGGCAGTTGCTTTTATTCGGATTTGAATGGTAGATAGTGGATACCGGTGTTATTTGGTGGTTGGGTTTCAATTAACCACACCTCTCAGGAATCATCGATGAGACTGTACAAGACTACACTTCATTTACAAACGTAAGGTATTAACCTGACGGTGGTTCCGGAAGCTAAACAGAGAAATAATGAGAGACTGTTTATTGATAACTCGTTTATTTTGGTAATGTTCGGGAAAGGGTTCTTTTAACTTTGTTTTAATGACTAGAATTTGACGCTTACATCACAGATTCTATTCTAAAATATTATTCCTGAAAATTAAAAATTTATATTGGAGTCATCACTATATAAAAAAAATTATATTTTATAATTTTGTTCAAAATAATTTTTTTTTTTTAAGAGAAGCCTGACTTCAGTTATATAGTAAATTAAAATGACTGTCCTATTTCTTGGACAGTCATTCAACTGAAGAAAATGTTTAATTTTGAGGTTTTTTAAAACCATTTTTACTCGTAAAAATGTATTATATTATTAAACTTTAATAACTACGTAATTCAGTTTAATAATTTTGAAACAAGGAAATCAAGATATTATTCGAAATGGATTTACGTGACCTACTTCTTATATGATTGATTTCTAAAATCTACGTGACCTATATAGAGCACATCAATTTTTTTTGCGTAATAATTTTGACACCAAACAAAAACCAAATACAAATAGCATCTTGAAACTTTTCCATTCAGTAATTAAAAAGAGAGGAACACTTACTTAATATTAGTGAAACACTATACAAAAATAGAGTACTTATTTTAAAATGCTAAAATGTGAATACTGAAATATGAACAGTATTAATCGTGGTATGATTTAGAAAAAAAATTGGTAAGAACTCTGGAGGTGGAACAAGAATTAGAAATGGATACAAAGTTATTTTTATTTTGAAGGGCTCCCAGAGATAAATTCAACATTCAAACATCAAAAGGTCAACAGATTTCTTAAACGTAAAGTCCAGATAATCTACACAATATTTAAAAAGAATCGTTAATTTTCAAACTATAGTGATAATAATATCAGTTACGTAATAATAAAATTCATCACAGATATTAAAAAGAAAAATTATTCATTAACAGAAAAAAAATAATAAATCGAAAAAATAATGACAACTTATAAACATAAAACGATATTAAGTAAAAGAAAAAGTCAATTACATATAATATCGTTTTAAAATAAGAAACCGTTAAAGTTGACAGGTTATTTCATTCAAACGGCATTCTTTAATTATTTTTCCGCTAATAAATGTTACAAGAAATTGCTTTTGCCAGATGAGATAAGAATTTTTTCGTTAAGGGATGATAAGTAATAAAACATAACGAGACTATAACGCTGCACATATGTTTGACGAAGATAGTAAGTTACATAACTACTCTTAATAATAATAATAATAACAATAGGAAGAGTGCATCACAAAGGTTAGTTTTTAATAAAATGTCGAGTGGCACGCTTCACTCCTCATGGTATTTCATAACGGTCTGTCACGGATGTTAACTCCACGCGTGCGGTGATGTTTTGCGGCAGCAGCAGAAGCGGCGTCTTTAGGGTGAGTTATGGGGTGCTGCGCCCCGCTCGCTACACGTCTGTTCTTTTCGATATATCGAATTTGCGGTTCTAACTAATTTCCTTTTTCTTGAAAGGTCAAACTAATACGCTCAGTCACGATAGGATAGTTAAGTATCACCCGACCGCCTACACTATTCCATCTTACCTTAAACATCAGTCGTCTTGCAAAAATGATTCTACCTAATCTTTTCTCGCTTTTAAAAAATTTGATTAACGATATGGTTACATTGCAGTAAGGAAGTCGCCGCTTTTTACATCACGTTATTAATACCTTCCTATATATTGTAATTTAAAAAGTGAAATCATCCATTTTCCATTTCATTTAATACGTTAACTAAAAAATGAGAAGAATAAAGGTTCATTCGGTTATTATATCCGCAAATTATTTATTAATTTTGCATCGAGGAGGGAAAAGTAATTAAATCAATAACACACAAAAGACAACAAACCGTACCGAACTAATTAGTCGAAATAAAAAAGTATAACTATACTGACGACTGCAGCTTGATCGGAAAAATTTGAAAATGTTGTTTCCAGCAATCCAGTTAATAAAAATTTGATTTAAACAGCAGTTTTTTTTTTTTTAATAAAAATAATAAGTTCTTTAGTTTTACAGTAATCTCGTAAACTTTTGAATAAACCACCCGTCTGTATATGCAATAAAACTACAAAAAAACCAAAATAATTCAAATTTTTTTGCCATTTCATTTATTTAACTCTAAATAGTCATGACAATATTTCAATTATTTAACGTTCAATATAAGAAAAATTATCGTACATTTTTACCTCTACATAAAAACAACCAAATAAGAAAATAAATAGAAAAAATTGAAAATTTTCAATATTTTATCAAGAAAGTTTATTTCAATTTTACTAAGAGTAAATAAAATAATCCCCTACGCCAAGAGCTATTTATGAATAAAAAAAAACACATTTTCAGAAGATATAAATGAATTTTAATGTTTACACTTCAATTTTTAATAAACACACACACACACACACATACACACACACAACATACACATACCAACACATTTGTTTTATAAAGTTATTTTAATACAAAAGAAAAAAATTGTTTTAAAATCTGACCAACTCTAATCCCAAATAATAAAATTATTTTTTTTATATAATTTAGTGAAGAAAAATTGATATTAAAATTAATTTTATGATGGTTAACTAACATGATGTTTTTATCTGCTATTTTTAAATCGCACTATTAATATTTTAAAGTTGTTAGCTACCACAGTTGGATTGACTCTTTTCAAAGTTTTCAAATCCTACCCGGAAGTCAAACTCGAGCCCTTCAGTATAGAAGTGAAGCATACTAATCTCTGTGCCACCGAATAATGGTAAACACGATATTCTGATAGCTATTTATATTATTATTGATTTATTTAAAATCTAAATATTTCTGAAAAGCATAAGATTTAAATTTATTTCAGCCTAATCAACTGCGCTATTATGTATTTCATATACAGTTTACAGTAAAATCAGATGCGTAAATAATTTTTTACAATAAAATCATTGTAAATTTATCAGATTCTAATTTCATTATATGACTGCACCTGAAAATTTAATAATTATATGAAAGAAATAAACAATAAAATTAAACGAAAAACATTTTCAGAAAATAAAAAACATCACAAAATATAATTTTATTAATAAATCAGTTTTAGATAAAATATAATTATTTTAATTCTTAATTTAATGCCTGACTACTAAGTTATATCGTAACGATACATAATAGAAAATAAATTATTTTTACTTCCTTATACGAAGTAAAGGAATTATTGTGATCGCGAAAAATTTCGTTTTTCAGATTCCAACTGAAATATCCATTTTGACCGTCCCTTAATCCATTTTGACTAGTTTCGGCGTGACGTCTGTACATACGCATATATCTCACACGACTCAAAAACGATTAGCCGTAGGATGTTGAAATTTTGGATTTAGGACTGTTGTAACATTTAGTTGTGTTTACCGTTCACCGTTAATTTCAGTTTTGCGCTAACATTTAAATCAGAATTTTTTTTCTACAAATATAGCTTACATTTAAATATTTATAATGTTTTAATAATATTAAAATTTAAATTTTACGTTCATTTTCTGTCATTTCAAAATTTACTTACGATAATGACATATTCCTTAATAATCAACTGATCAACGAACTATATCTTCACTTGAGACAATTGCACAAGCATTCTTTATTTTCTGATCTTAAAAAAACAACATTAAAATATTCATAATTTTTAGCTCTTTGCTAAAACATTACACTTCAAATTTTTTTTATCCCGAAATTGTAAGGTCTCATTACAGATTATCTACCAAGTTATGGTTCCGCAGTGATCTGGTTTAGTCAAAAGTTTGGCAATTCCCTAAGAGAGATTCCCTAATTGAAAATCAACAGTCGATATACAGCACTGAAAATACTGGGATACCTCCATCCGATACCGTTAACCTTATCAATAATTTCAACGAATGGTTTCTTTGTTTTTTTGATTTTCCTGCAGTTTAATTTTCGTCAATTACGAAAATTGCCTTTTACAGTGTGTAAATGTTTTAATTATTTTTTTTATAAACTATTTACAATGTTTTAAAAAATATAAAAAATAGTTTATGAATAGATTTCAGTGTATTAATTTATTAAAAAAAGGAATAAAAACCACCAACTGGATTTCCATTTAAATAAAGCTTCCTCAGAAACTCATTGGAATTTTGATTTTAGTTTCAGAGCAACCTAGGATTCAAGTAAATTTTTAATAGCTTTGTTTAAATCTAAATTCAAATGTATGCAGTCGTCTTAAAAATAATTTTATAATCAAAAATGTATTTCTAGTTTCCATAATCCATATTTTATAATAGGACCGGAACTCTTCTCCTTATATTAAATCAACATTATTTAATCTACCTACTGCAAGCTTTAACTTCAAATAAATTATATCCAAAAAAATTACAATGAAATTGTAAACCGTACGGTTTACAATTTATTAAACAACGAATAATCATAAGAATTGTATTATTTCTATAAATGTGATATGTATTACACATAAATGAAATCGGGCCGGTAAGAGTTTTGAAACAAATTTTTCTTTTTTTTGCTTATTATATGGAACGCTTAAACATTGTTTATTAAATATTACTGTACATCTATTGTCATTTACATATATTAAAATGTGTTTTTTTAAGGAAAGTTCTAAATTAATAACAGATTTTCATAATAGAAATGTATTGTCTTACCCTTTTTGAAATCACTATCGTTTTGTTAAAAACAGTTTTATTTATATTACAAAAACTTTTATTTTTTGAGCGGAAGAATTGTTGCGAAACCCTTACCGTACGGTTTACAATTTCATTGTAATTTTTTCGAATATCACTGTGTTTTGTTAGATTATTCTTTTATTTAATTTATGAATAACTGATTTTTATCTTATGGATTTATTATTAAAATTTGTTATCTTAGAACAAACAAATTGAATTTCACGGCCAATTTTTTTTTTTTGCTGATAGTCATATCATTCACTTCATACCATAATTTTCCTCTTTTTAATAAAACTAGTATAATCTCTTGTAAACATTTATATTTTTTTAAAGAAGTGATGGGAATTAAAAAAAATTGTTTCATCTTCAGTATTTCATTTATATAACAGCATTTACGTTTAAAACAAGCTGTAGTATATTTTGTTTTAAATTTTATTATTTCAAGTACATTATCAATTTTTTGTACGCTAAGTAGTACTATCAAGTACTGCTATCTAGCGGCGCGATTCGTAAAGGTACATAAAAAAAATGAATAAAATTATACATTCGAATCCCGCGGTTCATCTAATGAAAAAAAACCATGTCTAACAAAATTCGAGATATTTTTTGAAAATTACAATAACAATAACAACATTAACCTCAATTACAATAATAATATCAAAAAATAAACAAAATTCACCATTCGAATGTGGATTTTCTAAAATACCATCAACACGAAAATCCTTCTCCACACACTTCTTTTTAGTTGCAACAATCTTCTTAATTTTTGATATCGAAATCTCAATAATTATACCAATATTCTCAACAAAAATAACAAACATAAATGAGTATTCTTTATTACTAATCTAACTGAATTGAAATATAATGTTTTCACGCTTATTTATTTTTTCCCTATTTTCATTTCACTGTTAGGTTAGATCATTTTTATAACTGTAAATGTAGTTTATAAATAAACGTAGTCGCCTCTTACCGACGAAGTTCTAACGACTCTGTGATTGTATTATCTCATGATTTTATTTACTAATATTTTCTTTTTGCCGCATTTCTCTATTATCATATATTTTGTTTTTATTTTTAAATTAAATTTCTTCCTAGGAATGAGCTAATTAAAATTTCGTACGCTGGGATTCTTTGAGTACACAAAATAGAAAGTATTATCATCTGTTGAATCTATGAAAAATGTTAGAGAATATTAATTTTTTTATCCTACAAAATAAACCAGTTGAAGGTATCAAATAATAATTTAAATATAACAGTAATATATGTATACCATTTTATTTTCGACTCGTTGAATTTTAAAAGAATAGTTGACGTAGAAATAGATCAAGAATCAATACAAATCAACAAAACACCAGGAAAGCACCCAACAGTAAAAAAAAAAGAAAGAAAGAATGAGTACACAAGAGTGGGCGCGTGTTGACTTGAGGTTGGCTTGCAGAAGCGCAAGTAAAACCAAGCAGCTGCCAATTTCTACTTCATCAGTTGAACCGACCGGTTGGATATAAAATGGTCTCACTTGTAATAAACATATAGCAGCTGTTCAACCCTTCTCGGTTCTTGACCCTTAAGTATAAACAACCCCTTCCTTTATCTTTTTCTAATATTTTTCTTTCATATGATCAAATGTACATCTGTAAGATTCGTGTGGTCTTCGCACCTCCAGATGCTACACATCTTTGATGGGTTATACAGAAAAGCGTATCAAAAAGATGTGACAAACAAAAATATCAGACAGTTGTTACTGCAAAATAGCGCCTTTAACGTTTTTGTTTCTTAAGAACCCTTTCATAACACGTTCAAGAAAACCGATCGAGCAAAATAAAATTCGATTTCTTTTATTCGCAAAGATCTTAAGAGTTATTATAAAAGGAAACATCTGCAAAATTTATTCATGATTTGGATGTTGACATCCGTTTTATAGAAAATAAAAAAACGAGGGAAAAATACTGAAGTTTACTTAATAACTTTATTATTTATAAAATTCATTGATTAAATTAATATATATCCACGAGGATGAAGTGTACTAGTTAAAAAATATTTACTCTTGTTTGTGAACTATTTTTAAAATATTTAAATTATCAGTTTAAAGCAAAAAAAAAACTACATTTAATTATGATAATATCACAACAGCCTAAGTCACAAGACTACAACGCAGTTTAAAAAAACTTTATAGACATTTAGACAGTCCGAAGAAAATCGATTAATCAAATATCTACCTACGTAGTTGTCTTTCCTGGTGACGTGGAAATATTGTATTTTCTATTATATTAAATATATCCTAACATCTCACAGAAATTATAAGCAAACTTATAGGATTTCAAAACCAATAATCTGTAGTAAGTAAAATAACACTTTTGAAGAGACCAGAATAGAATGAAAAGATTAAAATTTTAGGCATAAAATCAGATAAGATTATGAAGAACCACCATTCGAATTTTTAAATGATAAGCTATTATCCTTTTGGGTCAGTAGTTTTGAAATGGAAAGCGTGGTATAAATGATATCAAACCTGGATGGTTAACTGGATCGGGTTTAAAATATTTTATCTTTAAAAAACAGTTCAATTGCAATTTTAATAAAATAAGCGAAGTAATTTCAGGATGTTTTTTTTTTTACGAATGAAATATTTTTAATTTGCTATTATCCTAATAAAAAAATATAAATTGCCGTAAAGTCCATAAATAAGAAAGGATAAAATCATGCTATATTTCCACCTACAACAGATACACAGGCAAATGCGCGCGCTCAAACACACTCAATCTCTCTCTCTCCCTCTATAATTTTTTTATTAATGCCTATTCTTTGTATTACTGGATTTTTTATCTCATATTTTTTAATATTTACTTAATTTAATTTTTGAAAGTTTTAAATCGTCAAGTAAAAAAAATAAGACAAGTCTGTTAAAATTGTATCTCAAATGAAGCAATTTTTTTTTTCATTATTCATGTACAACCATTCCACTCTTTTATAGATACCTGTGTATGTGTGTGTACGAGGGTTATAAAGTAAAGAAACTGATTTATACGTATAACAATGAAATCATTAATTCATGTACTAAATTTGGCATAGTTAACAACCTATATGTCGCCTTCATTGCTCACAACAATTCTTCCTTCGAGCATATTAGAAAGCAAATGCATAATATAATCTAATTTACATCGCTATACAAGAAAGTTTAGGTGATGTATATACAAAAACGTTGTAAACAACACACAAGTGCACATTATACGTGTAAGTGTGCATATATTTGTCTAAGGAATATCGTACAAAGTAAGGTGTACTCAGGTGTGAGATGAAGTGTATATTTAACAAGACAATAATATACACAATGTCGTGGCGCTGGTACCACCGAATCACCCTGCAGAACATAGCACTTCCTTCCTAAGGCAGACCACGCACGGTAACAAAACACACCTACATATACATATAAACATGCATATATACACACTAAGCATTGTCTTCTAACATTTCTGTTCTTCTACTTCACGGAAGTCACTATCCATTCATTACAAGACACACCTTACAACTTCTACAGATATTACTACTAATTTTAATAGCAGTGACGCTAAGAACGGCTATAAACTTAATAATGGAATTTGTTAGTAATTATTCGTACGAACAAAGTTTAATATACATAACGTCAAATACTATTTCATATATTAAAAAATAATTTTTTTAAGACATTAATACATCGATATAAACCCATCTTGTGTTTGATCCCAGAGAGAGTCTCTCGAATCATATTATCACACACAAAACTAAAACCTGTATCTGTAAATGGATAATTACTTTTGTGATAGTTATAACATTAATAATTGTAAGTGAAGAAATCATTTTTTTTTTCGATAAAAAACTTAATCTTACTAGCTTTTCTAGTAAGAAAAAATTATCTATACCGACACTAATAAAAATGATTTTTTAATCATTTCTATTATGAAATGTCATGATAATTATTATTATATAAATAGTATTAAAGATGTTAATACACTGTCTTCTACTGATGTGAGGCAATGTGTTTAATTCACTGCTTTGCAATAAACAGAAACAAGAATATTTTTTTTTTTTCTTTTTGACCATATTACGAATAAGATACAAATGGATTTTAAATAAGATACAAATCATTTTCTACAAAAATATCGTCACTCAGACCCTGATGTGAACAGAGTACCGACAACATTTCTATTAAAAATTATTTATTTATATTATGGTTAAAGGCTTAATCATATGATTTTCTGTCTTGAAGCAGGTCCCTTGAATTATGTACCTTTCGACTCCTTTATTCGTAGTTATAGTTATAAGATCCTGGTAGCTCCAATTTTTTTTTAAATCGTCTATAATAATTCCTTTTTTACCGCTTTTCGCTTTCGTATCTTTCACTAATTCTTTTAGCCTTATTTTAATCAGATATTCTTCTCTTACAATTTACCCCAATCATTTAGGATTCTTAATCTGAATTTTTCTGATTAAGCCTCTACAATTCTCGTCCACCCTTCTCATTACTTTTTAACTTTTCACTTTACTTGTCCACTTAATTTTCTTTGTTCCCTCATTTTAAACATCTCCAAGTTTCTTTTTTCCTTTTTTTTGCTAGTCTCCATGTTTTATACCACTCCAAACATAACACTTTTCAAGATGCTTCTTTAACACTTTAACTCTAGTTTATAATATAATAGTTTTATTTTTCTGTTGAATGTTTCCTTAGCCTATCTTATTTTCATTTTTTTAATCTTCTGTTAATATCACATTTAAGTACTATACCGTTTTACTTTCTTTAATTTTTCTATTTTGTGCAAAAATTCAATAGATTATTGTTGTTCTAAGCTCATTACTTTTGTTTTTAAAATATATTTTTCATCTCGTATTCTGTACTATTTTTAGTACTTCTTCTAGTTTTTAAATCACCCGTTTAAAAATCCTTCATCTTCTAACAAAAAA
This sequence comes from Lycorma delicatula, assembly GCF_047948215.1. Taxonomy (NCBI): domain Eukaryota; kingdom Metazoa; phylum Arthropoda; class Insecta; order Hemiptera; family Fulgoridae; genus Lycorma; species Lycorma delicatula. The sequence continues at coordinate 115,332,064 of NC_134459.1, forward strand.
CTCTCTGACAACATTATATAATCCATTCTTCTTCTTCCTACAGTAATTTCTTCATCTACTTCTATAAAATTTTTTTATTATATCTTCAACATTCATAACAATTAAAGTTGTTAATAGGCATAACCCTTGCCTTACTTCTCTTTATATGTCAAACCTCTCAGTTTAAACATCCTTTACTTTCGTAGCCATTTTCTGATTCAACTACAATTCTGTAACTAATCAATCCAATGTACTTTTTGGCTTTTAATATTTCCATTAGTTGAGGTGATAAAGCTTAGGTTTTACGCAATTAGATAACATACGAGGTCTGTAAATAAAGTAATGAGACCGATTCAGAAAAACCTTTTATTTACAATCCAATTATACATGGACGAAATAGTTCCGTTGGGAAGCTACACAACGATTCAAACGGTTTTTCCACTCTTCATAGCAGTGTTGAAACTCAGAAACCGGAATATCTTTCAGATGGTCGGTTACATTTTTTTAATGTCTTCTATTGTTCCAAAATGGTGTCTTTTGAAGTGTTTTTTTAAAGTCGGGAGTAGGAAAAAGTTGCAGGAACTCAAGTCAGGTGAATAAGGTGGTCAAGGAACTACAGGAATATTTTTTTTTGTCAAAAACTCATTAATTGAGAGTGCAGTGTGACAAGGTGCATTGTCATGATACAGCATCATGAATCAAATCAAAACCATTGTAATTTGTTTCTTCAATAGTAATGGCATTGTCCATAAGGAGTTTTTGCCTACAGAACAGATTGTAAATCGATATGTTTTTCCGAGAAATTCTTGAGACTGCGGAAAAGAGTTGCCCGCGTGAGACCAGCCACCAAAGACAACTGGATGCTTCCAAATGGATTTTGAAATAATAGAAAACATAGAAAAAAATATAATCGACCATCTAAAGCATATTCCGGTTTCTAAGTTCCAACACCGCTATGAAGAGTGGAAAACCCGTTTGAAGCGTTGGGTGGCTTTCCAAGGGAACTACTTCAAAAGTGATAAGAGTCCATGTATAATTGGGCTGTAAATAAAGTTTTTTTCTGAACCACTCATTATTTTATTTAGAGACCTCGTATAACTCATTTTAAAATTAAATAAAATAAGATATTTTTCTTTAAAAGGGTAATTGAAAAAGTATATTTTATGTTACAGTATTTTAAATAAATTTACAATACAAAATGGATTGACTATACCAAGCAAATCATTGTAAATTACACTGTTAATTTTTATAGAAAATTTATTCCTAAATAAACTAATAAATCTCTTAACTTCTCAGCGAGTACTAGTTAACTGTCATTATATGTTACTTAAAGATATTATACCGCTACGGAAGTTTTAATAAATTAAACTAAGCGCGCTACTACTCGATATTTATACGTATAGAAATTATGATTATACGGGTTGTTGGTAATATTTAATATCGTAATTACTAGTTTAATTAACTTTTGACCAGATATCTTTTCCATAGGTTGTACAATTAGAAAATAGGTACAATGTTTTGTTTGAATTATTAATAACACTAAATTGAATCACAGCTACGATTATGTTAATTAATAGTTGAAACTCTAATTTACAATGAAATTAATTGTAATTAGCCTACTCTTAAATCTCCAATTAATTAGATTTATTATTTAATTATCTAATAAGGTACTTTAAATTCAGTACTTTTAAGCTTACTAGATTTTAAATTTTGTTTTATATAATCGTATTTTAAGAACAGTTAAAAATTAATTTCAAATACCATTTCATTAGATCATCTCAATTTGTACTCATCAATTAAATTATACAAAAAATTAAATATTCGTATATCACAAACATAAAATTTATGAAATATTAATTTCAGCAGAATAGTGAGAAAAATTGTTTTCGTAATTTTTATACAAAATATTCTTCTTCTTTCGTACAACTGTCCGATAACAAAAGATTATTGACTTTTCTTTGTTATCTGTATCTTTCGATATTTGTTCGTAAGTTTCTTTCTCCTTTTCATAATATCAACATTCAAATCCTTTCTTACGTCAACCTTCACATTTCATTTCATAACTTTATTTCATACGATATTATTTCAATTCATGTTATTTTATTTGTTATTATGATATTCTACAGACATTCGGTTATCGTATTCTCCTTTTTTTATCTCCCATTCTATTCCTGAATTTTATTTTTCTTCTTTCTTCTGTAACTTCATTTAAAAATATTCAGGTATTTCTCCTCTATTTCTCTTCATTCCAAACGAAACGTTTTGCGATCTTTCTTTTTAAATCCACTGGTATTTTTTCTATCAAATATTTTTTTACGCAACTTCTATTTAAATTAATTACTTTGTCATACACTTCTTTACCACTTCAACAGCATCACAACCATTTATTTTCTTTCACATCACAGAAGTGAATAGGTAGGTTTCTCACTGGAGAAGTGAGATAAGAAAAAATAATAATACATTATTAATAAAATAAACTTATTTCAAAAGACGTAAATGAAATTAAAGCTACAAATCTTTTTTTTTAATTTTATTTTTATTTTAAATCCGTTGGATAATTTTATAACTACAAAAAATCCCTTTCGGCACGCCGGAAGGCGGAGGTAGATTTCACCGGTACTAAGTAGGGAATAAAAAGATTTCCACCTTAAAGTTAAGAAAAACTTCGAATTTACTCAATACGAAAATGATTGCACATGAAGAAACGTTTCACATGTTTAGCATACGACAAGCCCCAACTTCTTACTATTCCAGCAACATTTTGGTCATCCCTTGACGTAAGGGTTGGTCATATCAAAAATTGTTTAAGACAAAGACATTAGGCAATGTTTAGAGGACTACGACTACTTTAAACCGATTCGACACTGTGCCTATTAAGGAAGGTATGATTCTTTTTTGTCTTTGAAACCCAATTTTTTCCACTCCCTGGGCCAATGGTTGGTAATATAAAAAAACTTTACTTAGATAAGTTTTAGGCCCTTATACAAAAATAGTAGGAAGTATAACAAAATTCGATATTTTACTTAATAAGGAAGTTGTAGCGATATTTTGTTTTTTCAGTTTTTTTTTTTGGTCATTCCTTGCCGTAAGGATTGGTCATATCAAAAAGTTGTTTACACAAAAATTTTAGGTAATGTTAAGAGGACTAACGACAACTTTAAACTGAATCGATACCGTGCCTATTAAGAAGGTATGATGTTTTTTGTCTTAAAAACCCAATCAAAAAACCTTACTTACATAAGTTTTAGGCCCTCATAACTTTACACTAATAATAATAATACTCAAACTTTAATCTAATTCGATATTTTATTTAATAAGAAAGTTATAGCGATTTTTTTTTTCGACAAAGCTCCCCCATTCCCACCCCCATGGTCCAATTTTTGCCGTTAATGAACTCGATCGAGATTTTGCAACGAATTATTTTTAAGAAACAATTTGAAAGTGATTGGCGCAAAATTACGGCAGTTATAGTATCCAAAAGAAATTGAAATATATATATAACGTTTAAGCTGGCGGTGGTTTTCGGATCTGGTGGATGTGAAACGCGAAGATATGTCGAAGTTTTCCGGAAGTCGAATCATAGTACCCATTGCAATAGGTAGCTTTCTTATGAAATCTACCTAAAAATTTGGGTTTAAAACAAAGAGATATATTTTTATAAATCCTGATTATTTAGACTTCATCCACTTCTTTATTATTTAAATTTGAGTAAAATATTTATTTATAAAATCACACAATCATTTTTTTTTCAAAAATTTGAAAATATTAAGCGAAATTTATGAAAGCGAATTAAATGGCACTATAGTAATACATACTATTGTACGTGTGAAGACCAACATTTCAGAATATTCTCTTTGGAATTAAATGAAATATAATAAAATACTGTAAATATTTTTCGGTTTTCTAATCTGGTTAATTTGTACTTTTTTGTAAAATAAAAATTTAATGCTGATTTTATCGAGTTTTATATCTATGACTTTTTTGGTGATGCTGTTGGTTTTTATACATATCTCAATTGTTTCGTCTTTTCATTTTACCTAACTAATGATTTAGAAAGGCAACATTAAAAAAAGTCTATCTAGATGGAACAGCGTTTAGGAAAACCAAAAGTGTAGTAAGCAGTGAAAAAGTATTTATAATTCTTTTTATGTCCGATTCAATAGTAAACAACGAAATCTATTTATTTTAGATTGAAAATCTATAAATAGATATTTTCCTTAACCATTTACAACAGATAAACAAGTAAGCCTACGCATTGTATATCGGCTATATTGTAGCATATTATTGATAGTATACATACTACAACGACACAATGTGACCATATCTAGAACGTAAATAAGATAGAGTGATACCGAGATCAATCATAAGTGGTCATTTTTTTTTCTTTAAAAGATACTATGAACGAAGAAAAGGATGTCCTTTATTTTGTTGAATGACATCAAGAATTGGGTGTGGGTAAGTGAGGCGTGACCAGAGAATAGAAAGTGCACGCACAAAACTACGAATAAAAGACAGGCTACAAGTTCTAAACCACGTGACACAACCTGGTATATGAATAAGAATGAATGAAATGAAGAAGGACGGAAGGAAGTAGGTAGATAGTACGGTAGTAAGAATAATAATAATAGTAGAATAGAAGTTAGTACAGAGAGTAGAATGCGGAAATAGTGACGTAAGACGACGGGAAGCACAACGACCTTGATGTAAGACGAAAAACCTCCTTCTCCCTTGCCCTGTTCCATGCTTTGGCCTCCTAATATATACGAGTATATATATATATATATATATATATATCCTTTTCTAGAAAGACCATTCAACGTCTCAGCTGGTGTCTGACGTAAGGAACCACCATTCACAACATAGAATACTAACCGACCGAAAAACATCTTTAAACTCATTGTATATAAACCATAGCGATAAATAAGTTCATCAGATGTCAAGATTATAAACGTCAAGCTACAAAAATAACAATCCATCATAGTATAAAGAAACCAAATATGATAAAATTATCATAATCATTAAAAAGGATTTATTTATTAGATACTCTGTATTAATAAATTCCATACGATGTATTATACCCCTTCTTGAAAATTTACTTAATTAATTTAATTTTTATATAATATAAATTTGTAAAAAAAATTAATATTTTTAAAAATATTAATGTAATTAGAAATATATATTTTTTTCTTTGAGTGCTTTATAATAAAGCTACTAAAAAAAAAAAAAAAAAAAAAAAAAAAAAAAAAACGGTAATTTTCCACTAATATAGTGCATTATTATTACAATATGACCTCAGCCACAGGATCAATAATTTTACTTCTAACAAACATAAAATTTTAAAAATCGGTTAAAAACTATTTGAATTTTTTATTAAATTCTTCAAATGTTTCTATAACGAATTCTAAAAATTAAATGTTACTAAAAAGACTGTATGCCGAAAAACACAATTGTAAACCAAGTATTAAAATAAAGCAATAAATGTGTTGGTCCTTACCAACACATTTATTACTTTATTTAGTCATTTTAATTAATTTATATCACAATTATAGACAATTTCAATTATATTAATTGAAAAAATAAATGTTTAAGTTAAAAACAAACGAAAATTTACGTTACTCAAAAACTGTTTATTTGATTAAAAGCTACATTAAAAAAAATTATGTAAAATAAGGAACATCTGTTTCCATTTTGTGTATTATCGATAACAATGTTGTTATTAAAGTAAAAAAAGGGCCGCCTTAGGATGACAACAGATAGTAGGGATATTACAATAAAAATTAAAAAAAAAATGTAAAGACTTAATGAGCGTACGTTAAGCAGTCGAGCAGCATATGACAGACAGATACGTAGATAGACAGAAGGACAAGGTCCAAAGGATACGATGAGGGTGCAACAACGCCGTCAGACTTACTCGCTTCTATCGCTGCCAGTTGTCCTGGCAGATGGTAAACCCTCCCTTCTAAGCTATTGCCACTATATTAGTAAAGAGAGTGAGTAGAACCCCTGGAAAGTTTGTTCGTTCCCGCTAATCCAATCCTCGATGCTACTTTTTCTTTATAAATAAAAACTGTAACTACGGAACTACTGTCCGATGGAGAAGGGTGTTTTAACCTTTGTTATCCTCTTTCAATGAAGGGAAGAACCCTATAGCTCTACAAGCCAAAGATAATACTTACGAACTTGATAAAAAAAAACACAGGATACAATCTTATCATTTCAGTAACAGTATAATTTTTTTAATAAAATTTATTGTTTTTAATTAGACATTAAAATATTCTTAAAGGAGAGATTTTTAAAGAATAGATAACATCTGTAACATTGTTATTTTTTATCAATTAATTATTATCTTTAAGGTATTCTTAAACTATCTTAGAACTCTTTGGGAAAATAACAAAAATACAATATTATTACATAATAATAATAATGGTATTAAAATTTTTTTTAATAAATAACTACTTTTTTTTAATCTTATTTCTTAATTGCTAAAAATTAAAAGTGCATTTTTCATGATCCGAAATATAGTTTGGTCTACTATTCTAAAAATGTAATCAAATATAATACATCAAATTTTCTATTTCTCTGGATTTTTAGGCCTCCTGAAATCAAATATTCATAAGATAAAGACTCCAAATTCTTTTTTACATATCAAGTAATATTTTCTTTTATATCACATAAACGATTATATTCCTGGTATCTTTTTTTAATGGATGAAAATGAAGGGGTGAAAAGATAATGAAGATGTATCTTATCTTGAACGGGGTTGAAACTACAGAAAATATTTTTACTGGTACATCAACATTCAAGTTAGCTGAAAATAATATCGTTCTTGAAAAAGGTACCCACACTTACAGCAATTTTCTTTATTTATTTCCACTATTATTTTTTAACGAGTTCAACCACTGGTCACGAATTTTTTATTATCATCTTAAAATAAAATTAGAAATAACTTTTAATCAGTTTTAGGGAGAAAATTGTTAATTCTTTTTCTATGAAAAGGAATACTATATATTCCTTTTATAATGAATACATAGTAAAAAATTTATTAATCTCATCTTTTATATTTTTACTTCCTGGTACAAAGTAAAGGAAGTATGTGATCGCGAAAAATTACGGTTTTCAGATTTCAACGGAAATATCCATTTGACTATCCTTGAATCCATTCTGACTAGTTTCGGCGTGACATCTGTACGTACGTACGAACGAATGTATCTCGCATAACTCAAAAACGATTATCCGTAGAATGTTGAAATTTTTTATGTAGGACTACTGTAACATCTAGTTGTGCACCTCCACTTCTGATCAATCGGCTTTTGAACGAAAAGTACCCAGAAAAGCCCAAAATCCAAAAAATTTTGATTTTGTACTTTTTCTTAACTCCAATAATAAGCCCCCATTGAGAGCTTTTCAACGATATATCTATACGTTGTACTTATTTTCATTGGTTCCAGTGTTATAGCCGAATAAAATTTTGATTAGTGAAAATTTGCATCTTACATGAGGAAGGAACATCGGTTCGAATCAGACTTCATCTCCTTTTTTTTAACTTTTTTTTAATTTAAATATATTGATTTATTAACAATTATAAACCGGCGATTGTAAAAAAATATTACGATAAATAATAATTCAAAAATAAAAAATAATATCAGAAGTTTAACGAAATAAGATTTTGTGTTTCATTTAGAAAAAAAAAGTGAATTAATTTAATTAATAGGCGTACAAGGAAATCATGTGATGTCCACATCAGATGTTTTTTTTTAAGAAAACTTTAGAATAGGAATAAATTTAAGTCAATTTTTCTCAAATTTTCCTGTGTTAAAAAAAATATCAAGTATTTTTTTATTAAAAAAAAATGTTAAACCGTAAATTTAAAACTAATTTTCAGATTTAACACTTCATAAAGGGGCTCAAATTTTAAAGCTATAAAAAAATGTTGAGAAAATTATTTAAAAGAAAAAAAAAAAAACAATTATCGTCATTTTTTTCCTTTGCGTAATTAAGCTACAAATCTAAAAATAAATGCAACACACTTAACTGTTATGAGTAAATAAATTAATATAGATTTATATAAGTTATAATTTATATTAATGAATACATGAGTTAGATTGAAACGAATGATAAATAACAAAGTAACCAACGACATATTACACATGTTATCTAGTATAATAGAGCAAAATTATAACTACAAAAGCTTTTTGTTTTCATTTAAAATGTTTATTACACAAATAAGTATAAAATTATACTTAAATTTCTCCACACAAAATTAAAATTTTATTATAATTTATTCTTTTAACATAAATACTTAAAAAATTATGGTAATAAACAGTAAGATCAATTAATAAAACTTTTAAAATGTATAATTATTAAGAAAGAAATATTAAAGAAAAAACTGTCAGAGTTGTAGGACTTTCTCGACACGCGGCTTTTTTCTGATGTACGGTTTACACACACAACTTAATTTATTTATAGTTTTATTTAAATATAATATTTTTTGTTTAATTCAAATATTCTAACTAAAGCGCACGCGCATACCGTATTTCATTCGCGCTAAACTAGCGCTCCTTGTGGTGACATAGGGGTACTATTGACGCAGTATACCAACATAGCCACCAGTTCAGAGCATTTTTCGAGTGGGGGTGCGATTTTGAAAATAATTTTTTTGCAAATATTATTACTTTTTAATTGTTAAAAAATATGCTTAAGAAAAATATGATCTTAATTAGGCGAAATCTCGAGATACTGAGAGTGATCTTGCTCTACAGCCTCACCCCCTTGACCATTTAAGTTGAAATTTTAATGTCATCAATGCCTCATATACAGAAGTAATCTGACCAAGTTTGCCCAAAATTGGACCAGTAGTTCTGGAGGTATAAGGTGTGAGAAACCAAACACACACACGTACGTTCCGGATGGAAAATTTCCATGCGGTTTTTTGGATTCCTTAGGTGTCGAAACATCAACGGGTGAAAACCGCATATGCTTAAATTGAACCGATTATAATACTTCTACAGTTATAGCACCAGACGGAAAAGTAAAAATTATGCGTATACCTTACAATGAGATATATCGTAAAAATTGTTGTAATCAGTCGGACCTAATTGTTTAATTTTTTAAAACATACACTTCAACAGTCTCCATTCTTAAACAGATTTTCAGATTAAGTTATACCATTTTTAGAGATTCTTTATTTTAATTAACAAAACTACGAATTGTTCAAAATTAAACGATGAGTATTGCTCAATAATAAGTACGAATAATAACGATAAGTATGGGTGAATAATAAGAAAAATATATGTAAACTTTACACATTAAGGAACGATTAAAAGTGGATAAGAATAGCGTTTAACAGACAATATAATTAAATTGTAAATCTCTAAAATAACATAACTAAAAATTATCATTAAATTATCGGCAATTTTTTGAACTAACCAAAAATAAATAAAACAATTAATTAATTGAACGATTTTATTTAAACAAGATGGTCTTATTTATCTCTTATTACTATTATTATTTAATAAAGATTTGACTTATGAAATTCAAATACATCCATCAATAACCAATATTTATACTAGATAGATTAATACTGATAAATCTATTGTAGTTGATCAGTTGATGTTGAGATTAATTTCTTTGTAACCAATATATGCGTCCTATCTTTATATCTACACACAAAATTTTGTATTTTTATAAGTCTTTATATCTTTATAAGTACACACAAAATTAAATAAAATGCTGTAATAAAGAAGGAAAATATTCAACAAAAAAAAAGTTGAACACCAAACATTGGGAAATAAACATTTGAAGTTAAAAAACAGTCTTTGTGACTGACTATGTTGAGATAAACCCTAATGCTAGCGTCCAGACGCCCTAAGGCCCGGTGTTCACAATACCAGTATATAGCAGTAGGGGTGTGTTTTTAAGAGGGATAGGGGTAGGGCGGGGGAATGGTGGTAAGTTCTGGTTCTTTATTCAAATATTATAATGTAAAGGAACAAGAATGAGTTTGTTTGAAAAGAAGGGAGGCAGGGAACCTATACGACTGTACTCGCACGCGCCAGTCACACTCCGCAGCTGCTTTTCTGATAACGGACAATGAAACGCGACTCACAGGATTATACGAAGACAAGACCCATTGAATATTATACAATATATATATATATATATTGTAAGTACATATTAAAAAAAGTATTGTATATGGACTTGTCATATATAACCTTTGTTGAAGAAAGTTACTAAAGTTAACGATTGAAAAATGTTTTAAATTTACCAATAGGTATCATTTTCTCCGTTTCAGGTATCTCATAAATTATTGAATTGTAATTTATTTAATCGTGGCTAAAATATTCGATCACTTATCCCAAAAGAAATATCAGCTACTCCAAACTTCGTTCAAATCCGTTCATTGAGTTATTTCAATAAGATTCGTAAATAACTTTTTGATGTTTGTGAATAAATACAACTATACAACAGCAATCTCTTCCTAATGCCAAACTACTATATGGAGTATAATGTGGAAATTTACATCGGGTGAAAAATTCCTTGCCCGAGCAGGAGTCAAATACTGAACATTCGGGTTAAAATCAAAGAAGCATTCGTTAAATGAAATCTTAAATTCCAGTGATTTAAGAAGTTACGTTAGCTGAAGAATATGCAAGATTCAGGAAAGCTAACTTATACAGGTTTCCTTTTCAAAACCATAAGGAGTTCTTCAAATAGGTACTTCTTTATTTTATGAATAAAAAATTTGTACATGGTGAAAACCAAATTACCTTCTACGAACCACTAGTTGTAATAAAAAGAAGGTTACAAATTTTCTTATAGCAGAAATTTTTAACAGAATGGAGATATCAGCTTAACAGATCATTTTAAGTTTGAATAATAATTGTACTAATGTTTTGTTTTTAACCTCCAGATCCACCGTTAGGCATTCTTCAGACGATGAAGATGAATGATTTGTAGCGTGTGTGAAAATGCCTGACCGGGATTCGAACCCGGGACCTCCGGATGAAAGGCCGAGACGCTAAATGTATTTATGTTATCAGTTATAACGCTAACGGTTGTAGACTACCTGGTTCATAAAACCAGACATTCCTGAAATTGTCATAATTACTGACGTAACAAGAATTTCATGATAGGCTTACTAGGAAAAGAAACAAGAGAAGTGGTTCACTGTTTGTTGTCTTCTTCTATTGAGCTGAATTTACCGTTAGATACCTCACAAAAATCCGTATGATGTTCATCCTTAACACTTTACCGTGTTCATTAAAGAGACTAGCTGTGTTATAGACAATATTACTGGCAGAGAAAGCAATTCTAATAGGTTTTTCTTGTAACCTATCAGAACGATTTCTATGAGTCATAGCGATAAAAAAGGCTAAGAAGATAGTGCAAAAAAACAGATTAAATGTATGCACATGTAATCCATATAATTATGCTGAAATTCATTACGTAATCTCCGGCAATAATAATAATAAGTTCAAATTTTATCGCCTCATTACAAATTTAAACAAAAAATTACTTGCTAAATATTACTATAAAGAAAAAAAATTGCTTTAATACTCCTTTCTAGTATTTTATTAAAAAGTATATTAATTCATTAAAGAATCCGTTTAAAATAAACATCGCATACACCCATAAAGAATAAAAAATTACAATTTATTTGTTAATGTATCATTATTTGTCATCACTATTTTAGTATATATATCCTCTTTTATTTCTTCAATGCAAAGAAAAAAAGAAGACGGGGTTTAAAATGGGCTTTTAAAGATTTAAGATATCGCAATAAAACCTGAAGAGGGAAATACCGTATTTAAACTATAAGAAATATAAGAAAAAAATATTGCCGGTATGTACTCGGTTTCTGAGATCAACTCGAAGGGGGAAATGAAACCAAGGTTTTTATATTAGGGGGAAAGGAAGAGTTTTAATCACACAAAATATCTCTTTTGTCTTTTTTCGCTCTCAACATTCCTTTAGAGTATTTTGAATGGAGAAGGATCACCTGAGAAAAAAATAAGAAAGAAGAATGCGGTGTGGGTTTGCTCGGTTGCTTGTTCATTGTTAATAGAAGGGAGAGAGAAAGAGCTAAAGAAAGGAAAAAAAGAGTTTTAAAAGGCATCAGTTTAAAGGGAAATGTAAAAGAAGAAGAATAAAAGAGAAGACATAAGCTACAAGGAGAAGGGAAGTTTCTTGACGTCAGAAAGTAGGGAACGTCATGGTTTCTTACGTCACAAGTAAGGGGAGGTGTTGAGCAAGGTCCCTCGAGTCAGGTGCTACACAACTCCCTCTTCTTATTAAAGAATTCTAAGGAGGGGTGTATGTCCTTCTCAGATTATGACGTAACCTATTCAACTAAGTTAAAGGAACCGAATCGAACAGCATTACCGCATAACATGCACACGAAGAACGAACGATTAAGTGGGCGTAGTTGGAAAGTACTTTCCAATTAAAAAATAACAAACCTACATCTTAATAGATTCGAATTTCACAAAGTTTCCGATATACGACTTCTTAATAAGAAACGTCAAGAAATAAATCATTAAAACAAAGAATTTCTTCAAACGAATATTTTGAATTACTGGTAAAACATGCATTATTATAAACTATAAAAAAATTACAATTAAAACTAACAAATAAGGTAATATTTATCTTAAGGAAAAGAAATTTACTTTAAAAAAATGTAATCTGAACCTGAAAAACGACTAGATATTTAGCTATTAAATAATGAAAAATAACAATCTAAACCCCCAAAAAATATCTCTAATAATGATAATTATATCCCCCAAATGTTTGAGTAAAATAATGAAACGAATTTGTTACAGTTATTTTTATAAGAACAAAATTTAGAGACAGTAAACACATTTAACTAAATTTTCTTTGCATATGTTCACACTTTTCGCACATCTAAATCCATTGACTTCGATGATACTTTTTCCATTTTGAACAAAAAGTTTCTCTGTTGTTTGTTGTTTTCCCCAATGAAATCAAGAGGAAAACTTTGAATGAAAAACTTTGTAGTCATTTACACAATTTTAAGATTTTTTTACTTGTAAATCATTCTTATTACTATGTATTGTGTATATATATTGTGTATGTGTATTACATATGGTTTTATCTCAATATTCAAACTATTCTTTTTTAAACAAACTTCAAGAAAATTAGTAGTAATAAAAATTGACGAAGATGTAAATATTTACTCGCACATTCCAGACCGTCTTAAATCATCCTCGATCGTAATTACATAATTATTTTTTCTTACTGTTATGAAGACAGTCTCTCGTTTCTCGCTTCTGTGTTTCTTTTAAAAATTTCTTTTTTCAATGCTGGCCGAATTTTTGGCTTTTCCTTTAATTTGAAACAAGAATACAACTACAAATCTTATAATAAAATAAATCGCGAATGGATTTCAATAAACACTACGGTAAGAAAGATAAAAATAATATTATTCAATTCTTCTTTAAATATTAATTGTTACAATTACTGGTTAGGAATTTCTACTGTTATAAATCAGCGGCAATTTCAAAAATTCAAAATCTATAGTATTTAATAGTATAAATTTTTACTTTATAATGGATTTTTGAAGAAAAAAAACGGTTTGATTATTATTAATTTTATCTAACTTATTGTCTAAAGAAAACTTTACTGCCGTGAAATTTAATTTACACACTAAAAAGACAATTATTGGGTATATAAGTTCAAACTAATAAAATCGTGTTTAATAAGATGATTTCTCAAATGCAAAGAATTATAAATCGATTTAAAATTTTGATAATGAATTTAGCTACTTCTGATCCATTATATATATTCGAAATCATTTTCTAATTTTGGCGGCTTCTTCTTTTGTAAGTGAACGAATACTTCCCTCAAATAAGTACTTTTAGTAACCCTAATAAAATTTAATTTAGTCAAGATTAATAGATGTAAGAGTTAGTGACAGAAGGACGACGTCGGCGTCGGATCAGCGAATCCAAAGAGGGGGGACTTCAACGGCTAAGGGGACTATCTGTGAATGTAAAAGAAGGGAACTAGGTCTGGGGTGCGTCTAGAGAGGGTGAACCTGGGTGCAGCTGCCGCCTCATAGGGACGCTGCTTAGAGTTGCCAATTGCCATCTTTGTTCTGACCCTACCCTACAGCAGCCGTTCATTCCCGTTACTTTCATCCTCCGATATCGATTCGGATAAGAAAGAAAGGACTACACTCATTGCATTATGACGTCATCACCTCGCCCTACTAACTTACATACTCTTCCCCTTTTGCTCACATCTGCCACGCTGTCCACCCTCCCAATTGTTGCATCCAGATAGATAGGAAAAGTAACCTTAAGTAAATTTTCAAGTCCTGAAGTATAAGGGTCAAAACAGCGATAAGAAAGAACTAAATACGTGTCTTCGTGCGACTGAAATTTCAAAACTTGACCCAGAACTTATTTTCAATCCATTTTTTATGTGACTGCAGGAAAGAATCTGGACATCAACAGGTAATCTGGTTACAAAAGAACTGTCAACAAAAGAAATCTTTTCAGAAAAGCAGAACTTCAAACGTTCGAAAAAAAGGTGATCAGTTTTATAATTAAAGCCTGATATATTTTTCTTCCGCTATTAGAAACTATTCTGGTTGATCAAGTGTTAACAATCTATGAATTTACCTTAACTATCGAAGTCCCCCCTCTTTGGATTCGTTGATACCTAGACCTAGATGATTGTACGGGCAGTTCGAAGTTCTTTTACGTTTGTGTTCTGTTCAGAATTATGTTCATGTTTACGTTTCGTTAAGTTTCTATGTTTTTGTTTTTGTTATTGTATGTTATCGTACTGCTCGTGTTGCTTCTGTTGGTGTTCTCTTGCCTGAATATTTTTATAGTTTTGTTATTTCGTTGTAGTTTCATTACTTTGTTTGGCTACTTATCTTCTTGTTAAGGTTTTGTTATTGTCTTTGTGTTTTGTTGTTTATTATTTCGTGTTTAGTTGTGTTATTGTTGTCTATGAATGTACAGATTGTTCTTGTTTCTCATTAGTGTCTTCTAATTATAGGTTTTATGTCTTTTGATTTATTACTTTGTTGTCTTGTTTAGTGTTTTATTATTCTGATTTCATGTGTAACTAGTTCTCGTTGATATTATGCGTTGAGTTAATTCTCCTCTCGGGTAAGTCGTGCAGCTTAATCGGTGTGATCTCGTTTGAGACTGATAAATGGTATCAGTTTAGGGTTGGTGTCCATGTTAGGCGACGTACACCGATGTGAATGTCACTTGTGGCATCTTGACAGCGATCAGACTGAAATATGTCATGAGGCTATTGAAGATGACCTCCGGTAAAGCCCCTAAAGACTAGGTACGAAAGGGGTGGCGTGGCGGTCGGGCCCGTCATATGGTAGGTGTTTTCCCCTCGGGGTCAAGAAGATCCGTTGTCGACATCGTCCTTTTGTCACTAACTCTTACATCTACCAATACTGACTAAATTAAATTTAATTAGGGTCAATAAAAGTACTTATTTGAGGGAATTACTCGTTCACTTACAAAAGAAGAAGCCAAGAAAATTAGAAAATGATTTCGAGTATATATAATAATCAAAGATTACCATAACTATCCAAGATGTTAGTGTTACAGTTAACCCACCAATTCCTTCAGAAACTAAAAAAGAAAATTAACGAATAACCAATAAAGTAAAGCATACAAAAAATATAGCAAAACAAAGTTCATCAATAGAAGTACAGTACTAACGAAATTTTCAAACACAAATTATGGTTTGTGTCCTTTATTAATCTTACCAGAATTCAAGATACAGAATTATTAGTAAATCCTTAACATCATATGTCTCCGAACACTAAACGTTTAGATTAATATGTAGTTAAAAAAAATAAATAAATAAATAAAAATAAAAATAGTACAGAAGCTATTTAAAGCTTGAACATATAGGTATCCTATTATTTATTAATACTTGATTCTGTAATTTAAAGCAAAAATAATTAATGTGTATGTTTAAATTAATACTATATATATGTATGTAATATATATATATATATATATATATATATAGAGAGAGAGAGAGAGAGAGAGAGAGAGACCGAGGAAAACAGTATTGTTAAAATGAAATATAATATATGTTTAAGTTATTTCATGCAATTAACTTCTCCCCTCTTTATAATATGTACTTACTATTGGGTACATATAATTATATAAGAAAAACACAAAAATGACGTGTTTGGTTTTCAGGTACGCCCTTAATAAACCTATACCAACCAAGTAAAAGAATTTTTGAAAATAATTTTATGATTAAAAAACCAAATAGTAAGTGATGATAGTTTTGTTTATCTTTATTCGAACTATTGACTCTAAATCACTTATAAAAATTTTGTAACATCCTTTTCTATTAGATCACACACCTCCCACCCCTCCTATGAAAGATATATGAACGGAAAATAAAGTGAGATACGAACATCCTGCTTTAAAATAATAATAATAATAACCCACGTGCCTTTTAGTTTTGATAATGCTGCTGATTTACCAAACCGGCGTCGTCGTAGTCATGGGGTTATATTCTTTTCTCTATTGTATAACAACACCTTTTGTAAATAGAAAAAAAATAAAAGATTTATCACCATTCTACCAGTAAACGAAACTACTGTATAATAAAAATATATTATTAATATTCTCTCAAAACCTTGTCGTAACTTATAGATTATGATATTCCACTTTACTAAATAAAAAAATTCTACCCGATTCAGTTCTTTGAAATTACTGTTCTGCAATCCAAAATCTTATTCAATTCCACTCGTATTTTTATACAAAGAAAAATTTATTATTTTTCTTATCTGAATAACAATGAATATGTGTGAGTATTTTTTTTTTATGCCTACAATAATAAGATAATTTAAATCCTTAGCAAAATTTATTACCATTTCTACCTTTGCTCTTATAAAACAACGAACAACGCAAGATAGTCAATTCATAGCTAAAAAATCTCCCGAGTTTTATAATTATATAAATAAATACATCAGTTAAAAAAAAAATTGTTTTATTACTTCAAGTAATTTAAATCATCATCTTCCTATGAAGAGGCATCTCTCCCTATTCGGTATTCAATTTTTCTTCGCCCTCTTAATGTCTTTCTCTTCGCCCAGCTGGATTGTACATCCGTTCTAAAAATTTACAATCAACTTTCTGGTAGATATTACATTAATTTTTATTTAAAAAACCAATTTCTGTCCGAAAATCCTTATTTTTCAATCTGTCTAAACGGGTACGTCACTTTTTTGACCGACGAAATTTCATCTCTTAGGCCTATTTTACTTTTCTGTACTCCTGTTAAGTAATAACAATTTATAATAAAATTACCAATAATAGATCTATGATCATTGGTTAATAATGTTCCTAGCAAATAAGCGCTGAGAAAATTTACCTGAACTTAGTTTTATTTAAAATAAGTAAGTTAATTAAAGTGAGTAACTCTGCCAAAAAAATAAATATCAGATTAAAATTTTCAGGAAACTATATTACTTTCTACTTCCCCTGAGATTTATTACAATCAACGAGAACGGTCCGAATTCCCGATTTTGCATTGTGAAACCTAATAAATAACACAAGCTGGAGATAATAGTCAAATTAATAATATCAGGAAAGGATTTTCAAAAAAGTTAAAAAACTATAAAACAGTTTTAGCTTATTAAAAATTACTTCAAATTTTTATAAATAATTATTTAATATATATATATATATATATATAATTTTATATGTCAATATAAAATTAATTGCTTTTCATTTTAGCGTAAAATGTTTACACTATTAATTAACATGTAAATTAAAAAAATACTAAACAAGTATATCAAATTTGGAAGGATATTGTAATTCTAATGTAACAAACAGAGTTTCATCAAAATCGGTTAACTGGTTCATAAATGTTACGTGAACGTACGTATAAAACAGATGAATACATCTTAAACAAAGAATTCCATTGTTTTAAATCGGCTGGTAGATTTAAATTTTTTAAAAATCTGGGGATAAAATTCGTTGTTCAGATCAATCAAACATAAATATCCAGTCGTTCCATAAATATATGAAATTTTATTGCAGAAGAAAACCTAGTAACTTATAAAACTAATAATAATTATTACGTTGAGATCCGTAGCAGAGAAGTAGTTTTTCCGCCTTTCAACTCAGTTCAAATTCCAATAAATTGTTTTTTAATGCTAAAACAATTTTCATTTACTTAAGAGAGGTAGTTGCTGTATTTCGATTTAAATTTGTGTTTACCGAACGACTAAAAAATAAATATAATTGCTTATGTTATAATTAAATAGTATGTTCTTATATCACTTCTTTTTTCTTCCTTGTACGAAATAAAGAAAGTATTGTGATCGCGAAAAATTTCGGTTTCCAGATTTCAACGGAAATATCCATTTTGAACATCCCTGAATCCATTTTGGCTAGTTTCGGCGTGACGTCTGTACGTACGTACGTATGTATCTCGCATAATTCAAAAACGATTAGCCATAGGATGTTGAAATTTTGGATTTAGGACTGTTGTAAAATTTAGTTGTGCACCTCCTCTTTTGATTGCAATCGACTGGACCAAAACTGTCCTAAAAAGCCCAAAATCCAAAAAAATTTGATTTTCTACTTTTTCTTAATTGCAGTAATAAGCCCTCATTGAGAGCTTTTCAACGGTATATCAGAAGTGGTACTTATTTTCATTGGTTCCAGAGTTACAGCCAAATACAAATTGTAATTAATGAAATATTTGGATCTTACAAGGGCATATCTGATCGAATCAGACTTCATCTCCTTCATTTTTAACTTTTAATTTTTTAATTTAAATATTTTTATTTATTAATAATTATTAACCTCTGATTGTAAAAAAAATTTACGATAAATAATAATGCAATAATAACAATAAAAAAAATATCAGAAGTTATTAATGAAATAAAATTTTATGTACTTTTCATTTTAAAAATATGTGTATATGTAATTTAATAGGTGTACAAGGAAGTCATGAGGTGTCCACAGCAGATTTTTTTTTAAATAATAGAATTGTAGATAGGAAAATTCACTTTAATTTCAAAACCTATTACGGATATTTTGATACGACTCATCACTTCAAAAAAATATATATATATAATTTAAATAAGTTAAATTTTGAAAAGTCAAAGGGATTTTGTTTTGACAGAAAATTAGTTTACGTTGGGATTATACTAGCTCACGATATGAAATAAGCCCAGCAAATCCCAAAGAATGTCAGCTGATTGTAAATGTCCTAATCCAAAAATTATCAGGTCGATAAAAATCAACGATTCAGATCTGAATAAAAGTAAAAATGCAACAGTTTTTAAAAGTGATTTGAACTTATGTAGAGAGTATAACAGAATAGTTGATTGATAATGATATTATAACTAATGATATTAGGATTTTTTTATGGAAGAGTAAGAAATTTTTTAATAAATTATGGAAAATATATGTGCATATAAATTTGAGTAATTATTATGTTAATATAAAAGAAAAAATCTATTTTAACACGAAATAAATTAAAACAAGAAAAAAATCACTAAAGCGTTAACAAATTCAATTTCTTAACGCATTATTAGCTTAAATATAGACCAAAATATACACTTGTTAGACTACTAAATGACAGTAGCGTGGAAATATAAACCCTTAGATTAAGTATAAGCTTATCGTTTAATACAAAATAAAACAGAAATAGAGTATAGGTAATTACTGAATATCGAGATAGGTCGATCGTAGATAATAAAACATTGTGTTGTTCGTTGTTCATATGATGTTACTCTATGATCGATATCAATTAGTACAGCGACAAATAGACCGGTTAGACGGTCGCGGGGAAAAGTGCTGTTGCAGTTTAGGGTTGTAGGAAGGCGGGTCAGAGGCCATGTAGGCCGAGGTATATAGATCTGTATATGTGTTCGTGTATTTATAGGATATATACGCATACATATAAAGTTATATTTATGTAAGTGTGTTTGTTGGAGTATGTAGCGGGAGTAAGTTCGGTGTCCAGGGATTGTACAAATGTATTGTTAATTAATATCAGACAGAATTGTTTCGGAACCCGGTTAACGTAACGTTACGTTATATAACGTTACATTTTTATTCAATTTCATAACTGACGTGTGCTTTTCGCTGACAATGTCGGAAGTAATCGTATTAACCAGTCGGTACAGAGTAGGTACAGGCAGAATCAATCGGATGTACCCTAACTAATAATACCTAGTCACTCTTTCTCTCTCTTTCGCTCTATCGCACGCGTAATTCTCTTTCTCTATCGTTCTCTTTTCCCCTTTTCACTTTGCCTGCCGGTCTATTTATCTCCTATACCTATATCCACCTCTTCCCAACGTAACTTGTGTTTGACTGCAGTGCATTGCAATGCATTTTCCAACTCGCATTTATATATATATGCTATACATTTTGTATTTATAAGGCCTGTACAGCCTATACAGATAGAACGCTGGTCAAGCTGAACTCTATATCTATGCGTAGTTATTCAGTCATTTCAACCCTGCTTACTACTGCTTCTGTTTCTGCTTGATATAAATGAACCAACTTTTGCTGTTCGTAAGGGAGGAAGTTGAGTGTAAACCTCCTCCTCCTCCACCACCTCGTATCCCTTAACCCTTCTCATCCCTTTACCGCCCCCTCACCTCTTCATCACTCTTACCCATACCTACAACTCGCAATCCACCCACCGCCTACCACCTCCCCGACATCTAACCTACCCGTCATTTCTGTATTGCGAATGGTTAATTAGAGAAAATATGCGTCGCCTCTAACTTGACCGCAACCCTTTCTGTTTTTTTTCTCCCCCTGGCCTGAGTCCATCCTTTCCGTCCGCATCTCGATCCTTTTCTCTTACCCTTAAAAAAAAAATTAATAATCAACATTTGCTTACTTCAACTCTTACCCCTCCTGTACACTTCAACCCTGTCTGCCGCCTTATATCCTCCATCATTTAAAATAAAATATCTTTTCATTTAATATTAAAAACCTTTGAATTTAATATGTTAACCGTCCATAGCTGAATAATTTTTTTTTTAACTTTTCAAAAAAACTACTATAATGAGGTAAATAAAATAATATTTTCATTCTATACGATTAAATAACTATAGAATAACTTTAAATTTCCTTTTGATACAGTCAATGTATACATATAGATAATACAAACAACATAAATAATTACAAGTTAACAAAAAGGCAGTAATAATGATGTAACCTTAATAAATAAAGTCTGATTTATACGTTTACGTTATAAAACAGAGAATCGGCATAGCGTGTTATTAAACGCTACACCGGTTTTTCTTTTTAATTTAAAATGAAACAGACTAAAAATTTTGAATAATAATGAGAAATTCCATTCCTGTACAACAAAATAAATTGAAACTAAGACAATTTTAGATGCTACTGGTAGTACCGTCTTAAGAATAAAACAATTTTATTGTTTGCATATTAAATTTAGTTTTAAAACTTATAATCTTTATTGAACAATGTTATAATGCCAAAAGTTATACTTCAAACTCAATCTAATATGCCAAAAATAATATTTCATAAACAGATTCATAAAATGCCTAATAATTTTGGGAATAAGCACTCTTTTTATAGATAGTTGAACGATTCAAAAGATAACAAGTAAAATAACAAAGTAATAGATACAAGAAGGAAACCGCAGACTTCCATTCATAATATCTGTGACGTTTCTTTCCGTGACGGTCGATGATGGAAATTTTTAAACTATTTTTGGTGATATACCCCGAAATAAACTTATTTTAATATAAATTTTATTTAGGTCATAATTTTGGTATCTTTTGCAGCCAATTACAGCTAATTATTTTTATGTTTTGTTTTTTTTTGTACCCTGGATTAATCTGATATATCTGTGAATTGTAATTTTTTTTCTCTTTCTGGAGTTTAAACAAGGTATATTTAGAGTTTATAGGTATATTTATCCTAGCTTAAAAAAAAACTATCATCACTTGATGTTAGTTTAAAAAGTTATATTAAACTTGATTTAGTTTTTCGTTAAAAAATACATATTTACTATGAATTAATACAACTTTAATTAATAAGACTAGCATAAATATTATCACATAAATGTAAACTACTAACTTCTCAAATTGATTTAAAAAACTTCTTTTCTCGACTTCTAGCATGAATCATAGATTATATTTTTTAAATTCCCGGATTCGTTTAAATATTATAAGTTTACTACTAGTTTTATTACTTGTAGAAATGTGATGTAGGAAATATTACTTCATGGCAAGAATATTTTCTTTCTTCAGTATTTAGTTCATTTTAGCATCTTATACGTTAATTTCAAAAATATTGTAGTAAAAAAATACAGTATTCATTTACAATATTTATAACTAAGTAATTTTTTTGACACAGTATGCAATTTACAATCCATCCAATTTACCGAAACTATAAGTAAATTTGAATACAAAAAAATTATAAAATGATGTGTAGAGAGTTGGTTGGTTCCCATTGAAATCCCTCAAATAAAGTTAAATGGATAATGTACACATATGTGTATAAATATGTTTGTTGTTTGCATATGTTTGTTCAAAGTGAGATTGAGCAAATATGTGAAATGGCTCGTGGTTAACCTCCTCGATAACAGCGAGGAGGTTAGGCGCCTAAAGCGACTGTATATATTAGGTCTGTAAGTACTTGGTAATGTGAGGTGAATCAGTTACCTATAATGTCAAAATTCTTAATTTCGTTTCGCCACTTAAGTAAAAGTTTGAAAAAATAAAATATTTATATTTATTTGGCCTATGTTAACGATTATTATAACTCTGTTATGAATCATTAGTTACTCCCTGCTGAGTTGAAACAATGTATATAACACATAATATATTTCAGATTTTCTTACGGCAGTGATACATGTAAACCACCTGAGGTACAAACGGCATCAATAAAGAACGTTTTCTCTGAGAATAAAGATATTCACTATACAGTCAGTCCTACAGGTGAACAGAATGAAAAAGTCACTTGTATGAAAAATATTACCTATATTTTGTGAGCTTAACTTACCAATATGCAATCATATACTTGCTTCAGTAAAAAAATAAACAAGAAACATTTCACTCCTCATTATTTCTAATAAACCTAGCAGAAAATTTGTTATTCTTCATTTGTTATTTAAATCAATATTTTAACCAAACATTATACTTTATGTAAGTAAATAAAAAGAAATTAGTCCAGTATTACCAGATAGATCTTCAATATAAAATAAATTAATATCTACGAAAATTAAACTAACGCTCAATTATTTCCACACAGACCCAATTATTTTTTAACTCCAACACACACTCATGTAATAATAAAGCTGTTTTTTTTAGAATCAAATTATCTAAAACAGAAAATATATACATATATCTGTCTTTATATAACGTAAAAACAACATGGAAGAGAAGTAATTTCATTTTTGTTGATACATTAAATTCTGCGGAATTAATGTTAAGTTAATTTAACACAATAAAATAAATATGATGTTTAATCTGTAGTAAAAAAAAATTATCCATAAATACATATACATATATATGCCACATAAAAAAGTGTAACTGTACTATTTCAATTTTAAATACAATTTCCTAGAAATTTTACCGACAAAATATTAATTTAATGTAACATAAATAACAATAATAATAATAAGCGATATTATAAAGAGTATTTAAAAAATTTTATTAAAAAAATATAAAATAATAAAGTAGTTATAATAAAAATCACAAACGTAAAGAAATTAAGTAAAAGTTATTAAAAATTATATATTTTCAGCATTAATTTATATCTATACATGAATTAGAATGATTTTTTAATCAAATTAACAATTATTTATCAACGATTAATTCACAAAACCTTGTAGCTTACTGTAATCCCTTTTTTGAGTAGTAATTTCTTCCTTTTTTTGAATCTTAGGTGAATCATTATTTTACAATCTTTTCTTTTGTTTGTTAAAAAAAAAGAACAACCAACAACAAAATGAAGATAAAAAAAGAAACATGAAGTAAATCTGAAGTAATCGCAAAGGCATACGACGAAGAAGATGTCGCCTGAAGACAAGTCTCTCATCGGCAGAAAAGAAGGAGAAAATCTCCTTCCTATCATATGCATTTTTAATCATCCTGTCATGAAAAGATCAATATAGAAGAGGACGACGAGGAGGATGCTTAGAGAGAACGATTGAGAGAGAGAGAGCATTAGCGAGTATAGGAAGGACGAAGGGATGAATGCTATGGTATTTCCGTGCTTTTCGAAACAACCCCTCCCTTTTGAAACTTCAACTAACTAAACATTAGCCCATTCTGAATGCATATCAGCTAGACGGACAGACATATAGGCAGATATGGCAGTAGTAATCATTGCACTCACTATGCAGTTACCGACCAACTAATAGCGCGCCAGATGGACCAATATGAGTAGAAATAAAAAAAAGTGGAATTTTCAAAAATGAACAAAAAAATAGTAAAATTTTAAGTTAAACCAATAATAAATTAATGAATTATTTTTACTTTATCGGTAAACTGTTTCGTATAGAAGTATTAAAATTTGTTAAAACCATATTTTCATAAGATACATATTAATAAAGATATTTACTAAATCATTAAAAAAAATATCGCAATTCACTTAAAAAAAAAAAATGTTTACTAAAACTAAAGCAAGATTTATTTTTAAATAAATTTAAATCAGATTTGCTTATTATAATTACGTAAAACTACCTCTACATGCATTGCTTGACAGAAAATCAATATATGTATAAACGATTTCATGAGAAATATATAAAAGCATTGTATGTATCATAATGTTTAATTACTTTGAAAAAAGGTTCACCGCCTCATCAATAAAAATATATTAATAATAAATACAATTTACGCTTCATAAAAATACAAATATTTAATATTAACAGAATTAACTGATTTTTCCCCATAAACTAGTGAAGATATATAGCTTTTTATTTGTCGTAGTTATAGATTATTTTTATTGAACGATAAAAAGATGCATTTAATAAAAATTATAGTAGAATGAAAGAGATTCTATATTGATGTAATCATATTACCAGTCCCTGTGATTGCAGGTTTTTTTTTCACTACTTGTGTAATTATCGAAGCTGATTATAAAACCTTTGCTAGCTTGAAAGTTCATTAATCGTTCTCATATGGCGTATTTCGTATGACACAAACTCTTTTTTTCCAACTCAAACTTCTTTTTTATCACAATTTAAATATATTCCAATCAAAAATAAAAAAACAAAAATTTAATGTTAGATGGTTATACACGTAACGTATTACAAATTGAAATACATTGTAACAAATCTCTCATTAAAAATTGTCACATATAATTTTGTTCTTGAAATACAATTAACTAGTTCTAATTTTTGGTCTTCCATTGAAGACAAAAAATAAAAAATAAAAAATAGATTAAATTCTCCGTTTTTTGGGGTTTTACTATACTACTATTTTATGGAAACATACCTATTTTATTTCATGCGTTCCCAATTTCCTTCTTCATATATTTTAACTGTTATCTTTTCAAAATTATTACCATTAACATTTCTTATCATTATCAAATTAACTAACCATAATTGCTTAACATATTTTCACCGGATTTAATTTTTTTTTTCACTATTCGTCTAAAAACTTTAGATTTTATATTTTTAAATTTTTAGGAAACATCTTTCTTGTCAAGCTTACTACAAAAAACAGCTGGTTTTGTCAAAAAAAAAATTATATAATCTGTATAAATATTATAAAACAAACTATTTTGTAATCCTTTTATGTTTTTACTTCCTTGTACAAAGTAAAAGAAGTATTGTGATCGCGAAAAATTTCGGTTTTCAGATTTCAACGGAAATATCCATTTCAACCATCCCTGAATGCATTCTGACTAGTTTCGGCGAGAGGTCTATACGTAAATACGTATATATCTCTCGTAAATCAAAAACGATTAGCCGTAGGATGTTGAAAAATTTTGGATTTAGGACTTTTGTAAAATCTAGTTGTGCACCCCCCCCCCCATTTTGATTGCAAACGACTGGACCAAAAGTGTCCTAAAAAGCCCAAAATCCAAAAATTTTGATTTTGTACTTTTTCTTAATTGCAGTAATAAGCTCTCTTTGAGAGATTTTCAACGCTATATCATAAGTGGTACTTATTTTCATCGGTTCCAGAGTTATAGCAAATAAAATTTTAATTAATGAAATATTTGGATCTTACTATGGCATATATGATCGAATCAGACTTCATCTCCTTTATTTTTAACTTTTATTTTTTAATTTAAATATTTTTATTTATTAATAATTATTAACCTACGATTGTAAAAAAAATGTACGATAAATAATAATGCAATAATAACAATAAAAAGAAAATATGAAAAAATATCAGAAGTTATTAATGAAATAAAATTTTATGTACTTTTCATTTTTTTTAAATGTGAATACGTAATTTATTAGGCGTACAAAAAAGTCATGTAGTATTTACATCAGATTTTTAAATGATTTAATTACAACAGACTTTTTTCTGAAAACATTTTTTTTTCTGTTGTGTTAGATTATAAATATTTCCATTACTCAATCAAAATCGATTTATAGCTTAAAAAATAATAATATTAATAAAGCACTATGATAAATTTGAAATTAATATATATTTTTTAAATCTGGTAAATTTTTTTCATTAAAAAATTTAATTATTTTTGTCTTTAACTTAATTAGAATAAATAATAAAACTTTTTTATTACTATATTTGTATAATCCATATTATCTGTAAATCAGCTTTATATTAATAAAACTAAAATAAGTATCCGGAGATTCCTGGTTCGAATCCTGGTCAGACATGGCATTTTTAAACGCTACGAAATTGATTATCATTCTTCGTAGTAGCTGTTATCGGGGAAGTTTTCTGGAAACTTATGAAAGTTTATTCGTGTAAAATGTCTTTATTTATTTACGATATGTTTAGGATAAGAACGATCGAACAATAAAAAAATATCACGTATAACTGTTTCACTTATAACATTTTTAACAATTTATTTCTCTGTAATAAAGCATATAATTGTATATTATGTTTAAAATATAATAAATAACGTATTTTCTATTTTTAATTTTGCTTAATGATATCGCCACATAAGCTTGAAGCTTGTGCGTGGAATATGGAAATGGAATGTTTTAAGCGTATGAAAAATGTCATGCCTGACAGGGATTCGAACCCGGAATATCCGGATGAAAGGCAGAGACGCTACCACTCCGCCAAGGAGATCGGCATATGCTACCTAATATTTATGGCGACTTGTACCTTACAACAATTTTCAATAGAATAGTTCTCATGTTGAACGCTGTAGAATTAATTATTAATTTAACGGTTGTATTAAAGCCTTATCTCAACCACAGGAGTTTTCAATTTTTCGATATAATAAACTTCGACCCACCGGGTTGATCTAGTGGTGAACGCGTCTTCCCAAATCAACTGATTTGGAAGTCGAAAGTTCCAGCGTTCAAGTCCTAGTAAAGGCAACTGTCTTTACTAGGACTTGAACGCTGGGTTAAAGTCCTTAAACTATACGTTGAAATCCTTTACTAGGACTTTGAACGTGTGAAAGTAACTACTTTTATACGGATTTGAATATTAGATCGTGGATGCCGGTGTTCTTTGTGGTTGGGTTTCAATTAACCACACACCTCAAGAACGATCGAACTGAGACTGTACAAGACTACACTTCACTTACACATCATCCTCATTCATCCTCTGAAGTAATACCTGAAAGGAAATTCCCGGAGGCTAAACAAGAAAAAGGATATAGTAAATTTCGAGCTATTTCAATTTTACCTAATGATAACATTAGGTAATGTTTACCAGCTAAAAATTGGAGAGTAATTTTGTGAATACATTTTTTCAACTTTCTGATTTACCAAATCTATAATTTATTTCAATTTTTTTTACAAAGCTGAAGTAATTTTTTTCCCCCTCCTTAAGGGATTAAAAGTAAAACAAAGCAAGAGTAAAAAATATATATTTGATAACTGCCAAAAAAAATTCAAAATTGAAGATACGATTAAATTTTAAATCAGGATTTTTCAATAATTGTCCAAGGGACATTTTTGGAAAATTA
Organism: Lycorma delicatula; assembly: GCF_047948215.1. Taxonomy (NCBI): domain Eukaryota; kingdom Metazoa; phylum Arthropoda; class Insecta; order Hemiptera; family Fulgoridae; genus Lycorma; species Lycorma delicatula. The sequence goes on from NC_134459.1 coordinate 115,360,143, forward strand.
ATTTCTCTAGAAGAATTTTATTTATTTAGTTTCAAATAGTAAAAAAGGTTACTTAAAATTTAGGTTTCATTTTTAAATGGTATATACTACGTAGATACAGAAATTGTTCTATTCATCGCTAATACATAAAGCTATTTAAATTCTACAAAAATATTTTCTTTTTTACGTCAATTACTTTCAGCAGTGTATGATATTACCTACTCTTTAAGTAACTTTGTTTTTGTTGGGCGCCGTAAAACTGATGGTGGTAGGTAACTTAAATAAGACGCACAATTCTTTTCCAAAAATAGCACAGCCATCCTCGTAACCATCATACGGTGTACAATGCCGACAGCGTATCCTAGGCACAGTAAGACAATTGAGGAATGAAGCAATTTCGACTTTCATGCTTCCATACATCCCATCTTCTTCATGGTGGTAAAAAAAAATTATAATACTAATGAATTTTATTAACCGCTGCAGAAATACGATTCTAAAACAATTTCACATTTAATTAGGTGTACGGTCTTTGATCTCCTTTTTGAGTCATTGTTTAATTATTTATGTTTTGGCGCCGCGCCCTGAACTTAATAATATTAATAATAGAATAAGAGAATGAGGAAACTAACAATTAACGTAGAATACGTATATGAATATAAACTGACTTCAGCGTAATAAAAATGACAAGAGAGAATTGTCTACATGGCAGCATCTGACAAACTACGTGTTCCGCACTGACGGCTTTACTTCACATGACGAAGGATACTGCTGTTTTTGTAGCAGTAATAGTGGTTAGTAACGGTCAAACATCTGCACACAATTTCTCTGCTTCTGTGTTGATTATATATAAGTTGTACAAACTATATTTCCTCTACAACCGTAATATTAAGACCGAATGAGAAACGAAAAAGTAACGAAGCGAAACATTCCCAGTCAGCTGTTCTTAGTAAACACCTATCAACCCCCCTATGTACTTATCTATATGCGTATCAAACCCCACGACAATAGTGTACAAAATTATTAACTTATTGTACGGTCACGATGCTCAAGAATTCATGGGAAATTACGGTCGAGTTGACGCAAATAATAATATTAATATATTATAATTTTTTTAATCCATAAAAAAAAACTTAAAGAAAATAAATAATTTAAACATTTCTAACAATAAAAAAATATTCGTCTATCTAAGAAAACATAATCCTGTATGTATCATACATTTCAAAAATAAAAAAAGATATAAATTTTATCTTAACCTATTTAAAATGATAATGTAATCTTGAGTAAAATTAAAAAAATTAAATTACAATAAAAAATAACTTAAAAGTAAAACAATATCATAAGCTATATAATTTTGTGCAATATACCTTTTCACTTACCAATAATATTTATTTGTTTTTTTTTTTTTAAAGACAGCTTTCAGTATGTTTCATGTAAACATATAGGTACAATAAAGTGATATATATATGATTATACGAAAAATATTTAAAAAATATTGTTTTACAGTTAAACTCACCCAGGATGAAGAAAAAATCAGCCATCAAATCTCCCTATTAAGAAAAGTGGAAATGATTAGTATGATACAAAACAATTATATAAAATTTAAAAATCAGTTATAAAGTAATAATTCCGATCTCGGTAGCGTCTCGGCCTTTCATCCAGAAGTCCCGGGTTCGAATCCCGGTCAGGCATAGCATTTTTCATACGCTACAAAATTCCATTTCCATATCGTACGGATAAGCTTTAAGCTTACGTGGTGATATCATCAATCCAAAAAAAAAGATACTGATAAAAGTTTTATCTACAGAAAAATTTACAACTAGCAGTGATGTACAACACAATCATTAAACAACAAAATGACTGCAAATAAAAATTACAAACATGAATGAATTAACAAGCTGTAGAAGTAAAAATCTGATGTGGACACCACATTACTTCCTTGTACGCCTAATTAATTACATATACACATTTTTTGCCTAATTCAGTTAAACTTTCATTTAAGTGAGACACGATCCTCCAATTCTTTAATAAAGTGGACGGTTGCATAATAGCATTGTGGTGGACACCACATTCCACCAAATGGTATCACTTTTTTTTTGTGGTTTCCGAATGAGCATTTAATATTAGTTTATATACTAGTTTTGTTTCACATCGCTCAAGTAATTATCTGGTGAAGTAAGAACGTGTCGGATTCGTAACCATGTACACCTCGGTTCGAATCGGATGTCTATATATTTTTTTTATAATTCTTTTTTAATTTAAATATATTTATAATTATTAACCTCCGTGAATTTTTTTAATTAAAATGAAAATTACATAAAATTTTAATTCACTAATGACTTCAGATTGTTTTTCATATATATATTTTTTTTTTATTGTTATTATTGAATTATTTATTGTAAAAGTTTTTTTTTTGCAATCGGAGGTTAATTAAAAATATATCAATATATTTAAATTAAAAAAGAATTATAAAAAAAATTTTTTGTACATGAAGTCGGGTTCGAACCAATGTGTTTCTTCGTGTAAGATCCATATATTTCATTAATTAAAATTTTATTTGATTATGCTCTGGAACCAATGAAAATAAGTACCACTTATGATATATCGTTGAAAATCTATCAATAAGAGCTTATTACTGTAGTTAGAAAAATTCCAAAATAAAAATTCTTTGGATTTTGGGCTTTTTTGGACACTTTTGGTCCAGTCGATTGCAAACAGAAGGAGAGGTGCACAAATAGATGTTACAACAGTCCTAAATCCAAAAATTTCAACATCCTATGGCTAATCATTTTTGAGTTACGCGAGATACATACATACGTACGTACGTACAGACGAAACGCGGAAACTAGTCGAAATGAATTCAGGGATAGTCAAAATGGATATTTCCGTTAAAATCTGAAAACCAAAATTTTTCGCGATCACAATACTTCTTTTACTTCGTACAAGGAAATAAATAAAGTTAATTATTAAATATAGAAATATATAACCGGTTAATATCATAAACTACAAAATTAAAAATTAAATTAATTATGAGGTGGATGTAATTTACAAGCCTGCAAGTGTATGCTGAGAGTGTATTAAGATTCTTTCCAACCTTACACACACTTTAAATTCATTTTTAAATTATTAAAAAATGTGTACAGATTTTTTCATGTTTATTTTATACTGTAGTACTAAATAATCTACTTCTTGTTTTTTTCATTCAAACTTATACTAAATAATGATAATATACACATTATAAGATATCGAGTGAATTTTATAAATATATAATTTACAATAAAGATATAGGGTACAAAGTATCACATCATTTAGGTTTAATAATGTATTAAAAGAAAAATATGGAAAATTTACAGTGCAATTTAAAATAAATACATGTTAACTCATGAATTGAAGAGATTTTTCTTCTGTTGATATCTTACCATTACTTCAACTATCTTAAAGGTATGAAAAAATTATTAAACAAAGATAATGTTTTGAAAAAGCAAGAATCGACCTTTAATTATCATGTAAGCGTCCGTTCCGTATTATTAACTTTTATACAGTAAAGTTAACAATGACTATTTTTTTTTGTTTATTTTTATAAAAAATATTACATTAACAAGGACAATAAAATGTAACGATATTTGATAACATGACAACCCATATGTTGAAAATGTAGATAAACAACCGATAGATAATTAGGTCACATTTGTGATAACAATATAACAATTATTAAGTTCTGTTTTTCTTCAGCATTTTGAAACACATACTCTAAAAATGCTTTATTGATAAAAAAAAATTATCAATGATGGTTTTCACATTTTATTAAAAGTTTATTTGGTGTACTATGCTTTCCAAGTTCAATTTCTTTTTCTTTAAAAAAAAAATTGTATTATGTTTTGTTATTAACAATAAAACTGATTTTTTTCCTGTTTTTACTACCTCCCTTCTATTCATTGTAACACCTGTCCTTATGTATTAACATTCCAAATATTTTTCTTCATTTTTCCGCTTTTCCCTTCTCTAACTTTTCATCAATTCATTTCTCTCTTCAGTAGGATTTTTCTTTTCTTTTATATTTTTTCACAATAGTTTAGAGCTTATCGAGTACTCCTCTTTTTTATTTATAAGTCTCTAGGTTTAAAATTTATAACTTACAAGTAATACAAGTAATCAGATGTGGACATCGCATGACTTCCTTGTACTATTAGATTACATATAGACTTTTTTTTTTTTAAAATGGAACTTACATAAAATTTTATTTCACTATTTATTAACTTCTGATTTTTCATATTTTTTTTAATTTTATTGATATTATTGAATTAAAATTTATTTTATTTTTTTTTTTTACAATCAGAGGTTAATAATAATTAATATATTTTAATTTAAAAAAATATATAAAAAAAAGGAAATAAAATCGGATTAAACCGATGTGCCCTTGTAAGATCCAAAAATTTCATTAATTAAAATTTTATTTGGCTATAACTCTGAAACCGATGAAAATGAGTATCACTTATGAATATTGTTGAAAAGCTCTCAATGAGGCGTATTACTGCAGTTAGAAAAAATCCAAAATCAATTTTTTTTTTTTTGATTTTGGGCTTTTTTTAACAATTTTGGTCTAGTCAATTGTAATCAAAAAGGGAGGTGCACAACTAGATGTTGCAACATCCTAAATCCAAAATTGCAACATCCTACCTCTTAATTATTATTTTTTTTTTTTTGAGTTATGCGAGATACATACGTACGTACAGACGTCACGCCGAAACTAGTCAGAATGGATTCAGGGATGGTCAAAATGGATATTTCCGTTGAAATCTGAAAACTGTAATTTTCGCGATCACAATACTTCCTTTACTTCGTACAAGGAAGTAAAAAACGCTTAAAATTTAATAATATTTTAGTTTTAAAAATTGAAAAACAAATGGCAATCTAAAGAATTTATTGAGTTCCTAGTATGTTGTCAATATCTACAATATATCCTGTTTTTTCGTTAGAGGTCCTTTGGAATGTTGATTAAAGATCTACAAAAAAAAGATAATAAAAAAAAAGAAAAAAAGATATTTGGAAGTTATAATATAAATTTCATTCATATTTAATTAATCATTTTAGAAATAATTATATAAACAACATCGAGTATTTTTATAGGATATACAATATTTATTCTTCAGTGATAAGTTGATAAATAAAAATAGAAAATAATAAATAGATAACTTTATAAATGAGGGATGAGTTGTATAATGACGATGGACAATCGGTACAAGAGACATTTGATGTAGAAATAGGTGGGTGGGTGGTAGGTTAGAGCGGTTAGGTGGAAGGGAAGCAAAAGAAAAAGATGAAGAATAAGAATAAAAAGAAAAAGAATAAGGTTGTGGGAGGAGGATGTTAAAGGTTGGAATGAGGAGAGGATGTTGGTCGGCCACTTGGAGGGATGATGATGATGATGATGATGAGTTGATATAGAGAGGGGCTGACCGCTCGGGCTGGGGCTGTGCGCACTGGTATAAACATTGATCGACCGGCTGGATTAAAGAAGAAAAAGTCTATGTATGGTGGAATATCAAAGCAATTGCAATAATCCCCCGTTCCTCCTTGCCTCCGTTCCTCTAACTCTTCCACCTCGTCCGCGCGCCGACGGTAACCCACCTCCCGCGTCTCGCGCCTGCCCTTAACGATTCTCGTTAGTAAGATTGCATATAAGAGAATGGAGGGTTCTACGATTTAGCATAATACACTACTTTTCTTTCCTGCTTTCTTTTCACTCATAACTTTATTCAATATTTCTAATGTTTATATTCTGACGAAGTCGACGGCGACGACGACAACTACTCTACAAATACGTGTGCATTCCTTAGAGTCGGTCGCAAACCACCGACGAACGGTATTTCCATAAATATGATTAAAAACAGCAATTTCTAGATATTGAAATTAAGACCGGTTATCCCATTATAATTTTTCTCATTCCTGTTTTCCCCCTCATTTTTACACACACAATCTACCAACAGTAAAAAGAACGAATAAAAAGTATAATAACACATAAAAAAAAAAAAATATATATATATATATACCCTCAAAATTTCTATAATGTAGATTTCATATCTTTTTATATTCATCATTTACAAATAAAAATGTATTTATTTATTTTTTGATTTACATTGTAGGCTTTCAAATAATTTTTTTTTTAATAAATTTGATAATTTATTTTCGTAAAAAAAAATCCGTTGATTTCATTCCATTTAAATTACAAAATATATAACCAAAACGTTTAAAAGTAAATGCTTGATTATAATTATTAAAATCTCAAAATTTTACAATAAAATTTATTGTTTATTTAAATAATAATATATAAAATATTATTTATTTTTTTCTCTCAAAATAAGCCAAATTTTATTAAATAATTTTTGTTTTTAAATCTAAAATTTACGTAACACGAACATGAACCATTTTTCGAAATATCTAAAAAAAAAATGTATTCTTAAATTTAAAAAAGTTGTTGAGCTCCGAAGACTGTGCAGTTAATTAATATTTTTCCTTTTTTATATTTTTCAATTCATATATATTAAATCTTCGTAAAGGAACGGTTCTGCTGTAAAGTCAAAACAATAGATAAATACTTACTACGTATATAAAACAATGTTCAACATAAATTATTATATCTGACATCGTATCGTTACTTTTATAATTGTTTTTAATAATTTCGAATTTTATTTTCAGAAAGGAATTTTTTGTAATTAATTTCTTAAATAATAATGGATTAGTTTCTGCATAACAAGATTAGAAATTCGATTGAATCATAAAAAAGTTTTATGATAACATCTTCTGTAAGTAGCATTTGTAAATACATTTTTTTATAGTTTTTTCTGTGTTCTATCCTCTCTCTTTCTTTCTTTTAATTTTTTTATCATCTTCTACAATTACGAACGGATGATGATTTTCGAAGTGGAGTGTTCTAAGAATTAAGTCCTTGTAAAGCTTTTGTATGGATTTGAATGCTACGCTGTGGCTACCGGTGTTCTTTGGTGGTTGGGATTCAATTAACCGCTCATCTCAGGAGCTGTCGACCTATTCCAGACTACATGTTTACCGGTACATTTACCCTTCCATTGCACTTACGTCGTGCCTTCCAACCCGTAGCGGTAATTGAATGTGCCTACAACCACGGCAGTAGCTGGAAAACTGGTTGGAAAAAACAAAACAAATTAAAGTATGACTTTTTCTTCAACTATTATGCTTAACGGATGGTTTGTATAATGCGATATAAAAAGAGAAAATTATGTAATATTAATCCAAATATCGGGCTATGGTAAAGGTACACCAGCATTTCGATAAAAATTATCTCAATTTTTGTTCACTGAAATTGTTGAATACATATTTTCAATCACTCTTATCTAAATTAAATGAAAACCGATTGAAAAATAATGTTACAAACTTTAATAAGAAAAAGAATTAAAAGGAGTACACATTTTTCCAAAACTTGTAAAAAATGAAACATTAAGAAAACTGTTTTTAAAAATGTACATTTTACTAAACTGCTTTGTTTCGACACACAAAAATCCGAAATAAAACGTCAAATAAATGTTCTAGCATTTTTTAGACAGATCACAAACGCTTAAACGTGATTTTTTTAAAATTAAGACACCATTTAATTCTAATTTTTTTCGATTTTCCCCATTTACCACGAATATACATTTAGGAATAAATATACGTAAAACATTTACAATATTTTTATATCATTCTTAATTTAGCTGAACCAGATTCACTAATAAAAAGATAGTCGATAGCAACATCCTTATAAGGTCTGGCAAGATAATAAAAATTATACAGTGTATTAGTCTGTAATTAATGAGCAATAATAAAAAAATGTAGTAAGTATTTTAGTAATTATTACGAGCATATCAGTAAATTAAATTTTGTCACTTCACGAACAAAAAGGAAAAGAAACAAACGTATTAATTCTAAGAATACTTAACTTTATTTTTAAAAGCCATTAAAACAAGTAGAATAATAAGCACTGTATTCAAATAATTTGTAAAAATTATCATTTACCGAAAAACATACCAAATCATAATCTATATGTTTATTTCACTTTTTTTAAATCGATTTAAAATGCATCAGCTCCAAAACATTTTCTGAACCGTTTATTGAAAAATATCGTTTCGTTTAAAAGCGCATAAAATTTAATCGTTTAATATTAAATTATAGATACAAAGATAAAAAATGTATAGAGATATAGATATCTAAATTCATTAAATTTATTATTACGTTTACAGTTAGTAAATAATAATATCTCATCACATATTGAAATTGTAATCCGAACCCCTCCTATCTGAATTCAAAACCCTTATTTTTGTCAAACTTTGAAATGTACAAAACAACACGAACCGTCAACCAAACAAAACAACGTAGGATTTGAATCCTACGGGACCATATCGGTTTGAACGAGAGAGCGAAAGAGAAAGAGGGATTTCACTCGGACCCTCATTTCCCGTTTGGAGCGATGGACGAGTTAAAACGAAACGCCAAAATGCGGGTGAGTGCAGCGAGATATAGAGGTGTAATAGAGTAAAGCGAGAGCGCGAAAGAGAGTCAGGGAAAAGCGGGAGAACAAGAGAGAAAGAAAGGGTAAAACGAGATGGAGCGGGAGAAAGTGATGTCGGCTTAAAGAGAGGTGTGGTAGGGGTATAAGGGAGGGTAAACTGTCCGGTGTCCGGTGATGTGAAGAGTACGCGATGTGACAGCAAAACACAGAGTCCGATCAAATTCAAGCTGCACAAGGGGCCCACCGTATTGACCCTTTCGAAAACCCGGTCGCATAGATAACAATGTGCGCGAGGTGGACTCGTTAATTATACACCGCGGCTAATGTACACCGACATGTACATCGCGGCTCTTCAAACAGAAATCATAATCTACAGTACGAAACGATGACGTCACCATCATTTTTAATGCATTTCTGTATGCAAAACTGCATCCCTCTCTAGCGGAATACGGCCCGAGGGTCGCAACCGTACAACGAAACGCGCGACTTGTGTCATTTCTGCAAACCGACGTTAAATTACATCCATCTCTCGTACATACCTACCCTGTATATAATGCTTGTGTTCATATATTTTATCCACCGACGAGTCTCACTTTAACACATAATTACTGGGGCTTGTTACAAATATAAATTACTTTGTTTAACTTGCGTAAATTATATACCGTGCTGCATTTTGTGAGCACAATATAACCTCCGGAAATTAAACTACAAATGCATTATGATATCATTTCAATTTTTTTTTTTTTGTTATATAAAAACACAATTTAAAATTCATTTAAAATTTTTTTCAGTCATATTTTATAATTGACAGTAATGATTATCTCAATTTTATTCCGGTTACCGTTATTAAATTGGAACGTTTTATATAAATAATTTAAATTATGATATCGCTCAAAACACCTTTATTATTCACACCGTTATTTACATAAAATAACAATGTTTTTAAATTCTTTTAAACCAACGTGTAATATGGTCATTCTATCACACAAAAATTACAACAAAATGATATTAATTACACTGAATTTTGAAAGCGTCATCTAAATTTAACGCGGTACAGTAGTACAGCGTAATAATTGTAATTAAATCGTTAATAATATCCTGATAGTTTTAAATTATAGATTGAAGAAAGTAAAATTATAGAATAATGCGAGATATATGATTAATGATTATTATAAATGAAATGATTATTATAATTTTTACGTTATTTTAGCTAAAAAGAAAATTTTAGTCTAAAGAATATTTAAATATATTAGAAATGGTGCGAAATAAAAGCAATTACAAGTTCCATATTTTAAATTCATATAAAAAAATAACATATAACTTATTCCAAAAAATTACTTACTCCACGCAAAAAACTAATGTCACTTACACTTAACTTTTCTCAATTTTTTTTAATTTTTAAGCCTTCTTAGGAATATAACATTAAAGATATTTCCTAAGAGGCAACAGCTTTTTTTTTTTATTTCATCTAGGCCCAAATCTGTTTCTTATTAAAAAAAAATCTGTTTTCTTCTTTTTTGTTAATAAGATTTTTTTTTTGTTAATAAGTAATTACTCTCTTGATTAACTTAATTCATAAATCAATTATTTTTATTTGTTAACTTTAATTAAATCATTAAAAAAATAATAATTTCTTGGAAAATATATTATTTCTGTGTGAGAAAAATAATTAAAATCCTTAATACTAAATTCTGGGATATTAATAATCACACAGATGTATAACCTTCTTTAAATTTTTAATTTGTAAACAGTATATTGATATAATTTTTTTTTTAAATAACAACTTTTATTAAAATATTTTTAAATGATAAATTTCTGATCAATTCAGTTCACAATCGGTTAACTTTATATTATTAAATCATTGATAAAAGATGACTTTCTATCGAATTGATATGATATACAGTCGAGTTAATTAATGACATTTTGAGCAGTTCATTACATTCTTCCTCTTCTTTCTATTCTACATTTATATCAACTTACCTCTTACAATTAACATTATCAAACATTATTTTACACACTCTTAGTATCTTTTTCTTACTTTAATATATTTTTTATCTTCTGTCCTTCAGTTTACAACAAAAAATTTACTTATACTTGAGATGCCTTAATCCATCGACCTTACTCATTTACAAATTAATATATTTTCGTCTCAAAACTTCTTCACTTCATAGATCTTCCCAATTTTCTTCCATAATACTGCACTTCAAATAATTTTTTGTTTCTTATTTTTTCTATGTTTCACATTTCTGCCATAAAAAATTGCAATCGGTGAGTTTTTTTTTAACTTTGGACCACCGTTACGTATTACTTTAGAGGATAAGATGAATGACAATATTTGTAACGTTTGAAAATGCCATGCCTGACCGGGATTCGAACCCAGGACCTACGGAAGAAAGGCCGAGACGCTACCACTTGCGTCCGTGTTAAGCATCGTGTTAATTTCATGAATTATTTAGATTCTCAGTGAATCGATAATCCGACTCCTGGTTAACCGTATTTATAATTTAACTTAAGATGGATAATATTTAATTTCCTATTTAAATCAGCGTAAAATAATCTGTTTAAATATTATAATTCATTATGAGAAATATGAAAATTAATAGAAAACAGATAAAACCTGGAAAACGGAATAACTACCGGTATCACTTCTGACAGAAAACAATCGATAGTTACTTCAGTTGAACGAAGGCGCATTTAATAATGTTGCCCTGAGGAAGACACAACAGCACAGCAACATTTGAACTCATACGTCACTAAAAGGGCAAATAAAAAAAAAAAATGGCTTCTCCCAGGGTTTGTAGATGCATTTTGTTTATCTGTGCAGTATGCAACGAGCCCGCTGATTCTGCTGCTGCCACCACCTCTTCTACCAGTGCATGTGCAGTATATGCATTGAAGAGAGGGGCGCAGATAGGTTAGGAGATATATAGCAAAAGGGGTGGTCGGGTGGATTAATATGGGGGTGAAAAGGGGCAGAGAATTTCACGGTGAATCGGATAGTGTGCGGTGTAATAGATGAATAGATTCTGTTTGATATCCTAAAAACTGAAATAGGCTACTATAATCAACTATTCAACTCCACAAAAAAGATATTTAAACACACACACACACACACACACACATATACACACACACATATATATATATATATATATATATATATGCGCTTACACGGTATTTACATAATCATAAAACAAACCATACTTTAACGTAATTATGTTATACATTTTTATATATATCATTCTATAAATTGTCAAAGATTAATAAAACAAATTAAAGCAGAATAATAAACAAATATTTATTGCTTAAAAAATTATATATATATATATATATATATATATATAAAATTAATAAAAAATAAGTAGTAATAAATCTAACCATTATCAGATACCTGTAAGTAGATATTCTTGACCTCCAGATAATGAATTTACCTTTAAAAAAAGTGTAATGTAACTAGCAAATGATTTTTCTTTTCAAAGAAATTGATAAAAAAACAAATAATTTCCATTCTAATTTTTCCCAAAAGTCATTACCAAAAATATAATATAACCATCCTTAAAAATAACAAGAATCCTTTATCAGGTTTAATAAGGAAAAAATAAATATTAAATTACAACAAACTTAAAAGCTCCACACAAGTCTATTTATTCGAATCTTTTTAAGAATACGAAATCATTTTGCAGAAAACAAACAAGTTTTAAATAGTGTAGTAAAATAATAAAACTACTGTTGGTGGATGTCTTTTTTTTACTTGTCGCCAAGTTAAAGTGTTTATTTCGTTAAGAATACTATAAACAGTATCGTGTTCCAGGATATTCTAAGAAAACCTTTACATTGCGTAGTTAAACGTAGATGACTAAGAGGGATATTCGTTTCTATCTACACTACACAATGCACCACCATATTTCAATATAAAAGTGTAGAATTTCATCAATCATTCCTCAGGTCGATAAATATAGTCAAATTACAAAGCCACCTCATTTCTGTATTTGAACCCACTCGGTATTTTTATGGAGTTTCATTAAAAATTAACCCTTTTTTACATCCTTACTTAGCAATTTTACTGAACTCAAAAATCGAATCACCGCTCAGTTATAGAGCAACGTCAGATGTGCTAAATCGAAGATAGCCGCCGTATCACCAAAGGTGATCGCACTGATAAAAATACCTATTTAAGGTAAAATTGTGTTTTAGAATAGAAATACACGGTGTTGTAAGCATTGTAAATAAACTCCTTTATTCCTTCAGAGTTGTAAAGTAATTAAATCATTCTGTGTATTGTTACAACAGCAGCTGAGCCCTTTCTTTTTCTGTTTAGCCTCCCTAACCACCATATGGAATTACTTCACAGGATCGATGAGAATAATATATATGAATGTAAATGAAGTGTAGTCTTGTACAGTCTCAGGGTAGGTCATTCGTGAGATGAGTGATTAATTGAAACCAACCACCAAAGAACACCGGTATCCACGATCTAGTATTCAAATCCGTATAAAAATAACTTCCATTACTAGGATTTGAACCTTAGAAGACTCGACTTCGAAATCAAGTGATTTGCGATGACAAGTTTACCACTAGACCAAACCGGTGGGTTAGTCTAATGGGCAGCCGAGTTCAGTGAAATGTAGATTGTATACAACTCGACAAATGGCACCATTACTCAGTTCGCCATTGAGATTGAGAAGGTAATTTTCTATCTACAGTTGTTTCTACCTATCACAGCCATAACAAAAACTGCGACAACTAATGTAAAATAATAAAAATTGTATTTCTATCTTAAAATTCATGTTATTTTTATTTGATAATAAATTTTGCTATAAAGCGCTCAGATTATAAATCCGGACAACGATCGGGATATAAAGTGGAAATGTATACCTTAGAAATTCATTCCTTAGATTGGTAAACGGTAAGTCAAGCATGTTAACATATTATACGAGTATTTAATGAATATATTTCTAGCGTTGGAAAAAGCAAATCGTAAATCAAAAATTTGAAATAAAACCTTTTTTTGCCAGAAAATAAACTTTTTATAAATAAATTTACAAAAATCCTTTGTTTTTAAGTTACAACTGATATTTACAGTTAACTTAATTAAACTTAGGTTAATAATATTGCCGACCTCCGTGGCGCGAGTGGTAGCGTCTCGGACTTTCATCCGGAGATCCCGGGTTCGAATCCCGGTTAGACACTGCATTTTCACAAGCTACCTGTCATTCATCTCATTCGCTGAAACAGTGCTTATAAAAAGAAAGTTAAAAAATAAAAGGTTAATAAGATCTCATTAAACAATAAAAATATATAGATTACGTTGAAAATACATTTCAAAACGTTTTTCAGTATACCTTATTGTCATCCATTAAACATTTCATTAGAGTTTTAGGATTGCAGTTTATCGTTAACTCAATTTAAATTTGTTTCCACTATCAAGATACATCTTTTTTTGGAGGGTCCTGTTAAGTCTCAAAATTGTTGAGCGGATTCTCTTAAATGTAATTAAAAATTAATGAAACAACAGAACGTCAAAAAAACTAAATATTGGACTTTTTTCAAAAAATGAAAATAAAAAAAATACCAACGTTAAATAATTTTAAAAAGTAAAAATAATAACAAAATAAATATTATTTTATTAAATTACATAAAAAGATAGTGGTAATAAACAATATATTACTAATTTTAAAGATTGATGTTTTAAGTAATAATTTTGTAATAGAAAATTATTTATTTACTTTTTTTAATGTTTAGCATTGACCTAGTTTAACTACTTATTTCATTTACATCAATTTAAATTATAACATGAAATTATAAATATAAGTTTTTTATTATTAAATAATAAACCAATTAAAAAATATAAATAGTATACTACTATTAATTGTAATATTAATGAGCCAAAAATTTATTAATATTTCTTTACACCACACGTTTTTGGCTAAAAAAAAATAATGTCATCGAAATGTCTTTCTTTCGTTGTGTCTTATAATATAGAAAGATTATATATAATTTCAAGTAAAAAAAAAGTAAAAATGTCAGAACTGAATCAGAGACCAGGGTGGAACTCAGCCAAGACGAGACACTGGAGCCTTCCAACCCGTACAGCATCCCCTCAAGATCATCCCCTCTCACTCACAATTTCAACCCTTTTTTTACCCTAGCTGCTTGTTCTTAACTGCTTTATGTGGAGGAAGGGGCAGACTTGAGACCAAGCAGTGTGTGCATTGATTCATCATGGAAGACGTTAAAAATCAATACCATGTTAGCTTATACACGGTGGTTGAGAATATATATATATGAATGTGTGTGAATATTTTATTGTTTGTGTGTAACTAAGAATTAAAAAAAAAAATTCCCTATAATATTAAGAAAATAATAATTTAATCGGTATTAAAAAAAAGTATAAAGATCAGGTGTAAAAATGTAAATATATGGAATCTCTAGCAATACATGATAGGAAAAAATACAGTTCATGTTAAGAACAACAGTATAACAAATAAATAGGTGTAAAATTTAGATTTAAAAAAAAAATTCGTAGTAATTTTTTCAATTGTATCAAGAAGTAGTACCCTCAAGATGTGAATAATAGCGCAACAAAAATATTAAATGTGTTTATATTATGTGTTCCTTTTAATATTTAAATTATAATAAATGAATGTATATTTTAAGTTATAAATATATGAAAAATTTCATATTTTATCATATGGTAACACTATTCAGGAAGCTAACAAACGAGTACTATCAAAATACGACAAAACTGATCCTTTCCACAATTAATTCATGACAAGAGTAATTAAAATCAAAACACTTATTACTTGCGTTACCAAAGAGATAAACAAAACCGATGTGTTTAAAAATTACAAGTAAATAAACAGAATAGTAATCGTACTACAAATAACCTAAATATGCTCCCTACCGAGTTGAAAGTATATAACGCATTATTATCAGCAGAAAGGGGTACAATTATTTATTGCTTTACACAATCTTTAATAGTTATATTTTCTGTTGTGACGTATTTAAATCATCTGGGATCTAAGAGAAATCGGAGTTGCGCTTTTTTTAATAGAAATTATTACTATGACAGAGCTAGTCCCTACGGTAAACAGAGTGAAAGTGTCCCTAATACAGCTGAATATCGCTTAGCTTAACATGCTCATTTGCAACCGTAAATTTTGGTTCAGTAAAAACCTCATTGGAAAACCACTTCATTCTTTATTTTACTTAGTAATCCTGGCATGGTATGATTGTTATTCTTGAAAATTATGAAAATTTCGGAAGCGATTTGTGAAACGTGTAAAATCATCTACAACCATTACGGTTACGGGAATTTAACAAACAATACAAATTTTAAGTAACATTTGATAAGGTTTACTGATTTATATCAAAACCAGAATAAAAACTTGATATAACGGACGTAGTAAAAAACCATGAAAAAAATTATTAACAAAACATTATTTGAATGTTATAAAAATTAAAAAAAAAAAAGATTAAATGAAAAAATGCAAAAACGTTTTTCTTTTTCATAACATTTATAAATCATTCAGTTTACCTTTAGGCTAATAAAAGAACAAAGCTTAATGATACCATTATGTAAATAGTATAATAATGTATAATCCAAATGGTTTTTAATTCTTGCTACTGCACTCCATAATTAATTGTTACTAATATATGTAAATAACAGTAATTAGTACTAGCTTAATATTTAATTAATTAATTATTATAATTTTCAAAGATTTATATTCCGTAATATTTCATTTGAAATATTTTACTAACATATAAAAAGTATTTGTTTTTTTCTCTATTTTTCAGACTAGTCACACATAACAAGAGGCGGGTCAACTTTTATTCATTTACAAGAATAGAAATACAGGTAGATATCAAACATAGAAAAATAATATTTAAAAAAACATTAAAATTAATGTGATAAAATAAAAAGCAAGAATCTCTTAACTTAATTTTATAATTTAAATTATAATATAATTAGTAATTCAATATTTTATGTATAATAATAATCTATTTAATCTACGTTGTATTATTTGAAAATGAACCTATTTGTTCTTAATGCGTTTATATGTTTTTACATTTCTATTAATATTTCAATGTAATTATTTGTTTACAGATTACTGGATATAAATATTATTATGTAATTTTTGTCATATTTTTTATCTACTTGTTTTTTAATCTTGTACAATTATGGAAACTTTCAAGTCAATTCAATTCAATCGAAAAATTTGAAATAAATAAGCATTATTGTTACTAAGAAAACTAACAATATTATAATTAGTATAATGATAAGCAATTAATACATCAAGCTTAAATAGAAGAAAAAACATGTTAACAGTCAAATAACAAAGTATATGTTGTGCAAGAAAGATAATTTCAAATCAAAAAAAACAAAAAATTTTAGTTGAAGAATTCTGAACGAGTTCTTGTACATATATATTATATTTAAATTAGATAATATATTAATTTTTTTGAAAATATCAGAAGATGGGATGACAAATATCAATCACAGCTGGAACAGCAGATAGGGTTCGACTTACAACAAATTTAACTTATATGTATACTTTAGCTATTATAAATCAAAAATTCTTTCGAAATTACCTATAAAAATAATCACCAAATAATTTTGAAAAAAGAAGTACAATCATCCTTAAAATTATTATTTTTTATCTTTTTATTCTTCTAACTAATGGCTTTTTTCTATTGACAAGTGATACGTATCCGATCAATAAATAAAAGAAAATCCAATCCATAAATAGAAGAACGTATTTTTTTTACTTTTTACAATTTCTTTCTTCTTTTTAAGAAATATTATGATGATTGGAATAGTAATTAACCTTTACCACAAGAAATGGGGATAAATTTTAATCCTTACAAAAAAATTTAGTGACGGTTTTTTTCAATTTGACATTTTTTTCTTTTTGGAACACTAAATGGAAAATTTTCCATATAAAATTATTATTTCTATACGTTCACTTTTCTCACAAAAATACGATTGTAAAAAAAAAATTTATTTGAATCATGATAATTAAAGAAATAAAAATTTAAGAACGGAATTAAAATTCTAATTACTGAAAATTTTTTAATTATAAAGAGATTCTTTTTTAATTTACCAGCCAAAATGAACGTTTTTATAGTATTTTTATTGGTTTTTTTTTCTTACTTACAAACTAAATTATAAATATGCATGTACAACAGTTGTAAATTATTTGTTTTCATATAGTTATATTGTATAACCTAACACTTGAATTTACTAAATTAATTAAATAAAAATATCAAATCGTATGTTTCGAAATAGGTGTCACCGTATCTGATTACAAATTTGCATGATTTTTTTTTTATTATAACAATTAAATTTTACAAAGCTGTTTAATCGTTATATAATTAAGATTAAGGATTAAATATAAATTATTATAAATGTGTTTTATAAATAGTAATTAAAGCATTTAAATAATTTAAAAGCGTGAAATATTTTAAAACAATTAATCGATTAAACGTAAAGTAAAGAAAGAAATTTCAGAATATTATTTTCTGAAGTCGTCCCTCATTTGTAAGACAAAGTTCCGTGTCCGGAACTTCACATTTAAGAGGGTGCAAAGAGGCTTGGGTTGAAGAAAAGAATGAAGTCATACAGGGGGAGAAAAATGTCTTTTCACAAGGGTGTAGTATGGGGGAGTAATGCATATTACAAGAGACTGCAAAGAACAAGGGGGGTGGTGGTGAAGGAGGGTTTTCTTGCCAATAACTCAGCACCGCTAAAATACATAATCCCGTGTTTTACAACTTTCCCAGGCGACACGTTAATTTCTATCACTTATTAACACTCCTGATAAGCCATACACTGCCTTCGTGAAAAAATAATAATAATAATAAAAAAAAAATGTTAATCTACCGTAATGGCTTAAACAAGCTTTACCCACGGGGGCTTAAAAAATCCTACCGTAGTGTTTATTTTCCTATCCTCAATGAATTCAACAACACTTAGAGTGCTAACATATTATTTCGTTACCAACCCTTCCGTATAGAGACAGCTACTGTGTTCTAAATACCCATCGTATCACCATATCGTATTTTAAATTGATAACAATCAATTCAGATCCCTTCCTGCCTTTAATATTTCTATACATTTCCCTTATGTTTTGAGCAAAAACTTAAAAATATAAATAAAAAAAAATAGATAACATGGATACCAGTTGAATCAAACATTTATTTATAAAAAAAATCTTTTTAATTTCACATTAAAATTATTCATCATCAACACCTAAAATTTATTTCCTATAAAAGATCGATTAGAGTCATCTCATCTTCAAAACAATATCTTTGTTTACTTCCAACTTTTGACTAATGAAACAATAACACGTGTACCATATAAAAATAGTAATACCTTAAGGATTTTAAAGCAATTCTTGTGAGAAAAATATAAATAAATAATACAAAAAAAAGAAATAGAAATAATAAATCTACCACATTTAAAATAATTTCTTCATAAAAAAAAAAGACTATAATTTAAATTAAAAAAAAGAAGATAATTTAAGTATAATTTATTTTAATTACAGCTTAAATAAAAGGTTAAAATTAAATTAAAAATTTAAATAAAGTCCATGAACTTAATTCTAAAACTCTTAAATTCAATTAAATTTGAAGAGGCAAAAATTTTAATACTGTTTTTAATATCGAGTGATGGAATTGGTGGGAGTTTGTTAACAAGATTCATTATATTAATAAACAAAATATATTTATTTAGTTGCAAGGTACACAGATTGTTCATATTGTTCCATTTTGTCGACAATTTGTTTTTTTTAATATGGTTCACTGATTAATTTTAAGAAGTAAAAATTTACATTAATATAAAAGTTTTAACTTTTCAGGAAAACTAAATGGTTAACTTTAAAGGTATTCCAATTATGAGAAAACGATTTTAAAATTACAAGATTGTTTATATGCTGCACCTATAAATATAATAAACTGCTCACAAAGTTTTATATTTTCAATACATTTGAAAATCATTGTTTTTACCTTAAATAAACCAAAATTTTATAAATTTTTTTCATATTTCAATAGTAATTTAAATATCTTAATAAGAGAAAAGAATTTTTCTAATTTGGTTCAGATTCAAAATTGAAGATTAAAAGTACAAAATAAACTCTGTTCTACATATGAAATAAATGACGTAATGGAAATAAGATAATAAAAATGAGATATCTAAAATCTAATGAAAGGAAAATTATTTTAAAATAATTTTACATATTTTATTAAGTACGTTAGTACTTAATAATTGTGTAGTTAAACAATACTTTTTAACCGTATTGGAGTTATTTTTGCAAAATATTTCATCGATTTTTTAAACAATCTCATAATTATTACAAAGATAACGGTTTAATTCATGAGAAATAAGACTTAAACTTGGGAGTAGGAATACAGTATGTAAATTTTGTAGTCTATAAAAAATTTCAACCTTAACGGCATTCTAATTCAGAACCTTCTGATGATTGACCCTAGGCCCTATTTTAAGTAGAAAGTTTAAAAAGTAACATATTTACAATAAACTATAAAAATGTAATCGTTTAATTACTTACAAATGTATATTTTGTAATTGTATTGTTTTTTTTTATTTAATTAATTTTTCCTAAATGTAATTTTACTTACTTATTCGTATTGTAACAAGTTGATTCCCAATTACATTTATTTTTTCATGACGGGTGAAAAATTAACTTTGTAGCGAGTAAAAAATATGATGAGGGTGAAAGGGATTCAGATTCGGAGCAACCTGGATGAAAGAAGAGACCATTCCGCCATGTAGACAAATTACTGATGATGGTTTTTTTCACATGATTTATTAACCATAAAAACTTCTTTTTTTAATATTTCTCGCTCTTAAAATTGTATAAAAATCAGCTTTTATGGTTAGTAAAAACAAAAAACAAAAACAATTAAAATGATCTGTCATTGATTTAAGTTTAATATTATAAATTAAAATTTAACTTAATTGGTTGAAGGAAGCAGATCATATCCAATGTATTTTATATTTTTTTATAAAAACCTTTGAGTATTGATTAATCTGCTGATGATATTTTAACATAGAACTGTGTACGTCGAAGTAAAAGATCATTGTGAAAGTATAAAAAGAAATAAACAACTTAAGAAAAACATAAATAAAGAATTGAAAACATTAATTAAATAATGCACAAAAACACGATGGCATCGGTAAAACATTAACGATACCCCACGTCCTACGTACCATAAGATTAATGTTTTTTTTTCTTTTTATTACTCCAAAAGAACCTTTTGATCACATTTACGGCGATTAAATGTTACTTTATCTACTCTAACAGCTAATAAGATGTTAAAACCAAAGACGAATAAAAAAGAAGTATTAATGAAAGAATAAACTTAAGAATTGGTAAAGTGGAAATGTCCAAACTTGTTGACAAAAAAGGCAAACAGTCCAGCTCATTTAATATAAAGGAAAAGAGGGTTTCCGCCCTAGCAATTACCCTTAAATTAATTCAATCAAACGTGCTTTCCAAACTAATAAAAGTTACCCTCTTTCTTTATAAAACCACAAGAAAGTTGAACGAATTTACAAGAATATATGTTATCCTTTCTCTGCTTTTAAATTAACTAATCCATAATTTAAAATTTCTTTCAAAAATAAATGTGATTATTAATAACCAATAAGGGAATACTCGTTTTAATTACATAAATCTTAAAAAAAAATAAAACGTATTAAAGATTTCATCAATTTCTTTTAATTAATGTTTATTTAAACAATTTGAAAATATTTACTACTTTTCATTACAGAAGAAATGCTTGTAATAGAAAAATTTAATAATTAAAAATAAATTTAAAAATATTCGTTATCAGTTTCTTTTCTTTTTTTTTCATTTATTCTACATTTTTCTTTTATTTACATTTACTCGACTAAAAAAATAACAATAAAATAAAATAAAAGTTACGTAAACTTTTTTCGCCTTTCATAGATTAATTTAACAAAGAACTTTTAGAAATGTTATGTAATTATATTATTGAACGCATAGAATCTCAAATAATTGACGGCGGAAAGAGTAAGTAAGGAACAAAGACTGTTGATAAAATATATGTAAAAAGGAAGATAGAAGAATTGAAGAATAAAAAGGAAGGAAAAGGACATTAAGGATCTCAACAATCAAAACGGCGTTTTAAATAAAAGTTTTATTAGTGAATAAAGGATGTCTTAACTCCTAACGTATGAAAATACTAAACAATCCGTTGATCACAGACTTAATTGTGTAACTTTTTTTTCAATTTGAAACCAATTTAATGTTAATAATAAAATTCAAAAACTATATAAATTTATTAAAAAAAAATTATTCCAATTTTATCTCAGTTAAATCTGTGATAAGCAAGTGAATTCGGTCAGAAGTGGTTAACACGTGAATTTCTCAAACATTAAG
Source organism: Lycorma delicatula (assembly GCF_047948215.1). NCBI lineage: Eukaryota > Metazoa > Arthropoda > Insecta > Hemiptera > Fulgoridae > Lycorma > Lycorma delicatula. The sequence goes on from NC_134459.1 coordinate 115,382,064, forward strand.
TAATAAAATTATTTTACTTCAGTCTTCAAGTTTCCTCAGCCATCATTATTTTATAATATATCAGAAGATCGTTGCTAGTAATTTCTAATTTTAGAGCGAGAAAGAGAAATTATCCAAAAAAAAACAAAAATCAAACCAGACATATTGCTGTTATATGTTCATTTAAATAGACCATTTTTTAATTGAATTTTATAAAATTTACTATCTTAACCAAAGAATTTCATTTTTAACTTTCCTTGAATTTTCAAGGAATTTAAATAATTATTTAATTTATTGTTACTTTATATTTAAATTTATGTTCAAATAAAATTAATAAGATCTTCTTGTGAATATCTTTCTTATGATTTCATAAGAAAGCTACCTATTGTAATGGGTTACCATGATTCGACTTCCGGAAATTTCAACATATCTTCGCGTTTCACATCCCCCAGACCCGAAAACCACCGTCAGCTCAAACATTTATGAGCAAAATCTAAAAGTTCTAAATAAAATTGAAATAATTAAACAATAATATATTTCAATATTAAGCTTGATATATATATATATATATATATACGTAGGTATATATCAAGCTTACACTTATAAAACAATTCATTCCAGTTAAAGACTCGTTAGTTATTATTATTATTTCATCTCAGTTTCTAATATTTTATGTCAAAATACTTCCATTTTCTTCGAAATAGATTTGTAAAAACTAAATAACTGAGAGCAAAAATATTAAGAATTTAACCGATAAGAAAATTAAAAAAAAAATATTTTTATGCACTAAATTCGAGGTAATAAGATGAATGAATTTACGACAAAAGAAAATTTGTAATACAGTAAAGAAGGTATGCTTAAAACATTTGTCCCGGTTAGAAATGAGTAACTAACGCAGTTTTTAAAGTAAATTTGTAACATACTTTAAAATTTAATATAAAAAACGAATATTACATTACTAATCTACTGCAGCATAAAGAACGTACTCCAAAGATTTTTACGAATAATGTTTCTCCCTAGTGCGTAATTAAACATGATAAAGGTCAATGACACTATTCAACGTGTATAATACGATTTAAATGTTAGATACATTATTAAGATGGACCAGCAGTCAGTCCATTGTATCGATAGGAAATGATATCTAAAGTGAAACACCTGAGCGGCTAACCGGAAGCGGCCAGATTTGCTCATGACTCATGGGCAGTGGGCCCTGTCTCCTCGCGGGTTCCCACACAATGAATCCAGGAATAGGACTTGCCCACACCTCGACTACTCCCGTCACCGTGATCCTCCGCCCTTTACTGTGTCCCCAAGGCCGCTTCCGTCGGTCGGCAACGGCGGCACCTAACCGGCACCCATAGTGTTCAATCCATCCTCCAGAACGCTTTCCTTCACCGTGTCTCCACTTCCTAACCGGATACAGTAGTAACTACAATGATTTCGTCATTTCCTTCGATCTAATTAATTATTATCTTCAAACTATCTCATTTCCTATAAACAGTAGTAAACCGAAATAAACTACGCTTCCCGTTTAAAGGTAAGGTTTATTACAACGAGCAGAAACTACAGTCTTTAATTTTAAAATCCCCTTTTATAATGTAACAATACATTTATTGAAATTTACTCATGCATGCATATGAATTTTAACATAAACGCACACACAAACATATACTAACGGTCCATACAACAATCGAATGTTAAATTTACTCATTAAATGATAAACTGACCGAAACTAATCGACGGTACTATGATTAGATTATAGATATTTCTTAACACAGAAAATACGTAAACAAAATATTTTCTAACTAAAAAACGCAATATTTATCTTCTTCTAAACGGGTAGAATTTTATCACTTTTTGAATCTCGTTAGTGTAAAACATTTTAAGAAAGAAATCAACCAATTATATTATTCATCGTAAGATAAGAAACAAAGTAATTATAAAATATTGCGTAATTTTCATGTTTAAATCAACAAAATTATAATATCTTAAAATTTCAATGGTTTAATTTCAATCAAAAATGTAGTCATTCAGAATATTAGCAAGATAAAATGCAAATGCTAATTTGTAAAACTAAATCCCATACAGTATACAATTTCAATACAATTGAATCTGTTTAAATTGCAGAATACAAGTTTAAACTTCTCAAAAATTTTTTTTTTTTAATTTCTATTTTAGCATGCTTCTTTTTCCGGTCATTATTATTTTATTTTTATTACAAGTAAAATTTTAAAACAATAACATATAAAATACAAAAAATTCATAACTTAGAACAAACCAAGTCTATTAAGCTCCTTATCATCGATAAGTCCTAAAAAAATAGAAAAAAAATCTTCCAGGACGTAAGACAATTATAAGATAAACAATATTACTACCTAAGATTTGAATAAATAGACCTTTTTAATCAATACTAGAAAACTAATAAGAAAAGTCGTGTAAAATAAATAATCAACATTAGTATTTGAAATAAATAAAATCAGATAATTAGGCTATATATAGAGTCAGATGCCATTTGGTCAATATTTGTAATAAATATTAATTAAATATGATTATTTACAAAATGTTTATTATTTTTAATTATTAATTCTAAATTAAATTAGATTCTTTGTAATGAAATAAAAGCCTTATACAAAAACATATTAGAATTGGTCAATAGAAAAGGTTAACCACACTACGAAAAGCTCTGATGAGAAATTCTAGTTGGAAATAGACCAGATGGCCTGTCAGTGAACCATATATTACTACATCCTATTGTACTACTGATAACCTATTCTAGAAAAAAAAAAGAACGGACATTGTGTAAAACATATAAAGAAATTTTTCATTAAATAACTAATATTCTAAGCTATTTGGGTTTTTTTTTTAATTAAAAAGTGGCATAATTTGAAAAAATACTTATTTCAACCAAAAGGTTTATTAATTAATTTTATTATTTGTACCAAAATATTAACAAACTTTTCATTTTGTAATTAAATTATTTTATTTTATTTCTAAAAGGATGTTATAAGATTTAAAACAAAATTTGAGATAAAAACAACTATTTATTTCCCTTTTTCATAAATTTCTACGTTTGCTATGACGGTTAAAATATTTCTTAAGCTATGAAGTTGGCCCAAATAATTTTTTTTTCAAAAATAATTAAGCCTGTGCTATCAAAAATTTAAATTGACGATTTTTGTATTTTATTTTAAGTGAACTTAAAGAGGTTTCCTTTAACCCGTTAGTCACTTAACCTACTAGGCATATTATACAATTATCAGCCAGAAAATAGAATAAACTGATCTTTTGAAAGGGAGTAACAAATCACACCGAAAATGCATTGACTCAGCATCTTCAGCAAGGCTTTATCAAGAACCAACAACCCACAGAATCCAAAAAAAGAAAGAAGAGATTAAGGATAAATGGTTAAAAACGACTGAGTACCCGTGGAACATCAGTTATTTATCAAGAATTTTCGGTTGATCAGTTTAAATATAAACTGCAAAAAAATTCGTTTCCTTTACAAATTAGAGAGCTATCCAGGAACGTAACAAAGTTCCTAGAGTAAATACCTTGCCCGTTCCCGGATTTATATGGTGTGTGGAAGTGTCCAACTGTAACATGAACAACCAGTCCTCGTAAGCAATAATATGAAAAAAACTAGTTGCATCAAAGGTTTGAAAATCAGTCATTCAAAAAAAAAAAAAATAGGTTGGATGACTTAGTAAAATAAATTTTGTAAGATTCTGAAGTGGAAAGGAACCGGTTACTATTCCATGTAAAATAACCTTTTTTTATGTATTAAGTAATTAATTTTTTTTTTAATGTATTAAGTAATTAATACATAATACAATACTGTACATACTACAATGCTACCAAATCTTTATATAGTAGTAAATTATATCAATTATAACCGTTCATCAATGTGCCCTTAAATTGATTTTTTTAATAATTATATAGCTTCATAAATAGCTACAGATAAATCACTTAAATTGTTTTCATATAGAATTATGAATTAAATACATATAAAATTATAAATTATAATAAAATTTATACATACGTTTATAAATTATATAGGTTGTAAAGCCATGTGAAAATACCGGTAATAAAGAACATAAAGAAAAAGTTTTTTTCAAGAAGACGAAACTGGTGAGAACTATAAGAAAGTAAGAGGTTAAGAGACTTTAAAAAAAAAATAGAGAGCAGTATAGAATGTCATCAAAGGAGCAAAGAAATTGATATTGCACGATCTCACGAGTTAACCCCCGGATCCCGCCGGAAACCGCAAATTCACCTTCTCAAGAAATCCAACTCCCCTATTGCAGCTACTATGTACAGTAGACTACACAGCTTCTTAAACAATATCTCAGTCTCCTTCACATTTTGTATTTTTTATAACTTGCTCTTGAATGCCACACACACACACGCACGCACACACAAACGCATGAACAAACACTACCACAATCATGTATACATGTAGCACTGAATTAACCGACATAAAAATTAAATTAAATATTCCCCCTTTCAATACACAAACAAAAACTCAACCATTTTTTTTAATTTATTTATTTTAATTCTGTTTTTTGACTGATTCATCTGCTATAAAATTGATTAAATATTTAAATATAGCTTATACATCCATAAAGATATAAAAATTAAAGACTTCCGTACTTTGTGAAAGGTCTAAATATTTAAACCTTATTTTTCTTTTCAAATACTTTTCCTGGAAAAACGACTTCTTATTTTCATACTGATATTAATTTCTGAATATTCTTTTATCTTCGCGTGAATTTCGCGAAGTATTTATAAGTTACCATAATAAACAAAAAACTTCTTAAACTTTCATAACCCAAAGCACTTATATAACATTTAAATAAATTACATGCTGTACAAAAATTACGCTACGAAATCATGATTCATATATTTTTTTCAAAAACCACACGCGTGCATGAAAACACATCAAAGGTACCAAGGGCTATAGAGGAGGTTGAAAACTTGACTTTAAGAGGTGGTAGTTTGTGGACTATCCGTAATAGTTAACATTTTAATCAGATTGGTCCCTCGTTTATGTCTTTACTAAATAATTTGTTTTTGGATTCAAATTAATAACAAATCTTGGTCAAACGCTCATAATGTCATATCCACAACTGAACTCGTCATCTAACAAGAAAGAAATATACAACTGCTCCTCAGTAGATAAAGTTATATCATAGTATAATCTGAATATACGTATATATTACAATTTCAAAACAAAAACGTATGCTCCACAATAAATAATAAAATTAATTAAGTTGAATATTGTTTTTCTTTGACTATAATAAAGCATTCTGACTTCCACATTGATATTTTTTTAAATATACTAAGATTAATCCGGTATTTCAATTAATATTATTGTATACGTGTCAATTATAAATTTTCCAATTTCAAATCTTTCAGTAACCTGGCTCTTTTTTTCATTTTATTACAATCAGCAATTTTGCATTTCACTATAAGAATATTACACGTACAGAAGTTCCAGATTAGAAAATTGTTTCAAGATCTAGTGTAAAAGAGTAAAAAAATACTGAATAGCTGAAGAGGGAAGGAATAAAAGATATAATCTCATCGTAGTTAATACTAAATAAAATTTCATAATTTTTTAACCATTAATTTAATACTTTCCCGTCCCTTTATAAGGCATTATTATATAAAAACCAATACTAAGCTTTAATGGAACTCAAAAAGTAAAATTTGAAAACTTATATATATATATATATATAAAATGTATTTTAATAAATAATAACCGATACTAAAATTTTGATACAATGCACCATTTAAACTTATAACTGAAAATAATACTTTTTTTAAATTGCAGATTAATTAACTTTCATGAAAACTTTTAATAATTTTACACAATAACAATGCATCTATTTTTCAATTCAAAATACATTATTAAAAGAAGTATTCAAACAAAATCCAAGAACAATAAAATAAAAAACTGGGTATTCAGTTTAAACATTAATTTAAATGCAGAGAATGAATTTTTTTTAAAAATTACATCTTTTAAAAATTGTCTTTATTTGGTAGTTTTATAGATTGCTTTATATAAATTACAGTTGTTTTTTTGTAATTTCAAACGAAAAATTTAACGATTTTCGTAAGAAGTAGACTATGCAATTAAAATCTTTAAAATACAACCATTAAAAATGTATAATTTAAAAAAAATAATAATAATAACAATGGGGAGATAAAAGAAAACCCACCTTCATTAAAAAAAAATTTAACATGGTCTATGAAATACGTAACTAATAGTCGTCATTCTTATTTTATTAATTTTATCATTAATTAAATAAATTAAAAATACGCTTGATTAAAAGCAATGAGGTGAAAAAAAATAAATTTTAACAGATTCTAAACGTATTTAAAAAACCTTATAATACCGAATTGAAATATCTGCAACTCAAATATTTACACGGTTAGATCTGTCATATCGTTACCATCTAAGTTTATCTTTTCCTCTTTCACTCTCCTACCTATTGTTCTCTTTCTCTCCAACTTGCGCAGTTATGTGGGTAGCGTCTCGGCGTTTCATGCGGAGGTTTCGGGTTCGAATCCCGGTCAGGCGTGGCATTTTTTTATATGCTACCGAATTCCACCGGGCTAATGGCCGTAACTGTTGATTCACGCTCTTTCGTAAAACTGAATTAAAATCCTTAATTGTGTCTACAAGATATAACAAGAATCTATAGAAAAGGTTTTTTTTTTTAATTTTTTCAACCAAATATAACATCAGTGTTCAGTCTGATATTCAGAAGTATACGTAATCGCCTTCTGATTTAAAAAAAAAAATTTTTTCTAGTCAAACAATTACATAAGAACAAAAAATTACATTTGAATACTAGATCGTTGATACTGATGTTCTTTGGCGGTTGGGTTTCAATTAACCACACGTCTCAGGAGTAGTCGACCTGAGTTTGTTCAAGATTACAAATTTACCGGTACAGTTTTAGACCAAAGACGAAAGTGGACCATAACTAATGGTGGACAAAAATACTGGTGGACGTTAAAAAGAAATAGACAAACAAAACAGTGGACATTAGATTTTTTGTGGACCTCAGTGTAAGTGGACTTTACCGTGTGGACCAAACGTCCGTTAATCTGTTACACTAATAACTCGCTAATGACTCTAATTGCGACTATAAATAAAAGTATTAAAAAAATAAAAATTACAGGCATTCTGTTTTTAATCGTAATAGATAGCAATTTTACTAAAGGGGACATTTGATATTTATTATCGGTAAAACAAATAGAATAAATTATATAAAAATTAGAATTTTTAGTATAAAATATTCATAACGACTCTAAATCTAATGCGTTCAACAATTGGGAAAATTAAACGTAAATCAAATTAATGTAGTAATTTACCTAATAATTAGTAAGAAAAAGCTCTTTAGAATCGTTTACAAACAATTAAAATCAGAATTACATGTACGTTTCGATTGTTAAAGTATAATTAATCGATATAAAAGAATTAATAATAAAACGTAAAGAAAGAAAATAAAAAGACCAACCAAATCAATAAACAAAAAGGCCAACATTTATGAAGCATTATAAAAAAATGTATTTGTACCGTTTTATTCTTACGTTATATGTATATAAAATAGTTGTTAATAAATACATATTGTTTATACGTATAAAAATAGTTGTTTAGATTACACCTAAGACAGTTTTAAGGAATGTAAAAAATAAAGTTGTATGTATTCTTACCAATAATAATACAAATATATCAAATAAGATTTTAAATTAATAATATATTAACAGTGAAAATTTTATCTTTATGTACACAAACCTTTTTAATTAGCCTATGATAAAATAATACAATACAAATTGTACAACATGCTTTATAAATAAAACATCACAATAACTTTAACAAATTTCCATAATTTAACTTGAAAATAGGAAAACCATAAACAAAATCACTAATGGTTTTTGATCATAAATTTTTCTACATATATATAGCAATATTTTAATATAAAATGAATCTCTACAATTACGAATATTTTTAACGACTCCACTTTGTTTTTTAATAATATAAAGTATTTTTTTAATGATAAAAATTAAATATAATTTGACTGAAGAAAGTTAACTATAAAAATCAATTAACGTTAAATATCGAGCTAAATTTTTCAGTTATATTCTTGATTATTTATGGGAAAATACGTAATAAAAGTTGTAATTATCACTAAATATAAAAAATTTGAATATTTTACAAACGTAGAGAATGATTTGACAACATCGCTTAGCGTCTTAAAAAAGGGAGTGTAGCGCAAAAGGAGGGTAATACAAAGAAATCAAACTTCGAGGGGGGTAAAAACCGGAAGGAAGAAAAGAAGGAACTTGCTTACAATGCACCCCTATAAACTATAAGATGTTTAGTTGTAACGGTCGTACTACGTTTAATTCTCACAGGTAACAATCGATGCTTTTCGCTCTCCCTTATAAGAATTCTGACTACCTAGCTACCCGCTTACAAATCAACCGAAGGAGACCCTTTTCTATAATGCCAAGAAGTCTTCAACGACCAACCGGTTCCGTATCAAAAGAGCGTCTTGAGAAACGACCGTTGAAGTCTTAAGTCAGTACAGATTTTTTGTTCGGCTGAGCTTAAGAAGGGGAAGAAACGAACGTTCTCCTTTACGCACGCGTCTTTCAAAGCACTGGGTGTGTCATGGGGGTTGGTTCTACAATTCCAAGTCAGTTAAACGTTGGAAAACATTTTTTAAGAAAGTAACGTACAAAAATCTTTTCTTCTTCAAACCTATATATATATTATATTTTTTTAAATACAAATAAAAATCTAAAAGACCAGATAGGAAAAAAATATTAAAAAAAACAAGATATTTGCCTAAAATCGATTAGATGTACACAAAATATAATATATTTTTTCTAATAACTGTAACAATAAAATAAATAATTTTTAATAAAAGTAATCATTGTTGTCATTAATAATAATTAAAGCACTTAATAAAATGTTCATTATTTTGTCTACAAATAAATTCACCGAATTAAATATAATGGAAAGAAATACACAAAATCTGTAACCCATTTACTCGGGGAAAAATTAATTTTTTTTACACATTTTCAGAAATATAATAGTTCTCCGTTTCGAATCTCGATCAGGCATTGCATCTTTTCATATACTACCAACTTCCACCGGGCTAATAAACATGGCTGTTTATGCCCGCTCTTTCATAAAATATATATATCTATATAATCTATAACAAAAAAGTTATATTCTGTTGTATATAAAGCAAAACAAAATAGTTATAATAGTTCGAATAACATTATAATTAGAATTCAAAACAATCTGAAATTACAAAACACGAATTTTTTGTAATGAATTCCTTTTTAAAATAACTCTTTATCAATTTCAACAATTTACTATTTTTTAATAATTAGTAAGATTTTATTTAAGTTTACCAATTTATTATTTTAATTCTTCTGATGTATTCTAAAATATTTCTTCCTAACAGAATTCCTGAATATCTTCTAAAAACTTTAATATATTTTTTTACGTAATGCAACTAACTGAACAAACCAAATCAATATTATTTGATTGGATTACATTACTAAAACCAAAGATCTGATGTAGACACCATATGATTTACATGTACGCCTATTAAATTACATATATTTTTTATTACATTTTTTTTTTTTATTGAATTATTATTATTTATTGCAAAATCTTTTTTTACAATCAGAGGTTAATTAAAATGAATATATTTAAATTTAAAAAAAAGGAAATGAAGTCGGATTCGAGCCGATGTGCCTTTCCTTTGTAAGATCCAAACATTTCATTAAATAAAAATTTTACTGGGCTATAACTCTGGAACCAAAAAAATAAGTACCACTTTTGATATATCGCTGAAAAACTCTCAATGAGAGCTTATTATTGCAGTAAAGAAAAAGTCCAAAATTAATTTTTTTGGATTTTGGGCTTTTTTGGACAATTTTGATCCATTCGATTGAAATAAAAAGAGGAGGTGCACACTTAGATGTTACAGCAGTCCGAAATCCAAAATTTCAACATCCTACAACTAATCGTTTTTGAGTTATACGAGATGCATACGTACGTACAGACCTCATGCCGAAACTAGTTAAAATGGATATTTCCGTTGAAATATAAAAACCGAAATTTTTCGCGATCACAATACTTCCTTTACTTCGTACAAGGAAGTAATAATATATAAAAAATTTTAATTAATAAGAAATTTATATAAGTCCACGATTAGTAGAAGAGAATGCATTAATGTCTAAATAAAAACATTTTTTTATTCGATAATTTATGAATTTCATTGAATAGGGATAAAAATTTTAAAAGAATAATTATTATTATTATTAAATAATAATTATTATTATTAATAAATAATAATAACAATAAACTGTACTAAATTTAAAATATTACAAAAGGAATATTATTTATTATGGTTCAAAACATTTTTTGTTGTAGGTATGGAAATTATTTTCGGTGAAAAATTTTCTATAATTTTATGTTAGTAACTAAAAATATTGATATTTAAAATTTTCTTAAGTTAATCATAAATTAAAAATTATTTTAAATTCAGAAATAAAAAGATACATAATAAAAACAATAAGAAAAAACATAAAACTTTCCTCACATTCAAGCGCTCGAGATTGACCTGATTTAAATTGTTATTTTTCTAGCCGTTATTATCATATTTACTTCGTAATATGAAAATATGGATCGCATTAAATGATAGCAAATAATATTTTTAGAAAAAAGTGATTTCATAAATAAATTACAACGTAAAATTAAAGAGAGACAACGGTAAGTGTTTCAGTGAATTTTTTCTTTTTTTTACGAAGAGATATATGATAAATGAGACAAGCAATAAATCAACTTAGCGGTAAACTTGTTTAATATAAGGCTCGTAGCACTAAAAGGCTATAACCACTCGTAGCAACTAAACTGACGAAATATAAACATCAATTGATTAAGGTGAATAGCTTTGAATATTTCACGATGACGACTAACTTAAAAATAGATACACTTGGGAGATAAACTTTGACGACACCCACTGATGATCGTCGAATCCCGGATGGGAACCGACACTCGGCTCAGGACGCGGGTGACGTCTCTCCCTTCAGCTAATGAGGAAACGGAAAGAACCGGACCTGAACAAGGGACGGATCAGACCGGACAAGGCTTGTTGAATTCATATTAATTACCTCCTTACGGCCTAACTATGTTGGAACACAATTTGCTCTCTCTCCCGCCAGTTGAGGACAACTCCGCGTATCGCATTTCACACAAACAAACGACGCCAAACTGCCGCTGTTATTCTGCACAATATAAAGCGTGTATAAGTACAGCGTAATTAATTAAATATTGCCGTAGAAATGCATTTAAATCAACTATTTCCTGCTTTAATTCGAAATGGACCTATTTATACTTAAGTACCAAGACGTAGTATTAATATAATGCAGAATAAATTATATGTAAACTATCAGAATTAAAACACAACAAAGATCTATTTAAATATAACAATTTAAATTACTATTAGCTTTAAATTCACGCAACAAGATAACAACAGATCCTTAAATTAATTTTTACACTTCGTCGTACTTAATAAAAATTATTATAATAAAAAGTACTTAATAAAAATTATTTCAACATTTATTCGGAAAAAAATTTGTTTATATATATATTTATTCTATACTTCTACACTTTTAGGTAAATTTCAAAAAGATTCTACCTATTGTAATGGGTACCATGATTCGACTTCTGGAAAATGTCGACATATCTTCGCGTTTCACATCCCCAGACCCCAAAACCACCGTTCGCTCAAAATTTTATATATACATATACATTTCACTTCCTCGTGGACACGATAAGTGTCGTAATTTTGCGCCAATCACTTTCAAATTGTCCCTTAAAAATAACTCGTCCTAAAATCTCGGTCGAGTTCGTTAAGGCCAATACTGGACCACGGGGATGGAAATGGAGGGTGAAGTTTTTGAAAAAACAAAATATCGCTATAGCTTTCTTATTAAATAAAATATCAAATTCGTTTAAAGTTACTACTATTTTTTTGGAAAAGGACTTAAAACTTATGTAAGTAAAGGTTTTTGATATCACCTACCATTAGCTCAGGGGTTGGTAAAAATGGGGTTTTGAAGATAAAAAAAATTCATAGCTTCCTTAATAGGAACAGAATCGAATCGGTTTAAAGTGGTCGTTTGTCCTCTAAAATTTTAGTTTGAAACAATTTTTGATATGACCAACCCTTACGGCAAGGGATGACCAAAATGTAGCTGGAATTGTAAGAAAAGTGGGGCTAGTATACGAAACATGTGAAACTTTTTTCACACGCAATTATTGTCGTATTGAGTAAATTTTGAAGTTTTTCTTAACTTTAAGGTGAAAATCTTTCTTATTCCCTACTTAGCACCTGTGAAATCTACCTCCGTCTTCCGGCGTGCCGAAAGGAATTTTTTTAAATATTAGTAAGAATTTCTATTAAAAAATTCCAAGTACGTAATCAGCTAATACTTAATATAATATAATTATCATTTTGTCACGGAAAAAAGACAACTACATTTACGGAAAAATGAAAACATGTTTTTTTGTTAAAACTTATATTAAAGAAAAATAAAACAGCCAGTTGTAATTAACAATTACTAAATAAATTCAACTTCTCAAAAAAGGAGATACAGTTGGATACATTTTTTATTTTATTATACATTTTTCTTAAACATGCCGAAGAAATGGCATTAAAAGGTACCAAATTTGTTAGAAAAGCTTACATTTTTTTATCAAAACTCGACTGATGTGAAGAACTTTTCACTTTATATGCTATGTTTTATTCTATGCTAATCATTTATTTCCAAACATATATCAATTTTTTTTTAAACTTATTTATAGATTTTTTTAAAATTATTTTTACTAAAAACGTAGGAGGTTTTATCGAATTTATTTTTCAGTTTTTTTTTTTTTTAAATCAGAGTAAAAGCTTCGAAATGATCATTAGAAATAATAATTTTACCTATTTAAAAAGCGAGTCGCTTTTTAATTTTTTTTATCCATGTAATTACATTTTGTCCGTTAATCAACATTTTTTCTTATTATTTTCCGTCTTCTCTTCCAATGTAATATTATCTACTATATTTTCATCAATTATTAAATTAGCTAAATCGAAATGCCTCACGTAATATATCACCTACCACTTTTTAAATTCTTCTTGCGGTAAGAATTTTCTCAAAATTTCACAATTTTTGTATAATATTGATTTTAGATCCGTTCTGGCTTAAATTTTTCAATAAACCTTTTTACATGAACCCTACAGAATTTTAAGCTACCTTTGGCGACAGTAAAAAACAAAATTATTCTTATTTATTAAGTCAAATATTATTTTACATTGTAAAAGAAAAGTTTGAATTATTTTCTTGTTATATTATCCTATATTACACTAATAAACTCGAAAAGAGACTATTTATTATATCCGATTAAAATCCTTTCCAGTTCCCAAAGTTTCATTTTCATGTCATTAAAAATCAATGCCATATATAAACTGTATTTAAATAATTTTTTTTCATTTTTTTTTTTTCAATTTAAATGTTGACGAATGCAAATAACTTTTAAAAAGTTTAGTTACATCGTTTTTACTTCCTGGTTCGAGTACAAGAAAGTTCTGTTATCGCGAAAAAATTCGGTTTTCAGATTTAAACGAAAAATATCCATTTTGACCATTCCTGAATCCATTTTAATTAGTTTCGGCGTGACGTTTGTATGTAAGTATTTATGTATATGCGTACGTATTTATCTCGCATAACTCACAAACGATTAGCCGTAGAGTGTTGAAATTTTGGATTTATGACTGTTGTAACATCTAGTTGTACACCTTCTTTTTTTATTACAATCGACTGGACCAAAGATGTCCAAAAACGCTCAAATTCCAAAAAATTTCAATTTTGGACTTTTTCTTATTTGCAGGTATAAGCCCTCATCGACAGCTTTTCAACGATACATCATAAGTGATACTTATTTTCATTGGTTCCACAGTTACAGCCAAATAAAATTTTTATTAATGAAATATTTAGATCTTACAAGGAAAAGGCACATCGGTTCGAATCCGACTTCATTTCCTTTTTTTTAATTTTTTTTTTTTTTGTAATTTAAATATATGGTTTATTAATAATTATTAACCTCTGATTTAAAAAAAAAAAAAAACGATAAATAATAATTCAATAATAACAATAAAATAAAACATATGAAAAATAATCAGAAGTTATTAGTGAAATAAAATTTTATGTAGTTTTCTAAATGTGTATATGTAATTTAATAGGCGCACAAGGAAGTCATGTGGTGTCCATATCAGATTTTTTTCATTTGGTAAATCAAAATGTCATCCATTGGATTAGTATTTGGACACAATGGCCGAATTCACTAGTTATATGAATCTTCATGTATATATTTTATCCCTATATACTAGCAACATTATAAAATACAGTGATTTAGTATATAATTTATTTTTTGTCATGTAAAAAAAAAAAATCATTCAGAACTAAAATTAAATATATCTTATTAATTTTGTTTGACCACAAAATGTCAAACAGTTATTATATTACACTATAAATGTAAACGTACATACGTGTGCGTGCTAAAACACACACACACATATATATATATATATATATATATATATATATATACACACACACACACATACGTAAGTTTGTACACCGTTTAAACTACCGGCAAAGAACAAAAGTATGAAAAGAAAAACTTTAGATAATCCTTGAGACGACAAGAGTGGTTCGTATTATTTATTGATAAATATTTATCATTCCTTCATAATAAATATTTTTATTTATTTTTTCCTGTATAGCCTCCGGAAATCACAGTCAGGTTTTAACTTCAGAGGATGATATGCATGAGTGTAAGTGAAGTGTAGTCTTCTACAGTCTCAGGCCAACCATTTCTGAGATGTGTGGTTAATTGAACCCAACCAAAGAAAACCGGTATCCGCGATCTAATATTCAGATCCGTATAAAAGTAACTAACCGCCTTTAATAGGATTTGAACGTTGGAAACTCTTGACTTCGAAGTCAGCTGATTTCGAAACTAGACCAACTCGGTGGGTCAATTTATTATTTCTGAATAAACATTTTGAAGCGATGAAGATATCATTAAAACGGTTTTTTCGCAGTCACGTGTTTTTAATGATAAAATCATAGAATAAATAAAATGAATTATGAAATGGAAATATAACCATAAAAGCAGCCTATAAAAATAAATAAATAATTAAAAGGTACATAAAATGCGTTTATCTTTATAATAAAAACCAATTTTAATCTAAAGAATTCTATAAAAAATTCACTTTCACAAGTTTATTTCGTTTGAATGAACGAAAGTGAAATTACATCGTATATACTAATATGACAGTAACACTGATGGAATGATTTATGTTTAGATTAAATTAATAATATAGAAACAAAGAGAAATAAAGGGGAATGAAACAAGAGAGAATGAGCGAGTATCAGTCATCACTCGTGAATTCCTTCTATACTATCAAATAATATACATTTTCATAGTATGTATACGGATGTACTACGTATGAGAGAAAGCATTATAGATGACGGGAGTAAATATGTTGACACTGATACCTGATACTGCAATTAGAATGTCAATAAACAGTACCAAGTAACAGCCAGCCATATAACCTTGGGCATACTCATGCTCACAATAATCACAATGTCTCATGTCCTCCTGCCCTTTCCTGACGATATATTTGGTTTACATATAGAGATCGAGAGCATTACTCTGCAACTTGGGTAATAGGGACAGCAAACTAAAGGGAGGTACGAAACGAAAGGGATGTAATACATTTGAATTCGGTCGAGGTAAGGTGGGCGTGCATAAATCTAAGGCGTGAGGGTATGGGTTAAGTTGTTTACAACAATTCGGTTAGGCAATACGTCATTTTGCAAAGAGAATCAAGAAGAAGAAGAACAACAAGTGTAAAATTTACTACGATATTTTTGGGACTGTGCCAAACCGAACACTTTTCTTACTACATCCTAAATTTTCCTAACTCGCGAAGAAAATATAATAGAACCTAAAAGGAAAATCCTGAATTTAATACTAAATATGATTATTAATTAAACAAGTATGAACGAGTAAAAAATTATTGTCTATATACTCAATTACCATAATGTAATTAAATTACCATATATTTTATTATTACGTGTTTTACACTAACATGATAATTTTCTAAAATATTATTTAAAAAACCTGTAAATCTCTTATCTTTGCCTATTAAGGAATTAATAAATGAGAATTTGGAAGACCTGAATGTAGCTAGAACTTAATCATAAAAATCCTGTATAAGTTAGGAATCTTAGATAATCTTATACGAAAAATACATGCCTACACAGAATTACACGTTAAATTATAGATGTTGGAATGGTGAGAAAAATACCAGAAGTCATTAACAGGATAAAATCCCAAGTATATTATTTTCAAGGTAACTACTATACCTTCGAGGCATTACGTCAAACCACCAAGAAGTTTATTTTTCACCGTTAGAACTTAAAACTATACTCTGGATACTTAGAAATTAAGTTAAAATGTTCATATTTGAATAAGAAATACATTTTAAAACCTTAAATAAAAGGAAAAACTTGCTGATATAAGCTATCTATTTTCGTTACTTAATTTTTTAACATGGGAAATATATAACTAAATTTTTTAAGCACATACACACATACATATAATATGAAAGTATAGTAAGGTCCTTTTCTGTAATTTTTGATTTCTGATTTTTTTAGACAAAAAAATTCCTTGAATGTTGAAAATAACCCATTATTATTTTATATATATTTTTCCCCTAACGTGTAAGTTGCAATCTGTTGAACTAGTGAACAATAAGCAACCCCCCCCCTTGACAAATGAAAAAAAAACTACGGAACCAAAAAAATGAAAAATATGACTTGAAAAGCCAAGAAAATTGGCTTCAACAAAGACATAAAAGTTATATATGTATTCACAAACCAAAAAATTATAAATTGTATTTTATAAAAATTTTATTATAAACAAGATTTTTCTTACTTTCTTTGTCTTTTTTACCAGCACATTTATACACTCAAACATGTTCATACATAAAACTACGCAAATATTCATTCACTTAAATATTTTAAATGTAGGAAATTCAATGCGTAATGTGTTACGCATTACGTAATATTGTTACGACCTAATTAATATAATTAGTAAAGGGAGATATTATTAATTATTATAACAAGGAAGAAGAGTAGCAAAGAATGAATGAATGAGTAAAAATGAAATTAGAGATGGGTAAAAGGAGTATAGATTGGTTGACGGTGAAGGGGAAGGGAGATTGCGGCGTGAACGAGTGAAGAGTGACTGATGAACGGCTGTGTATAATTTTCAGCCCACAATACCATAACAGCAACAACAACAAGGAGACGGAAACACATATGAAATCACCCGTAGCAAACCAGTTAAAGACAATTTATTATAAGTTTTTATAATTGAAAGATGTGTGACATCCTCTAAGTTATATATTGTTTATAATTTAATAAAATAATAAAACTAACTTTATACTTTAATAGAGTCGTGTATGTTACATATTTATTTACAAGCGGGACAATTCATGTTATTTATAATAACCGTAATCCCTGATCGTGCAGTAATGTATTTTTTAATCAACATTAGACGGTTCATTTTTTTTACTATTTTATAGTTAAAAATTCTTCACTACTTTAATATATAAAAAATAAATCTATAAAAATTTCTTTTATTTCACCCGTTTAGTCCTTCAACAAGAGTCGTAAATTATCTTTGATGATTTGTTACGAAAGCCATTCTTTTTCCTCTTTAGCCTCCGACAATTACCGTCAGGTATTACTTCAAAGGATGATATGTACGAGTGTAAATGAAGTGCAGTCTTATACAGTCTCAGTTCGACCATTTCTGACATGTGTGCTTACTTGAAACTCAACCATCAAAGAACACCGGTTCCACCATCTAGTATTCAAATCCATATAAAATAATTGCCTTTACTAGGACTTGAACGCTGGAACTGTCGACTTCCAAATCAGCTGATTTGGGAAGACGCATTCACCACTAGACCAACCGGGTGAATATGAAAGCCATTCTGCTGTAACATGAAAGTAATTCTGCTGGATAGATTCTCCATTAAAAGAACTGGTTTATAGTTCGGTTAACTAATTCCACGTTCCACACAAACCCGGGAATGATAAGGATTTTTCTTCAGTAATCCTCATTATTTTCTCAATAGCTCATTCATTTCAGGAATAAATAAAATGATTTTTTTCAACGTTTATTTACCCTTCTGTACGAAGTCGGTTTCGGAGTTAAATTCTTTATGTTTGTTTTATGCCTCGATTATATCACCTTATCTCTTTTCACTTGTCTCTTATCTCTTCTCACTTATCAATTATCTCTTTTGTTATTTTCCGACTTCTTTCCCGAAATAGATTTTTGACCTGTCCTATTTACTAACCGTTGGCTTTACATAAATGTAATTTTATGTAAAGCACTTCGATCCTAAAACCGCATCAATTATACAAATCTAAATATTTGAAATTATATAAGAACGTTATCGCCTAAGCTGAATTTTGTTTACAGATACGTTGTTACATGGTTAAACTGATTTTTCAATTTATTTATGTTGATGTAAAGTAATGCAGAGTTAAATCAGATATATACTTTTATCATCGATTTAAGAAATTCGATAATTAAACACAATACAGATTTTTTTTTCAATTATTAATATATATTTTTTTTTTAATTAAGTAACTTATTCTAAAAATGTTTATTCTAATTTTGAATAGTATTTTTGCTTTTAATTTTATAAGCAAATGTGAGAAAATAAAGTTGTAAAATGTCACATACAAACAATTACAATAAATTTTCTTTAAAACAGTGTAATTAAAATACGTTTTTGATATTCTCAGGTAACATTATTAGTATGACGAAATCATAATAAATGTATCTTTATCGCCATAACAGAATAATAACAAAGACAATGAAGTAATAGATAAAATAAATATAATTACAATCAAAGAAAACATATGTAAACTAACAGAAATTCATTTCTCATAAAACATATGTTACATAAATCATTAAAAACTTGACTAATGTTTCAAAAGAATAAATGAGAACAAAAGAGATAAGTAAATAAAATATAGGTAAGAGCATGTGGTAAATTATATCAATGTACGGTTTCAGAATGAATATATAAAGAAATTATTATTTTTTAATTCTTTTTAGCATAAATATTATTTTCAAGTAAACACCGTTACTTTGCAATTATTCTTTAATGATTTGCAATAAAAATTTTTTAAAATAAATGGAGCAATTTTTATCTCGAATATTTTCTTTCGGTAAGATAAAAAAAATATATTTGAAATAAATTACACTATATCATTATATATTACGAAAAGATAAGATCTTATTTTTTTCCAATCTTTATACTTCGTATTAAAATCTTAATTCTTCCAATTTTATACTTTATGATAAAATCTAATAAGAATTCTAAAATAAGTAATTAATCAAATTATAAATAACAAATATAAAATCAAATAATAAATAAATATTATTAGCCTGTGACTGGAAAAAAAAACCTTTTACAATAAACAATAATAAAATAACAAAAGAAATTATGAAAAAAATCAGAAGTTATTGGTGAAATAAAATGTTATGTAATTTTTAAAAATAACAAAAGAAATTATGAAAAAAATCAGAAGTTATTGGTGAAATAAAATGTTATGTAATTTTTAAAATGTGTATATGCAATGAGTTGATAATACAACTGATTATTTAATATTATTGAAAATTATAATTTAGAATCGTATTATTTTTGGATTTTCTAGTTTAATTTTATTTAATTATTCTGGAATTTCTGTTTAATTTTTTCTACGTTAAAGTTAACTACATAGTGATTGAAAAATAGACCGTAAAATTAGAATTCAATAAATTATTAATGAACTAAAATTTTATGTACTTTTCATTTTTTTAAATGTGTATATGTAATTTAATAGCCGTACAAGGAAGTCATGTGGTTCCATATCAGATTTTTTTACTTTAATACCTTTCTCTCCTTAAGTACACGACATATCAATTCCTGGAGGATTGATTATCACTTTTCATAAGTTTTTGAGAATACACGATTTAGCAATACATAATGTATGGATAAGTCATATTATTTACTTAGATTATTTTGTGAGATTATTATTTTTTTTTTTTTGGAGCCTTTCTAAGATTGATCCAATAGCAATCTTGTAACTAATATGATTTAGCGGTTACATGAAAAACTTTATATGATTTTCATATCATACAATTCGATTCTAGGTTCTTGAGTTCTCTGATCGTCATGCTGGAAATAATTACGTATCAGTAGCCTCTCCAAGCAATAGTAACCGAAAAATAAATCTCTGCAGGACAACAATTAAGAAATAAAAGTAGAACCTGACGGTTCAGTTCCAACTCACCAGCCGTTGTTGAACATAAAGGGGCGTGATGTAAATTAAGAAACATTCAACCATATCAAATTACAAACATCTTTAATAAAATTTACTTCAAGAAAATATTTATTATGCGTTATCGATGTAGAAATAAATCGATACATTCAGATAACATACAATAATAATATTAAATTGTCAGCAATAAAGAAATCACAGACCGTATAATTATTAAAATATTAACAATTAATCAAGAGAATTGAAATTTAAACGGAAACTTGACACTTTTCGACATTTCAAATTTTTCTACCTATTTGTCAAACAATAGATTTCAAACGGAGCAGATAATTTCCAATAACATGTTTCAACAACACTACCATAATTAAACATTGAAATCTGGGAGGTGAAAAATTTCTTTGTCGAGATTAATTTGGACAAATTTTGACCAACAAACCGATATCGTGAAGATATCACGTAATTTCTTCATAAATCTTTCTTTCTTTTTTTCTACAGTATCTTCATCCTATTCATTTTCTAATAAAGCCGTTTAATATTTTGTGTTTTGCACAGGAACCAAAGAAACATTTTTTCAAAATACTTCTCAACATTTGTAACCTAATTTCTTAATCATTTTGACAATAAGTTGATACCAACGAGGAGCTAAAATATTTGTCACTTTAAATTCGATATAATATATCTGTCGTATTCTCGTATTGTATATCTTTTTTAAAGGAAGCAAAAGAGGTTAAATAAAGATTGTTTACAAAATTAAACTAATGTTTATTTAATTTTATCGATTAAACAGATGTTGTGGTTAAGAATGTCATAGAAAATACACACACACAAAACCACAGATGTATCTAGATATGTCGGGTGATATAGTCGGGACTATCTATCGATACGCGCACATGTTGCATAGTCCCACGGTCCCATAAGGCTCACTAGCACCTACACATTCAATTACACATTTCCTCCAAATACATACATACACACACTCAACTTAACTCATATAGAGAATGACGCGTTCACCTCACCTGGTAGGAGCAAAGTCTCTGTACCGTGACTGGCGGAAGTGATCAATGCATACCGAGTACAGGAAGTCCAGTTTCCGCAAGTTTCTTTCACATCCCCGTCTAACCCGGTCTACAGCTTTTAAAATTACGCGATATCAATTTAATTATTGTATTAAGTTTAGAGTCATAGTGAATAATTTATATTTAAGCTTTTACAGGAACTGAGGTATTCTTATTTTGATAGTTCGTAATAAGCATTCGTTCTCAACATTTCAACAACGATATTAAATTAACAAATACGAATAAAGATCCTGTAATTCATTCTTTTACTAGCATTATACGTCTTTATTTTTAAATATGTGAGTAATACAATACCGCCAAATAGTTCCAACAGGAAACAAGGTCGTAAAGATTACCATCAAATCGTAAAGAGATTTTATTTTTAGATTTAGATTGCACCCCGATCCAAATAATTCATTTAGGGGGAAAAAATTGTTCCCTGGACTCTTATAAGTGGAAATGATAAAAGGGTTTATAATAAACGTAAAAAAATAAATGCGTGAGGGGGGGTTGGAGGGTTAAAAAGGTGTGAAAAATGGTATTACTGCGATTTCTGGCAAAAGTTGACGTCAACTTTGGTTATTTAAGACACAGAAAGGTATATTTTGACCATGTTTTGTAAAAATTAGATTAATATTGCGGAAATGAAAAATTAAAACAAAAAAAAAGAAGATTTTTCTCGGAAATTTTGAAGTTAAGTTAAAAAATTACCTCTAAAAAAGTTGTTGATTTTTGCATGATCTACAACTTTTGTATTGGAAAATTTTTTTTCAACCCCCATCCCTCCATTACACCTCTCATGCATTTATTTTTTTACGTTTATTTTATTCCCCTTTACCATTTCCACTTATAAAAGTCCAGGTAACAATTTTTTTTCTTAGTGTAATTTGGTAGGACTTGTACAATTATCAATATTTGAATAGTAACAAATGTTAATGGAATCAGTATTGTAAAAGACTGGTTATTGTATATGTATATATATATATGTATTTTAATCTTAGAAAATATCTATTCCATCATTGTCGGTTTAGTCGTCTTGTAAGATTGTGGGTCACTACTAACACCTAATTAGCGGATTGAGTAAATTCCTTTACGTTAAAGATCTGTCTTTAAACCCCATTAGTATAATTTAAAGTAAACATTCGATGTACTGTATTTATAGATCATAGTGTAGAATTTTGAATTAGTAATACGATTATTTATTAGCATTCATTTATTACGATTTTTTAATCAAATTTATACGAAGAATTTCAAACAATAATAAGAGATAATTTTAACAAGCTGACACTACAAAAATAGATTATAAAAATAACAGGTAATTATTATCGATAGGAATTAATTATGATTATAAATGAATAAATATTCCTAAATGTTGATTTCTATATCATATACAGTAAGAATAGTCAGTACATTGACTACATCAGTTAATAAAATAAATCCCAAAAGGTAGTGTAAAATAAACATAAATTACATTATATATTACATATTATATAATAGATTAATTTATAAATAGATAAACTAACTAAACATAACTCGTATAAATTATTTAATAATGGACATACATATAAATTAAAACTGATAAAATGAAAATAAAAAAATTATAAAGTAAATGGAAAATATATTATTTTTAAATCGTTAAAAAATTTGTGAAAATGTCAACAAATTAAAGTCTTCTCAATCCGCTTATTCGATAATCAAAAAGACTTTAAATACTTTTTTTATAAATAAATACATAATATTAAAAATAGATTTATAAAATAATAATTTTTAGTTGCGTATGTGATAATATGTGAGTCGAACAAGAGCTGTTTTGTTTATTTTAACGATGTTGAAAGTTTTTGCACATGATACAAACCCAATTAATTATAAAAAGAAAAGAATTGAATTGAATTGAACTGAAATAATAATTAATAAAAAAAGATTAATTTTATAACTGAGGATTTATCGTTTCATTTCACGTAGTTATTTTTTTTTAAAACCAATTTAGTTACAAAAACAACGGTGTTAAAATTATTTTCTGACTGCAAGAGACATCTCAAAGAACTTAATTTAGGCTTTTACAAAATTTAATTAAAACAATATACGCACTAAAATATCTCAATAGACAGCACGCTGTCTTCCAATCAGAAGCTGCTGGGAATTACTCTACAACGGTTGTAAGATGAAGCGGATAGAATTAAATTAACTTATATTAATTAGGTAATCGCTTGATTCAAAACAGTATCTGTACATTAAATACCATAATGAAAAGGCTTAATACCATTTAACACTATATTTATATATATAAAAATAGAGTATCCACTTACCATCAATTGTGAATATTGACTATCCAAGCGCTTTCGCATTATTCCTCCACCATCAGCGATTACTGATTAATTATGAATTTTATAGTCGTGCATATAAATTTTTATAAATGGGAATTAAAATGAAAATAAAATTTGAAATTATTATGTACATAACTGTTTATTGTCAATAGTTAAAATAAGTCAACGTTGAAAGAAAAACGTCTTGTCAGTAAGATTTTTACAACTGTTATTTAGTATTAATTGTATTGGAATAATCCGAAAGCGCTTGGATAGTTAATACACACAACTGTTGGTAAGTGGATACTCATTTTTATATAAATTATATAATACCAACTGTGCCAAATGTTACGAAAATTACATTTAATACTAATCAATCTCTCCCGGAAAACTTATACTTTTGGGTAAAATAGGTTTTCCATGTTTACTAGAAAAAGTATGGATAAAACCTTATTCCATAACCTTCTTCTTCACCGAACCGAAAATACTACTCCATCAAAATGCCAAACTCACTAAAATCCATATGATACTCTACCTTGTAAATGATACCTTACTGCAAGGACTAGTTATTTAATATACAACGCTACTCTTAGAAAAAGACACTGACAGACACTGAATGAGACAGTTAGTGTAAAGCAGCAAATTAATAAAGTATTTCTATTCCAAAACATTGGATAGTACATAGATCAAATCTGTAAGGTAAAGCAATACAAAAACACGATAAGATTTCGTCATAAGGTTTCGTAAAAACCTGTACTTAATTAAAGTCCTAATAAAGGAAAAAACCAAATTTCTTTAATTAAAAAAAAAATTAATTTGATTAATTATAGATCAATAATTATTTAATTATTAACCTTTGTTTAAAAAAAACAATTTCTTTTAAAATAAAAAAGGAATTCTCCAAAAATAATTTAAATCTAAATAATCTAAGAATTTAAATAAATTATCATATACGTCCAAACTAAAAAATAAATAGTTTATTCCCAAATAAAAAACGGGGAGAGAAAATAGAATCGTGTAATAAAATCCGCTTCATTTGATTACTGTATGAATAAATCTAACCGAATAAAGGTCAATGTTTCTGATCATAAACGGCTGATAAATTCCGGTTGAAGACCCAGACTGAATTAAAATCAAAGAATAATCTTATATAATGTTTCATATGATAACCGATTAAATACACACATTATGTTCAACATTGATTGATAATCCAAATTTACATATATTTTAAAATAAGATATTTCTTCCTTTCTCCAAAATAATCAGAAATTGACATTATTTTCGATGGATTTTACTCACCGACGGAAATATATATATGTTTAATTGTTTATTAAGGTAACCGATAAAAAATATTTAAATAGGATACTATTTATAAATATTATTTTCTGAAATTTATAAATTTTCAAGTAAAATGTCAACAATATTATTAAAAATTAATTTTTTTATCTATTTTTATATGTAGTAAATTTAATTTTATTATGAAATTTCAGTTTCAGGTACTGGAATAAAATGATCAGCTTCATTGGTATTTCGTGGAAGATAATCTAATCTAACCGAGTGAACACAATCTAATTTATATTTTGATTTACAGGAATATCATCACAATATAAACCACATATATTTTTGTTTTTTGTTATGTTATTTTTATATAACGTAATTATATTATTTAACCTCTCTCTAACAGAAAATTCTATTATCAATCTGCTGTATTATTTTACTACTATAACTATTATTATTATTTAATAAATAATAAAAAACAGCGTAAAAATAAAGAAAAATGTTTATTTTGTTACTTTTATGTAGAAATCTACATTTCAAATACATATACAAACAACATTTGATCGAGATAAAACAATCTAGCAAGTTTCAAAAGTTGGTTCCACTTACTAATATTACTTATTTAATTAAATCGCTAGAAGAAGGTTAATTGCTCTGGAGAAGGGTAAACTAAGCATTAACTTTCTCTCTACTCTGTGACGCTTCAGAAATGTGTTTCAAATTTCAGAGAAAAAAAACAGCACACTTTATAAAAGAGGTACCTTGAAACTTTGTCATTAATTTTCTTCCTTTTTTTATGAAAAAAAATATTTAAAAAAAATGTGAAGTTTACTACAATTAATTTTAAAACACTAAATATAATTTCTGTTAAGTTTACATGTAAAGAGCTTTTTTCTTTTATAGAGAAGAATCAGTCCGTAATACTCATATTAGACCCTATTTAACTTATCATTCAAAACGTGAAATATAATAAAAAAGTCTACTGAATATATTTTATTGTTCAATTTACTTGCCTATTAACCGTTTTTATTTTTAATAATTTAAATAAAAAATATTCTTTTATTCCGTGAAATAAAATGAAATTCATATATCATTCTAAAAATTGAATATTTTTTTTTAATCCTTGCAATATATGTTATTTTTATTTTAGGTGTAGATAGTGGTTTTGTTGAATTTTTTATACCATTAATACGTAAAATTAATCTACTGCAAAAAGTCTGCTTTATTAAATTCTAATTATGAAATCGATACGAAAACTTCAATCATATGTAAAATAATATTGGCTTCCCTCCCTCCTTACACGTATATTATAAGACAGTGAATAAAATTAAACAAATTTAAAAGATATCAAAAGAATTTCATATTTATTTTTATAAATTATTTTTTTTTTTTTTGTAGAAACAGAGCGAGTACTTTCCACATTTTTAATAAGAATTGTTCATTGAAATCTTTTTTGAACTTAAGATGCAATTAAAATTGCAAGTAATTTTAATTGATGTAATATATTTTATTAAAAAATATCAACTATAATAGTATCGACTATTATAGCATTAACTAATAGTATTGATAACTTCATATATATAGCTTTCTTTACTGTAAAAGTTACCTTCACGTTGTTCAATAAATAAATTGATTAAAAAAATGTTTCTGTTTAATTTCCGGCGCACGTGTCGTTCTACCGTTGTCTTATTAAATTGGTAGCGAGTGACTAAGCAAAAATACCTAAACTTAATCATTTGATAGGGGGGGCACTGTCACACAACACTCTTTTTAAGTGCTGTTATACAATACTAAAACAATCTAAAGCATTACATATTTGGATGTACTTTTGGAATTTTTTTTTTTTTTTTACCGCTTTACTTATTAAATGAAATTATATACAAACAGCAACAAGTACGTAGTAACAATCTTCTATGTTTAAACTTTTAGTTTATATTTATGTATTACTAAAACAGATTAGTAGTAGGATAACACGGCAGAGGGATAGAGAGAGTAAGAACGATTGAGTGTGTGAAAGGGAATGATAGCGTAGAAGGAGAGCAGCCAGCAGATCGAGATGAGGGGAGCGAGGCAGCTGTTCTGGAGGGGCAGGTGTGCATTGAACGGCACGAGCCTCTCATACTGCACACAATAGCTGACAGTCGGGTCTTGTTTTGCACCTTGCAGGTCCCACCATGGCCGAGTAGAGGGGGATCTACGTCACCCCCTTCCATAAGCCAAGGGGACGAAGCCCTCGGCCAATCACAGGCGGTCTTTCTTATGATGTCATCAGAAGAGGAAGCCGACTGTTTCGGATTGTACGGAGACAAACTATTGAAGAAGGTGAAGCGGTCGAGACAACGTGTCGACGCGGGTGAACCGCGGAACAGTTATTCTTCTATTCCGAACTTTAGTTCTCGTCCGAGTTTTCTTAGCGGGAGTTTATACGGTGCTTTTTTCAGTCAGAATCACCAGCATTTTGGATTGTTCGGGCAGGGCTTCGGGCCCGCCAAAATGCTTAACGAGTTATTCGGCCGGCAGGTGAAACAAGCAGCGGACGCCGCGACACCGGCCGACACGATGATGGCCATGGATGCAGCAGGATCCGACGGCGCCGTCAACTTTGAGTGTTTAAATGCGACTTCCGTCATTCGTCGAGGACTAGATGAGGACGGCGGCAGTCCACCTCCTGGAGACATGGCTCACCACATGCTGAGAGACATCCTTCAAGGACGCAAGAAAGAACTTCTGGCCTTGGAACAGGAACTAAGAGGGGTAAGTGTCAGTGGAGGACAAGAGCCCCCATCACCCGATAATAATAATAGTATCAGTAGTAATAATAATAACAATAACAATAATAATAATAACAATAACAACGATTTAAAGACGACAAACGGTTCGGTTACAAACGGTGAAGGTGGAAACGGTGGTGGTAGTGATACGGACGGTACTAATGAACCGGTCAGAAAAAATTCAGTGAATGTGAACGGTATAGCCGAAGTGGAAGATGAAACGATGGTCCAGGACGAGGAATTAAGTCAATCGGGGAAGACGCAACAACAAGACCTTCTAGAAGACATGGCGACAGAAGACAGCGAACCTTCGTGCGTGTCACCGGCTTCCGCATCCGCGTCGGATCACAAAGAAGACTTAGACGATAATCCGGGTAGCAAGGACTCTCCTACTAAAACTGAAACGATAGAATTAAAACGCGCTAGGGTTGAAAATATAGTTTCGTCGATGCGCTCGAGCCCATCCCTTCCGACTCAGGTTAACGGTTGCAAGAAAAGAAAATTATATCATCCTCAACAGCACGACAACAGTGCGGCCGAACGATACGCTGCGGGACTCGGCATAGGAGTAAACAGCATGGGAATGCTGATCGAAGAGGACGACGATGAAGAAATCGAACCGCAAGAAATCAGACAAAAACGTGTAGAGAAGGACGCGTTAAAAAATCAACTTCGCACCATGCAAGAACAACTCGCTGAAATGCAACAGAAATACGTTCAATTATGTACAAGAATGGATCAAGATATGTCCGAATGTCAAGATACTGAAGAAGTAGGAAGCGACCTGGAGCCGGACGGAAATAGTTTATCGTTACCAGAGAAGCCGCCGTCGAGTAATCCTCCTTCTACTCCCGTCAAGGACACCGCCCCCTTACCTTCCGTAACACCTCCAGTGGCACAACCTATCATGTCCCCGGCAGTATCCAAGATGATGTCAACGAAGTTACATCCTGGATCCCATCATCTTCCTCCTGGTCATCCTTCTTTACCCCTTCCACCTAATTTCAACGGCGCCCTCTCTCTGTTGCAGCAGCAGGTTCTGCAAGAACAGCACGGCCAGGCACCCATACCGCCGCCTCCACATCATCATCATCATCCGCATCACCATCCTCAAATGCCGCATCACGCCCTGACCAATGCGGCAGCCGCTATGTACTTGGGAGTCAGCCACAAACTGTACTTAGAACAAGAAGTGAGAATGGCAAAGGAAGCAGCGTTAGCAGCAGAACAACATCAACAACATCTAAGTCAACAACACGGAAGTCATCATCCACAACAACAACAACCACCTCCCCAACAGCAGCAACCGCAGCAACAACCACAACAAGCACCTCAACAACCATCACAACAACAAATTTTAGGACACCATCAACAACAGCCACAATCACAACAGCAGCAGCAGCAGCAGCAGCAACCTCAGCCGCAAACGCCTCAACAATCTGAACAACGGCAGTCGCAACAGCCCCCGTCAGGAACTCAAACACCGCACAGTCAAACACCTACATCCGTGCAGCCTCCTACACAAAATACACCCCAGCCTAATCAACCTATCTCCCATCAACAATCACCTCCACAAGTAACTCCTCACTCGAAATCAGCGACCGATTATTCAGAACGGTTATCGATGTTAAGAAGCTCGGCTTTATCGGCTCCGGTGTCCGGATCAGACCTCGAAGGACTAGCGGACGTTCTTAAATCGGAAATAACGTCATCACTTAGCGGCCTCATAGATTCGATCATGGCTCGGTTCGTACAACAGCGACGGATTTACGGAAAACAGTCGGAAGCAGCGGCCGAACAACTAAATAAGGATTTATTATTAGCGTCTCAGTTATTAGACAGAAAATCACCTCGATCTAAAGTTGTCGATCGGGGTAGCAACGGGTCAGCGGAACGACTTAACGGACCTACAGGAGTAAACGGGATATCCGTTCCACAGGGACCACCGCGAGTGAACGGCACCGCCTTCCCTCCGTTAACTAACAGTGTAAACAGTAATAACAATAATAATAGTAATTGTAATAGCAACAATAACAGTAACAATAATAATAACAGTAATAACAATAATAACCCGGAAAATAACATTAACACGATGAACTTACCGCACGTGAGACCGTCTCCGAATGCAGCGATGTTTCAACCGCCTAAACCCCCGGTATCGCAAATAAATTCGGCTGCCGCGGCCGCGTTATATTCATCGATGAGCGGGATAGCAACTCATCCTGTTGTTAATCCGTTTCATCTGGCCGAGGGGAGGGAAGGTGTTCCTGAACAAAATGAAGCGTTAAGTTTAGTCGTCGCGCCGAAAAAGAAGAGACACAAGGTGACAGATACAAGGATAACGCCGAAGACGGTCTGCAGGATACTCGCCCAAGACGGTATGACCGGTCAACCGCAAGAAGCCGGACCAGGTGTGCAAAAAATGTGCGGTATCATTCCGTCGACGAGCAATTCGAACGGCACGGAATCACCGCCTCCACCTAGACCCTATCATCCTCCACCCCCGCCTATGCTACCCGTTTCTTTACCTACATCCGTTGCGATTCCTAACCCCAGCCTACACGAATCCCAAGTGTTCTCACCCTATTCGCCGTTCTATCATCAACAAGCACCTCATATGCCGTCGGCAAGTCCTCCGGGTATAGCAGATTTACGCGACAGCCCGCCTTTGCATCCTCCGACGCTACTACACCCGGCTCTTCTAGCGGCAGCACAACACGGTGGATCACCGGATTACGCCAATATGCGTTCCAGTTCAGGCCTCGGAGGTGCTACTGACTCCGTCGACCGAGGGTCCGACTGCAACTCCGGCGATGGCCCCTACGATGGCATCACACCTACAATATCCTTTTCTGGCTATCAAAAATGTGAGTTTATATATATATATATATTTTTTTTTTATTAGTTTAAAAGTGTGTTTTTTTAATAAAATAATAATATTTTTATAAAATCTAGCGATTCAATTTTAATAATTTCATTTGAGTTATACCGTAAAACATTTAATAAGTCGGGTAGAACATGAAAACATCACGCTTAAATATTTTAAAAATTGTAAAATCAAGTGCTAAAGACTAGAATCGTACAATCATTTAACAATTATTCACTTTAGTTAATCACACTACGCAAAATAATTACAATAACCGCCAAAAATCAATTATATGTACGTATATATATATATAACATAACGCTATCGTAAAACATATTCAATTCAATAATAATATAATCATAAAATAAATAACTGTAAGTAAATTAAAGGAAAAATCCTATAAATAAAAAGATACATACAGTTTATGATAAAAGAATATCCAATTTTATATTAATAAGTAAAGAAAAGCCTACTTATGAAAATTGCTGTCATCAAAGGTTTTTTGTACGTTTTTTTTTTTAACAATTCAAATGAGCAAACCAGGTGCGTCTGAGACTTTTTAATAATTCAGCAGTGAGTATCCTTTACTTCCCTTAAACCAAAAGATAATCTTGAGTAGTTAGCGTGTTGTCAAGAAATTCTCTTTGAAAAATCATTTTTATAATCGTATCTAATAAGAATACTTTGTTTAAAAAGTAATAATAATGATCATAGAATAATTCTGACAATTTATTTCTTTAGGAATGAAAAAAACATATTTTGGAAAAAAGTAGTAAAAAAAAAAAAATAAAATACATTGAAGTATAGTAACAGTTAAACATGATTTCGTTTAATAAGAAAAATAAAAAATAAATAAAAAAGACTATCTAAGAGAGATATGTTAATTTTACATTTTTATTTATTAATAAAACCAAACTGGTAAGCGTAAATAATGAATAATCGGGTCTTAAAAATAATAATAAAAAAATAACTTACAAAATAAAATAAATCCAAAAAATATTAATTATAATAATAAATTATAAATATATATAAAAATTATAATATTAATAATAAATATAAATTCTGTTAACATAAAATGAGTGGAAAGAATATAGAAATTTTTTATTGAGACGGCAAATGATTTTCTTGCATGATTTTAATTTAATATACTTACTATGACGAGAAATACTTAAACACATTATTATTCTATGTCAATTCTTTAAAAAAGATATGTTTTCCAATTCCGTTTTTCTATTCATAAGTAATATTTTTTTTTTTTTTTTAATAAAAAAGTGATAACGTAAAACCGTATTACTAAAATTAGTAAATTATTTCGTAAATTTTTCTGCAGTACTTAAATTTAAATATAAATATTAACAACATTAAAGCAGAAGATTTCAGAAACTAAAATTTTATGTATAAAAATTTTATGTAAAATACATTAAATGTATATTAAATTATAAAATTTAATATTAATCTATAACCTCTAACTCACAAATGAAAACAAATTAAATCAACAGATTGAGGCAATGTTTTACAAAAAAAATTTTAAATGCGTTCAATTAAATCAATATTACGAACCGTATTCTATTTGTAAATAACTTTTTATTTTTGATCTATTATAAATATTAGTCTGTTTATATCGATCAATTAATGACATATTTAGTTGTATGAACTAAAGTAAAATAATTAATTTCGTTACTAAATTTCAAACTATTACTTATTAAAATTTATGGAACAGCTTTTTTTAAAACAAACTTTCCTTAAATTAACGATTTATTATTCTTTTTAAAAAAATTAATCGGCAAACTAATTTATAAAATTATTTTTGAGAAAGTTTAAACGTCAATTTGTATAAAATTAATAATTTTTTGTTATTAAATTGAGCTCGATAAATGAACCTAAGATCCACTTCGTTTTCCTACAAACCAATATTTTGTACGAACTAAGACATCGGCGCTATCTTACTTCTTATCTTCAAACTAAGATGGAAAACAAAAAAAAAACTCCCGCCAAATTTAATTTGTCGCTCTCTTAACTAAAGAACTATTTGAAAAATAAATAATTAATTAAAATTATAAATTAATAATGTAAACCATAATATAATTTATCATAAAACAATTAGATTTAATAATTAATTTTAAAATGTCACATATTAGCAAGCTAACAAAAAAAAAATATATATATATATATATATATATTTATGTTTTATACTAAAATAATTACTTTAACAAATAAAAACATAAAAAAAAGATAAATATTAAAAATTAAAAAAATCACTGCCAAATTACAAACAAATATTGCTCTATAATATAGAATAATTAAAGAGTGTGCGGGTGACAATTTTGTAGATTGTATAATTTTTTCAAACCTATTAAATTTATTTAAACATATATATTTATGAACGTAAAGATTCCAGCGCAGGGTCATACATCTAAATCGGTTCGATCGTTCAGCTGCTACGGTGAAACAAGCAAACTAATAAACATACATACATGCCCCTAAATAAGATAACATTCCTTTTTGGCCAGTCGTGTAACAAATAAATAGCTTTATTAGGTTTGAATACGGTTTTTCTTTACGTCTATAAATTAATTACTAATATATTTCCTCTTCTATGAATGTAAAGATTATTTCGAATAGTCATAAATAACATAAAATTAAATTATAATAATTATTTTAACTTACGTTAAACGTAAATAGGTTTATTGAGATGAGCCTGAAGCAGCTAAATAAATGAATAATAAAATTGTAGAAATAATTATTAACATTGATAAATAAATATTTATCTAAAATATCTTCAGATAGTGTTAATTTATTGATTTATTATTATTTTTCTAATAGATTTTATTGTTTCGATAACAATAAAAAAAATAATCTTTTTAGTGAAAAAATAATAGTGATTAGTTATCATAAAGATTTCAATAGGCAAAAAATAATAATAATAATAAATAATTATTTAACAAAATATTATAATAATAAATTACTAGAAATGAGTACATATAATATTAATGAACCTTTGTAGGCCTGCTACATTTGTATAAATTTCTTGCCTAAAATATTTTCCCTCCAAAAAAAAAATTATATATTGGATGAGTTATTACGTAAATTTGAATTTGAAACTTTAATTATTATTAATAAGAAAAATGCTAATTTTGTGGTCAGTAGATAGTTACACCTTTATCAGAAAATTATTATTATTTTGTTTTTTAAATAATATTTACTACCTTTAAAATCCAGTCTAATACAGTTGAGAACAGTTAACATTATATAAGGTTGAATATTTTCCCTGGTTATTTATTAGAAATTTCATTATGAAATAATAAATAAATAATGTACTCATAATTTAATTATCTCAAACATTTTAAATAGTAATTCATAATTTTAACCGAAATAATTAATTAAAAGGTAATTCATTTTAAAACTATTTTAGTTTTTCTTTTTTAATAAAAGTAATTAAATAAATTTACATAATTTATTTTAATAATAAAAACAAAAATTATTGTTTTACTTTTATTATAATTTATTTAAAATATTTAAAGAAATTGTAATACTTTAGAATCATATTATTAAAAGAATAAGACTGTAATAGTATCATTATGCTATAATATAATGACAAACGGATAATGTCAGAAGCCTTATAACATAAAAGACAACCGAATCTCGGTTGGAGAGAAATGGAAGACCTAGAAAAACTACTTGACCTCACTCTGCTCTACTCGTTTGTATTATAAACGGATTTCGTTTCTTCCGTAGTTTTCTCTAACAAGAATCTATATACCTATGCTATACCTGCTATACCCACATTAGTAATGTGTTTATACTGTATAAATTAGGGGGCTTCTTCCTTCTACTAACCAACCCTTTCTTTTATTTGAGTTCATTTAAAACTTCTCGTTTGAATTCTATTGAAAAAAAAAAACAGCACTTTTTTCTAAAAAGAAAAAACCGTTATTTATTTCATATGTTTTTCATACTACAATATAAAATTTAACCTTTGTGTCATTTTCTTTATGCGAAATATAAAAAGGAATAGAATTATTGTGAAGTTGCATAACAAATCTATTCTGTTTATAGTCGGTTTTTTATATATCTCAATATTTTTAAAATGACTAAAGTTAGAAAAAAACAAGTTTAAAATTACATTTTTTATCTTTGGATCTGAAACTTGGGATTTGATTCTAACAAGAGAAGTTTTCTTTAGATTCTAAAAAACTAAACTTGATTCTATTCAAATTTTATATTTTCAATAAGATGGACGCATATTTCGCATATTTCCTGATTTTTATAGACCTATCTTCAAAATATAGTATTTAGAAAAATAAATGTTAAAAAAATAAATTTTTCTTGAAAAAATGCTTACAGTTAACTTTATTTTATTAAATTTCTTGACTTATTAAAATAACAGTCCGTAGAGATTCTTAGTAGATAGTATATTTAGGAAATTACATCTGGTTTAACCTTTACTATTATTATTGAAAATCGGTTTTTTAGTATATAAGTTTAAGAAAAAATTTCTATAATAAGCTGAACACATTTTTAAACATTTCTTCCAATTTGTATGTTTTATTTTTTTAAATCATATTAATTTGTGTGCGTTTTTAAAAAGAATTTCTTATAACATATTTCATATTAACTTATGTATTTATGATGATATTTATTTATGATATAACATATTTCATATTAACTTATGTATTTATGATCTAAATGTTTACGAAAACGCTTTTCCATAAATTTGTTAAGACCTTTCGTTATCAACAGTTGATAGTTTTATTCAATTAATAATAATCATTAATTTTAGGTTACATTTATTAATTATTGATCAGCTTAATTAATTTAAAAGCAATATTATATTATTTTATAAAATTATGATTTTTCAATAACAAAAGTTAATGATTTTCTTTTTTATGTTGGAGGAAATTTCGATGTATAATGTATTCGCACCTTCTCAGAATATTATTAAAATGTCAAATATACTTAGGATAAAATATTTCTTTAGATTAGTCAATTTTGTTAAAAATTAAGATAAAATAATCGGGTCATTAATACTTATCGTATAGTCTATCTCAACACTAATTTGTTAACTATATAATAAAAAATAAAGCATACCTATGGAAAAGAGTAAAGACCGATTAACAGCAACGAAATCGTGTTTTAATTAAAATATATTTACATTCAAAAACATGATATCAGATTTCTATGCTAACAAATATAAATTAGGAAAAAAAACGATAAAGGTATATGCAGCAATCATCATAAATATATACATAAAATATCAATACCTCATAAAAACACAAATGAGCATACGAATATAAACAAGCCTTCACGCAAAATTCTATTTCACACACTCGCTACATTACACGATAATAAAATAGACAGAAAATTAACTTTCATTCCATTTTTAATACACAATATTTCACAAATAATGGAAAAAAAATTATTTTTTTCTTACTTTTATTAATTTATACTTTCATTACGTTTTAAAATAAAATCTGCGAGTCTGCTTGTCATTACACAGAAACAGTTGTAGACGTCTTGATGCAAGACAGAAGTCACAACTAAAACTGGCGTTACCATGTTCAAGGATAACAAACACTCCGTGCCGGGCATAGGCTACATAAAGTTATTTTTTTAGGAAAGTATTTATCTATTATTTCTAAATCAGTTATACAAAATATATTATTTGGGGAATATATATATATATATATATATATATATTTAGTAGCTAATACTAAACTATATGTCTACTCAATCAATTATGTAAACATATATATATATATATATATATATATATATAGAGTGTGTGTGTGTGTGTGTACATTTAATTAAGTTCAGCATACAGTTGTTCAACTGTACGAATATGTTCAGCATACAGTTGTATTCAACTGTATGCTGAACAACTGTTTGCCGTATCTTTTTATGTGATTAGTAAGTAATGCTTCACTTTTTCGGAGTTTTTCAAAGAAAATTATTAAAAATAAAGTTATATTTTTTTTTAAATTGAAAATTTTTTTAACATAACTTATCTATAGCAAATTCATATATTTTTCGTCTTTTATACAAACTTCCGACTGAATTCAGTTTTTAATTCAAGTTCTGACTACGATATTTTTAAATTTTTATTAAATTATAAAAAAAAATAATAATAATAGTACAGAAACTGATCAACATAAGAAAACACAAAAATTATAGCTCATTGTAGAAAAATAAAAAAAAGAATATTTTTCTCAAGTTTCACAGTATTAATCTATGCCCGCCATTAGATTGTTATAAATCATATATGTTACAGATCATTAGTGACTCATAAATTGACTTTCATTGTACGTTTTTAATAATTATTTACCAAATAAATTTTTCACCAGAGTAATTTTGTTTATTATAATATCCCCACACATCACGAATTAATGAAGTTTTACTTTATTTAGTTTATAAACAGAATATTATTTTCTTGTAACTATTTCTTTATTATTAATTTTATTATTACTTTAAGATTATAATTGTACTGTATCTAGTTGTTAAAAACATAAGACTGTTGTTTAATAAAAGGTGATTATTCCTTAACCGCTCTGCAATCGTCGACGCTGACACCTATGCACCTAAGAAAAGCTAAACTGATGTTCTTCTGGGTACGATATCCCAGTTCAGCAGTGCTCAAGATGTACTTTCCTGATATAAAGTTTAATAAGAATAACACTGCCCAACTTGTCAAGTGGTTCTCCAATTTCAGGTAAAACTTATTTTTCTTTCTTTTTTTTTAATAAAAATTTATAAATTTTATTTTTTAATTTACTAAATTAGAAAAATATAGATGAAATATAATAAGTTGCTTTAGGATATATCATTTTGTTAGGGGTTGGACTAAAACATAACGTGACATTTTATATTTTAATAGACACGACATAATTAATTATTCAGCAGAAATTAATCCACTAATTGATGTGAATATATGTTAACTCATTTTCGTAAAATTAAATTTACTCTAAAATCAGCAACCGTGTTATCATTACAAATGTCAGTTCATTTACTTTCATGCTGAAACGTTTCAAATTGAAACGAAAAAAATTTTAACAATCGATTTATAGTGGAAATAGTATTTACTTGCTTTTACTAAAATATTAACAGTATGTGCTAAACTAAATATGGTTATATCATTAAAATGACGCTCGTAATTTATATATAATTGTATATATCCTTTAAAATCGAGTTATTTTTAATGAAACATATCGACATTACATTTTTTTATATCTCAATCTATTATCATTAAATTGTACGTTAAATGTATTTTTAACGTACAATTTAATGATTTTTATAATAATTCTCAAGGAAATAAAAAGTAATAATATTGCCAATCAAAATATTTTTTAAAATTTTTATTCTACTATATGATTTTAAAATAGCAGATTTCTTTCTTTAGTAATGTACTATTTAGAAATACCGTATCTTCGAAACATGATATTTGCATGATTGCATGGTAGATTTAATTATATTTTACTCTTTCTTTTGAAAGAAAAAAGAAAAAAATGATGATAGCAGCTACGTATTAATATAAAAGAAATCGGTTATAAACATAAAAACACTTCACATATTTATAGCTTAGTTAAATGTTAAAGAGATCTCTTCTTTCTGGAATATCAAATAATTCAGGATCACTTAACCGTATCAAAGTTAAAACATATATAATTTTTGGGGGAAAAACTTTGTGCGTGAGCTGCCATAGGATTAATCAATCTGAAAAAAATACGTTTCCACAAAATATATTATCACTTACGAAAATTGGGAATTATACAACAGATTCTCACAAAACAAAACTTAAAATATATTTTTCTAACCCCAATTAATGCCCGAATTGTATTAATTTGTTATAACTACGAAACAAATAAATCGGTAGACAGATTTTTCATACACTTTTGAACCACATCCATTAATTTTTTACGGTAAGAGAAATTCCTTAAAATCTGTTGATCATCAAAACAGAAAATTTCCTTAGTTGTCAATTTTCAAAAAATAAAAATTATTTTTGATTAATCCGAAATCTTCCCGCAATGTTCTGTGCAATACATGGTGTTCAATCGCTTAACAATTTTTAAAAGATTTATTTTGATAATATTTATCGTAAATAATAAAAAGTAAATGAAAATCTCGACTTTACAATCAATATAATTTCTTCCTTGCAATATTTCTAAAATTTCAATATGGTGAATACAACAATTTCTTTTTCAAAATTTTGTTGCTTCAGTAGATTTATGGAAATTCCGCCTGAAGAAACTAAAATTGTTATAGTATTTTACATAAATATAAAATTATGGCTATGAAAAAATTTATTAAAATTGTTCATACTGTTTTTAAAATATACAATTTGATAAGTCAGCAAAATTGGTCGTATTTATTAATGCAACAGCAGTAATAATTTTTCTAATTATTACATCGGTAAGCATATAACAAAAAGCATAATCAACCGTTATTAACTACGAACTATTGCTAATAGTTTATATCCTTTTTTTATTTTTCCTTAGACGTGCTTGCTTTGTTTTACAATGATCTGTCGAAAATATTCTAGTGAATATAATAAAATTCATATTTTTAAAAAGAGAAAGTAAATATATAACGTAAAATTTTTTAGTGCGTAGAATAAGTTTTTTTTTTCATATGAAAAGTACAAACATATTATTTTCAGAAAGAAAAAAAATCTGCCTGTTTACGATTCGCAGACGTAAGATTCATAATAGCATTCGGAATATTAGAAAAGTAAAAGAAAAACTTAATATTTTTTTAAAATAAATTTCATAAAACAGAAATACAGGAGATATTTTTCTAATAAAACATAAGTCAAATATTAAAATAATATTAATATTTAAAATATGTATAAATATATTTTTAAGACTTTTTTCAGATGACCTTTGTTTGTATATAAAAAGATATTTTGTTATTCTATATTAAAACTATGGAACTGTTTTAATGAACGTTTGAGTGGAAGAAAGAAAACGAGCTCACCAAGTAAAACAGTGGAATTATAATACATATATATATATATATATATATATACACGTAAAATATATATACAAAATAAATTGCATTTTGCAAACACATCAACTGTTGCTATGGTAACGTTGGGGGTTGAAAATTGTGAAAAGTTGAAGCGAAAAAGAGAGTACGAAAAGGGATATAGAATCGCGGCGGGGTAAACAGCGGGAAGGGTGGTATTGCATCGCAAAGCAACTTGCGCTTTGTGACGAGTGGCGGCGCCATGTAGGCCGGCGGATATGCGAGCTTTGGCTTCGAATCGTGTATTAAATACATGTACACCGCGGAGTACATTTACACAAAAACCAGCCTGCCCCGGGCACGGGTCAAACTTTATCCCAACCTACTCTCTTCTCTCTCCCTAACTCTCTCTCTCTCTCGCACGCATTCTCTCTCCTATATATCTCTCTCTGTTTCTCCTATTTCATTTCCAACTTACCTTTTATTTTGTTCCTTTCATCCCGGTTTGCACTCACTAAATTCTGCCCGTTAATACTCGTTTAGTTTTATCTACTCCATGGTAAATGTAAATTTTTTACTCCTACGTATGCATTTATAATGTATGACGCAATAAAATATTAACAGAGAAAACCAAAAAAAATTTAAATATTCATCGATTTGGCATTTAGAAAATAAATCGAAAAGTGCTGAAAGTAGTTGATACAAATATTAAGACATGATTTTTCGAAGTAAGGTTTATAAGATTAACATTCTGCCGTTTTAATCTAAAAATTTATCAATTACATCAGTGATTTTCTAACTGTGCGCCGCGGCCCCCCGGGGAGCCGCGGCCTCTTCACGGGGGTGCCGCGAAATATTGGAAAAGCTTCATAATTAATTGAACCAAGACATTTTATTAATGTAATGTTAATAAAGTAAAAAAAATAATGAAGATACACGAGTTTTATTTATTTTCATCTCTTACTTACTAGTAGTCATACTTTTACTTAGGGTAGGGCGCTATGGAAAAATGTTAATTGAAAAAGGACGCCGCGACTCGGAAAGGGTGCTACAACTCGGAAAAGTTTGGGAACCACTGAATTACATTATTATTAATACTCATTTAGGATTAATAAATGTATTTATTTATCTTTATAAAAATATCTACTCGATGAAAATAGAAAGTTCTATTTCCTTGGTAAAACAACAAAGACTTTAATTTGTTCATAAAACTGTAAATTAAAATAAAAATACCTCTTACTCGAAAAAATAAAATTTTCTGAATACTGAAAAATAAAACAACAAAAATGTACTATTTGACTGAACATAAATGATATGAAAAGAAGTAAAAGTGAAAATTCCACAGATTTAAAAGAATAATAATAATTTAATAGACCAGTTTTTCATCAATTATGCTAATTTGAGACATTATTTCATTCTGTTCTCTTCTCCACCAATCGCCTACAATTATTTTCTTTATATTTTTACTATTAGTTTCCTGCTACTATATAATCACCTTCAATTTTATTATACAAATGTAAAATTTCCTGAAAACTTTTTTTTATCCAATATTCCACAAAACTTCTTCATTTTGAACTTATAGCTCAATCCATCTAATATTTAAATTCATTTGCAATAGCAAATTTTAAAAACTTGCATTTTTCATTTTTAACTTTCCTCTAAAATACTATCAGTAGATTAATATTAATTACATTTATTCTACAACAAATTATTGGCTCAATTCCTTCTTTTTATCTGAAATCGTACTGAGGCTTATAAGATAACCCACTTATTAATGAGAGAGATTTCTTTCATATATTACTGTGCTGTTAAAATTTCTACGTTTATGTAGTGTTGTATCAACAACAAACTTAAACATTGAATTATTATTGGAATTAAATACTTTTTTTATTAAAAAAGGATTACCGCATTATTTTAAAAGTAATTAGAAAGAATGATATTAACGGTGAAGAAATTTCTTAATGAATAAGAACAGTGTTACGTACGTCAGTTAGAAAATGTGATTCGCTGTCAGAACTTAAATTAATTTTTGATAAATCAGTATCAACATAGAGAGAGAGAAATGAAAACTTAGAAGCGGAATGTAAGAGGTAATTTTAAGGCGAGGGTGGTTTTCCGGCCGGAAAGTGTTAGTCACACGCAATCAGAGCACGCAAACAAACAAAACGCTCGCCCCCCCCCCCCGCCATAATACCTTCTTTACACTCTTAGACGATGTTAATTTAACTGTATAAAGTCGTTCATTATTTGGATATTTGTTTAAATTCATTTATTATTTAACGCAAAATTTAAAATGTTAATTTTAAATGTCAGAAAGATAACACGTTAACAAAACCCGAATAACGAATTTTTATTTTGGGTTTAATGGAACAGATGAGATTATTTTAAACTAATTGTCGACTTAAATATTTGTATAATTAAATTTTTTTTTCAATTTATTTATGTAAAAAGTCCTTTTGTTAGTATTTAGTTATTGTAAATTAACACAAAATTATCTCTTATATTACAAAGATAAAACAAATACAAGTTACAAAATATTTTATGCCATAATTACATCTTTTTTTAAAAAAAAATAAAAATCATATTTAGAGTAACAATTCAAGATTCAGTTAATTTTATTTAAAGTATACCCGTACATTTACAAAATTATTAAACCAACCGTTGCTAAAAATTAGAAAAGTAACATTTAAAACTAATATTAATTATTAAAAATTGGTTATAATTTTATATCGACATTAAAAATACTGATACCATTAGTATTACCTATTAAATTATTAGATTCTACCCTACTAAAAGGCATTTGTATGTGTGTCTGTCTGTGTGTGCGTCCCCCGTCAAAATCGGGGGAACGTCTACATAATTGAACATACTGCCCGTCAAAAAATCATAAAATTTCTTCTCAAATGTTTATAACAATAAATAATAGTAATAACAATTATAAAATAAATTAATAAATTTTACTACCGTAATTCATTCATTCAACATCGTCGCAGATCTTAAAACAAAACTAATTCCGATAAAAATAAATCGATTCTGAAAATACTATCGATTATCCATTTAGAATCCATTAATATTTTGTCGGAAGGTTAACTTCGTATTACGATAATTTGTTTCGTAAATCGAATATAATATATAAATTCAATTTATATTAATATAAATAATTTAATAATAATTAATAATATAATTTATATTATAAATTAATAATAATTTAATTATTATTTTACATTTAATAGTTTAATTTATATTTAAGCTTCCAGCTCTCGTAGCGAATTAATTTTCATATGGATATTATGGATCTGAACAAAGTATTTTCAGTATAAGGGTGCTCCCCGCCTCCCGAAGCCGGAATTACGCATAAACTCAGCTCCGAGGGGTGCCTTCGCCTCAAACTATCTCGGTAGGGCGCTATGCTCCATTCAGGTAGCCAGAACTCGGGTCTTTCGTAGCATACCATGCACCTAGCGGAAGGTAACCCCAAGGGATTCCCACGCCGGGACTCCGGTCTTGACACCCAGCCTCTAATGGAGAACTCCCTGAGGGATCCCCCACCAGGACTACGGTCTTGCATTCACCTCGCACCCGGAGATGTAGGTCCCCCTCTGCCCTTTTCATACGGAGAGGACCCCGACCTCACCCGGCGACACTGCCCCCTTGAATGATAGAAGGAGGTCAGCATAGATCTGCCATAACCACCACCGTTGTGATAGTGAGGGCATTGAATGACTTGAGATAATTTAAGATTACGGTAAGCATTCTTAAATTTATATTTTCATTCTGCCATTTTTCATGTCCTAACTTCCTTCCGTTTTAATAACGTGTAATACTAAACTCTTTATGAAGATACTACTAAAAATCTAAAAAAAAAGTAACCGTATTCTATTTTATGGTCTATTTTATGAAAAATGAATTAGTCGAGTATTAGAAAATATTTTTTTTAATTTTATGAAAATCAAAAGATTAATTTTGATAAGATTTTTATAAGACGTCTAAAAGATCTTTAAGATGACATCATTATTCAGTGAACCTATGAGCCTCGCACATTCAAAATATTTTCCAAAGTTTCTAAAATTCTGTTGCCTGTTGATTGAAAGCAGATATACAAAACACATAAATCGACGTATACCCTTAAACGCGTCAAAAATGCATTAGCAATCCTATAAAATGATTTCCTATTTCAAATTTTCTTAATAATAAATTTCTTATATGATTAAAACATACGTACATACATTTTGTAGAAGAAGAGAACTTCCATCGGAAAATACTTAAAAAGAAGACACACAATTTGAGCCCTATTGTACGGTTGTATTACGAACGAATAATGTTTACTTTCATAAAACAGGTTCTTTTTATCATAGAAATATAAAAATGAACATTGTAAAATTCTATTATGACTGTGTGGAGTTATTTAAATTAATCTACCGGAAAATTGGTTAACACCTTTAGAAGTGAAAGAACTAAATTCCGGCTAAACAGACAACAGAAATCCAAATGTGATCCAAAAACTTTTCACTGTTTAAAAGTACTTTCAAAAAATTACACTAAACTAGGATACAGTTAAACAGGTTAACCAATAAATAAAATATATTTGCGTTTCAAATGTAGTTGATTACGAATTTGGGTTTGTTTCAAATTTTTTATATTACTGGATTTCCATTTCTCTCGGTAATTATAACTTAAACTATAGCGACAAAATAATTTTTTATAAAAATTTTACAGTTTACCATATATATATATATATATATATATAATATTACTTAAAAAAATATAATTTAAAACAAAATTGTAGGCTTGTACGAGCAATTAAATGAAAAAGTAGCTTCTAATAAACGTTCTAGACGAAAAAAGAATAAAGTAACAAAGAAATAGATCGAAATAAGGTTAGAAGTTGTAAATAGAAAGTCAAAACGGTTTTCATTTATGCGCTTTACAGATATATAAAGAAATGACATGAAAAAAAAACCACACGGGAGAAAATATCTTTTTTGTTATATTTAGAGAACCATCTACAAGGAATCTGCTGTTTCATTGATTAAATGCATATGAAGCTAATTTTCGTGTTTTCTTTTTCTTTTTTTTTTTTGATTTTTTAAAAGTTGAATTGAAAGCGAACAGAAGAAGAAGTGCACCAAACAAGACTTGCATTAAAATGACAATGGGTAGGATTATAAAATGGAAATTATTTGC
The DNA here is from genome assembly GCF_047948215.1 of Lycorma delicatula. Taxonomy (NCBI): domain Eukaryota; kingdom Metazoa; phylum Arthropoda; class Insecta; order Hemiptera; family Fulgoridae; genus Lycorma; species Lycorma delicatula. The sequence continues at coordinate 115,426,963 of NC_134459.1, forward strand.
TTAAGCCGCCTTTGCGGTCGCTTAGAGGCAAGTCAGCATACATACGCACAACAACGCACATCCGTATCGATTCTACTCCCTTTTTAAACAACCGGAGGATTGTCTAGTTGGAGTCACTTCATTAAAAATTACTTAATTATGCTTTTGGTTCTAATTAGCAAACGTACCTTTTTCTCTTTCTCCCACTCCTCTGACCTCTCAATTTCTCTCTTTCTCTCTCTCTATATCTCTCACTCTCAGCTTTTCTAGATTTTTTACCTTTCCGTGTTTCCTTCGTGACTTCATGCTAAATGTATATATTGAAATATTATATGTAAAAATTCAACACAATTTAAAATTTAAGTAGCTTATTATCAAATGCGCAAAAGTAATTTTCAAAAATGCAATAAATATGGGTAAATTTTATGAAAGATATTTAACGTATCAGTAAGAAAAAAAATTAAATTACCTTACATAAAAGTTTATTACATTTGTAAAACATTATTTTTTCGAAACACTTGGACCATTTCAGATAATTGATTCCTGGAAAAATCTAGGGTAGAAAATAAAACGCTTTATTTTATATTATATCCAAAGTCATATTTAAGTTATTTGTTTCCCAAGAAAAACGAAATTTAATGAACAAAGGTGCATTTTCTCTAAATGTAAACAATTAGTGTCACTCTAAATTAAGTTGATGTCACTTAAAATTAAAAAAAAAAGAATAATAAAAATTATTAAATAAAAACAAAAGTAGTGTAAAACAAAGTATGCTGTAAAAAAAATCTGCATATTTTAATAGTTTTTACAAGATTCTTACTCGCACAAAAATTAAAATGACAAAATGAAAACAAGCTCAACTTTACAAAAATGTGTTTTTAAAAAATAAATCATTAATTAAATAATAATAATTATTATATAGTTTTGTATCCTCTTTCTTAGAAAGGATATTTTATTTTGCTTAAATATAAGTTACGCCTCATATATTTATTTAAATAAATAATGTAAATTGAATATTGTATTAACTATTATCTAAATAAACAACTTTAACCTTACGATTTTTAAAAGGGAACATACCTAACACGTAAAATATTTAAATTTAATTAACATTTTTATGTTAAAAATTAAACTAAATCAATCCCTCTAAGATTTCTCTTAGTTAATAATTCATCTTAGCTCGACTGAAATTCTAATAGTAGAATTTATCGACCTATAAAAAAATGTTAACTTGTTTAAACTATGATTTACGTGAATTAAAATTAATCTCATCTACAAAAATAAGTAAGAAAGGTCATATACCTCAAAGATATTTTTTCTAAAAATGATAATTTCTTTGAACTAATCCCCAAAGAATTAATTCATAACGATTAGCGTGATTTTTTTTAAATCAACAGGTCTCGTTTTAGATACCCCAAAAAACGACCGTTTTTATACATTTCATCTATAATTACTTATTTATCCTGTAATTTAAAAAATATAAACAAAAATAGATATTCTAGGTAAAGAAATTAAATAAAGTAAAATATAACAGTTTAAATTATAAATATTATACATTTAAAAATATTTTTATTTAAACTGAGTTTCTTGTAATATATAGAAACATTTTTAAATATATAATAAATCTGATTAAACCTCTTTTTTACGACATGTTTCGTATAAGTAATAATTAATATTACAGGGAAATTATTATTTTCCAACATCGGGAAACTATTTTAATATACAAGTTCTATACAAAAATAATATGACATTTCTAATTATTTAACGAGTGAAATCTTTATGTAGAAAGTAGGTAGCTATAAAATAATACTACATATATATATATATATATATATATATATATATATATATATATATATATACAGAAAGGTAAGACGCAAATGAACCAGCATAATCCTAAAGTGAAACGCCGTTTACCGACGTTGCTGATATGGGGAGGGAAATCTGGGACAGGTGGTACACCAATAAATATCACTATGTATATACAGGCGTATGTCACCCGCATCAAACTAAAGAAATAGACCAGAGAATATACCTACTCAAACCTCCTGCTGGGTCCTTAACCCTTGATTAAGCCCACATTACTCATACATTCCGTATTTTAAATAGTATATCCGTTCATTGCTCTTATTCTTGGGAACTTTCTTTTAAATCGATTTTTTCTATTTCAAGTGAAATTCAAAAAGAAAATTAACAACAATCATTATAAAATGATAGAGTATTATTTATTTGTAAATATCTTTTGAAGAACAAAATATTCATGGCAAATATAAATTAAATGTATTTAAATTAATAAACAGTAAAGTAACTAAACTAAATTACGCATATTTATTAAATTAATTTACAAAATATTGCCTTTTTCTATTATAATTTCTTATTTTCCTTTTGCTTTTTTGACCAACAGTATCAAACAATATTTTTAAAGAACTTCTAATCCCATGCAGACACAAACGATCTAAATTACGATTACTTTTATTGATTTTTTAATGGCCTTCATATTTATTTTAATTATTTGCGGTATTATTTAAAAGACTTCTTAGAGATGATACTTATTTTTACCTTTTATAAAAAACATGTTCTATAGAAAAAAAATTTGTTACGAAACCCTATAAAGATAAACATACAGTTGTGTCTGTATCATATCCATTTCGTTTACAATCGTCTGTTTCCAACGAGATACGTTTCTTCAACCCGTATAATTCTTATTTCTTTAATCGTATCATTTTTTATTATCGCTTTTAATAGAAAAATTAACCTAAATAATTTATTACATATTTCTGAGATTTCATTTTCAAAAATCTTTAATTATTATTCCCTTTGTTAGCATTTATTTACTTATTTATTTCCAAGAAAATCGGTACAGCCGATCTATAGTAGCACGAGACAAAAACAGACGTAACGGTTGAGAATATTATTTTTAACCTGAGATAGTCTGTTATAAAAAAAATATATAAAAATTATAAAAAATATTTTTATCACTTAAGAATTAACAGAGTAGTTTATTTTAAATATTTACGAAAAGAGGGGGAAAAAATAAAAATTATCACATGTAAACTAACAAAATTAGACATTAAAAATAGGTAGTGAAATCAAGCAATAGCTATTTTCGTTTTATTTTTACTTTTTATTTTCATAATTTTTTTTCTTGTTTTGTTTCATACCTCTAAGTGGTTCGTTTGCATTGAATCGTATATTGTTTATGTTTAATGAAAAGAGAGTGGTAGAAAAACAACCAAAGACAAAAAAAAGAAAATAAAGAAAGAAGCAGTATACACTTCTCATATAAACATACATAAATATAACATTTTATACACAGGAATCCGTGACTAGTCAATAGGTGTGAAATCAAGGGGATATCTACAGTTTGAGAATGGGCTTATTAGCGGAGAGATGTATTCAACGTTTTCAATGTACCAGATCATGAAAAGTTCTGATCGTATTCACGCTTTTCGAGCACAGAATGACAGAGAAAGAGCATCACAGCTAATTATTAAAAAAAAAGAAAGAAAAGAAACACAAGTGGCTGCATGACAGCACATCGTAGCGGTAAGCTATCAATCGTACGTACCTACATAAAACAACAGAAATATATATATATATATATATACATATCACTCTATATTCCTAACGTGTTCCAATTGGTTCAAGAAACAACTTCGCCTGATAACACAGCAATATAATTGTGAACAGAGTATCTTCAAACTTATCATCATTTTTTTCGATTTTCTATAATAATTTTCATAATTCACTCAGGAGTTATTATTCAAAATTATGAAGTAAATTAATGCGAGAAAGTATATAAAAGGTATTTTTCATAAAACAGAAACATGAATGTACAAAGACAAAACTGATGTAAATTAATAAGTTTGTTACAACAAAATTAAAAAAAGAATAGTAATAATGAGAAAATAGCTTTTTTTTAGATAAAAATATTTTTATATTACTACTTTTCTGTCATGAATCAAGTCCTATAATAATTTTAAATAAAATACGTGGAAGTATATGTTTTGGCGTGAAAATAATCTTGCTTATACTCCAGCTATTCAATTAAAGTTTTTTTTAATCGGAAAAGAAATAAGTAATAATACACTTAATATTGTACATTTAAAACTTCTCTCTCTAATTTCTCATTAGAGAAATCAAACCACTCTTATCTGAGTCCCCGTATAAAAAAATCTTTTACTGCGTTTCTACTTAGCGCAAACACAGTTCGAATATCCAATCCTATTTTTTATAAGCTTTTAATAACTAAAAATTCCTCTAAAGACCCCGAGATCATTTTGTCGGGTTTAAATAAGACAATTATGATATTACTACTTCAGGTCTAGAAATAGACCTTATGATTTTTTTCACAGAACCGGTTCCTACCTTTTTTAGTTCTTTCTTTTGTTAGAAATAAATTTATCCTCCGCTTCCAATATGATTGATCGGTTTACATGTCTAAATTAAGTAAGAAACCGCATTACTGAGTGCTACAAACCAGAGCAGATTTTTATTGTTTACAAGGATTTTATTCCTTCAGTTCAGCAATTCCCCATATTGTATGATACCACTGAATTGGAACGGATTTAGTAGTATTTAAATTTGGAAGGATAATTTCTTATTTTTTTAATTAGGTTGAAATAAGATAAATTTAATTTGTTATCAAGGAATTATAAACAAAGTAGAATAAAAAGGTGAAACCGGTAAAATGACAGGTTTTTAGACCTAATCCACGGAGAATAGTAAGGAAAATAGGTGTACAACGATAGTCGATTTATTAGACCCAAAGGAGTTTTTTTTTAAATGTAATTTCTACTTCCATCTAACAAAATTTGCAGTTCAATTTAAGATTATTTTTAAAAATTGTCGGACATGTAAGAAATTAGTAACTATGTAAACGAAATTCGATAATACTCTGCAATATTATTTCGTAGGATAAAGGTGAATGTAATGTATTTCAACCGTATTAATTACAATACGTTATTTTACAATAATGTAAAAAATTCAAAGAAAGAAGGCTTTTTTAAAAATTAATTAGTCAAAAATTTCGGAAAATTCTTACAAAATTGGTGATTTATTTTTTTGTATTTATTTATTTTTTTTTTTCATGAGGCTAATACAACGATGAAAAGTTCTCATTTAAACCTATACTATATGCTAATATATACTATATTTAAGCCTATACTCGTGATTTTAAAGTAATATAAAAATTTTCAATAAATTAATGAAAACCTTTCAAGAGTTTGAAATTTTTACTTCCTAGTACAGAACTAATATGATTGCGAAAAATTTCGGTTTTCAGATTTTAACGGAAATATCCATTTTGACAATCCCTGAATCCATTTTGACTAGTTTCGGCGTGACGTCTGTACGTACGTATATATGTATGTAATTATGTACCTCGCGTAACTCAGAAACCATTAGCCGTAGGATGTTGAAATTTTGGATTTAGGACTGTTGAAACATCTAATTGTGGACCTCCCCTTTTGATTGCAATCGACTGAACCAAAAGTGTCCAAAAAAGCCCAAATTCCAAATTTTGGACTTTTCCTTAACTGCAGTAATAAGCCCTCATCGAGAGCTTTTCGACGATATATCACAAATGGTACTTATTTTCATTGGTTCCAGATTCCAGAGTTATAGCCAAATAAAATTTTAATTAATGAAATATTTGGATCTTACAAGTGGAAGGCACATCGGTTCAATCCGACTTCATCTCCCTTTTTTTAATTTAAATACATTGCTTTATTAATATATGATTGTAAAACAATCTTTACAATAAATAGTAACTCAATAACAATAAAAAAAATATATCAGAAGTTATCAATGAAATAAAATTTTATGTACTTTTCATTTTAAAAAAATCTGTATATTAATTTAATGGGCGTATAAGAAATTCGTGTGGTGTCCACATCAGATTTTTTCTATCGTAACTCAAAATCCGATTATTATTGTTTTTAAGAAGACATTATAAATTTGTTTTTTTGTGGGTAAAATTTCATATTAATGGGATCTGTATAATGTAGTTTAATCTTTAAATTTTTATTTAATAAAATAATCATTAAATGTATTCACATAAAACTACACAGAAACGTGATATATTTAATCCATTACGAGATTTTATACGCTAAATTCGAATAAATAAAGCATACGCTTATAATGTAAATGAATTAAACACAAGTCAACACATTATATATAATAAAATAAAAATATTTCTTACAGAATTTGGCGTTCCCTGGCATAATTTCCGTATCTGTGATGCGAGGTAAGAGAAGCGGATTCACTGTACTTCAACCTATTGCAACAAAATGATATAATGTTATTTATTTAATAACAACGTAAAACAAATTATAATAAAACTTCAAAGAAAGAAGGTTTTTTAAAAATTAATTTAAATGTCAATAATTTCAGGAGACTTAGAAAATTTGAGTTGGTGACTTATTAATCTAAGAATTAAATTCTTCTACCGTACTTAAAAAAATATAAGTTTTCAACTAAAATAAATTATTAATTGTTTTAAATCAGTTTCTTTAATTATTATAATAATGGAAAAAAATTCGATTTTCTTTTGCAACTAAAATATATACTTCCCACTTCTCTTCTATTCTCTTTACATAGTATTCCGCTTAATTCAGCTTTGTATTGCATATATAGATAGGTATTTATGATTTGCATAAGAAATGACTCTCTAGTCATAATACTTTCATATTTTAAATAGATCTATAATGTAAAACAATATAAAACTAAGGTACGGCATTGGGTGTGTGTTATTGGAGGACAAAATAGACAATCGAAATCCCTCCAAGATAGCAGAATATACAGGATAGATCAAAATTCTAATATACATCTCACGGTGTAATTTGTAATTGTTTTATGTCATTATCGGTATATTTATGTGCATTTTTTTATCTATTACTCGAAAGAATTTCCATTCCCATTATTCAGAAAATTATATCTACTTCAACAGAACGTGATAATAAAGTCTAATAGTTTTAATATATTTTAGATCGTAAACCGTAGATTAAATTGATATCGTCCGAACGAAGCCGATTTGAGAAAAAACAATATTTATTTATTTATGAAATATCGTCATGGCAAATCGACTGTTTAAGAATCTGATTTTGGAAGTCGAAGATTCTGAATTCAAATCCTAGTAAATACTCGTATAAGTTACTTTAATATTGATTTGAATACTAGATGGTGGATATAGATCTACTTTGTGGTTAAATTAACCACAAATCTCAGGAACGGTCGGCTTAATTTTGTACAAGACTATATCTCACTTACGTGTCATACATATCTTTCTCATCTCATAGGCCCGGGGGGGGGGGGTTTGCTTATTGTTCACATGTTGAACAGATTGCAACGTATACATTAGGAACAGAAAATAAATAATTTTATATATATTAAAAAATAGCATTCTAACAAGAAAATATAATTTGTGTTAAATTGTCTAAAATTATCTTTTAGACATCTTTTTATCTCCTTTTTAGAGCCTCGCATAGATTCGTTCTAAAAATCACGATATCTGTGAAGTCGATAAATGGGTTAAAAAAAAATTAGAAATTTAAACAATTTTAAAAAAATAATAATTACGTGTATAAAAGTTACAAAAAAAATAATAAAATTTATTTCTATAATTCATATGAAAAATTTAAAATAAAAAAGGTAGGCCTCGTAAATAAATAATTTTGTAATTTGTTTATAAATTTTCAATTCGGTTTCTGATCGATATGTTAAATAATACTGAACAACAATATTCCATATTTAGTGAATGTATTTTTATCGCTTAATAATTCAAATTTAAAATGATTGGAGTAAATTTTAATAAATTTCTTATATTTATGAAAAAAACAACGGTTCTACAGATTGTCCCATATGTTTCCATATATAAAAAATTAATTTTTTTTTTATCAGTATTTTGAAAATAAATTTCGACGCGTGTCCTCCACTGCCGAATAACACCCCATATGATTCCATTCATAGTAAAAATATTTATTTTTGTTATGAAGGCCATCAGGAAGCATTTAGAAGCATAACTGTGTTAAACACAACGGTTATGCTTTTATATCTTTTTTTGCTACGTTTTGTATCTTTTCTGATATACCATGGCCTTCATAAAAATGATTATTTTTCCTATGGAACTTGGAAACTTTTTTAATTTCCAGGGTGCCTGGAAATTAAAAATAAAAATCTCTTTCTTATGTTCATTTATCTTACCGGAAAAAAATTAAAAAAAAAATTAAACTTAATAATTGAACTTAATGAATTTAACGATATTGTAAGCACTTTTAAATTAATTAGAAGTTACATTAATTTTATTTATATACTTATAAAATAAGCAACAAAGTCGATAGTGTAAATAAGTAATATAATTAAATCGGTGCGGAGAAATTATTTACGACTTTATTATAACAAAATGTAAATAAATAACTTAACAATGCGGTAAACAAAGGTGCCAGTTTTTGGCATGACAAAACGTCTTACGTAGCGCGCATTACTTCTACGTTTAAAACAATAACTACTGTTGTGAGAGGAAAATTAAGAGTTAAAGCGAGATAAAAAATATACAAGTATGAAAGAGGAAGAGAGAGGCACGAAAAAGTTAGGGGAAAAAAGAGAGAGAGAGAAAGAGCAGCACTCGAGTTAACTCCACCTTTTCTCTTTCATATAAATACAGCAGAGTGCCAATTAAAGCAGCAGCTCTTTCCCGACCATTCCTGCGTTAAAACATCTTTGAAATTGCATTTTCTATTTCAGAAATATGCATATATACAGTACTGTAAGAGGTAAACAACCCTCTCCATCCGTTTCTCAGATCAGGTGTCACAACCTCACACGACAAGCCTGGTTTCATTTGCTTCGATACACTTCTATAAAGTTCCTGAAATAGGTTGCCCCTATTACCATCTATATATTTTTTTCGAATAGTAGCTCCTTCAGCACTTTTTTTACATCGACTTTGAAAATTCACGCTTCACTCACGGCAATAACTTTAACGCACGTCTTTATTCAATTTTTTTATTATTATTACTATTATCATATTGTTCTAATAATTTCCAATATTGGTTATTTGAATCGGAAATAATTTTTATGCAATTATAAAACAGAAATTAAAAAACATAATAATGAATGGTACTGCCGGAAATTTTTATTTTATAAGCAAGCTATTGTGATATTTTTTCTTCATTTAAATTAAGTTCAGTTAATAATAATAATAACAATAATAATGTTCTACAAATCAAATTTTAATTACTCATCTAAAACAAATATAATAATAATAATAATAATAAATCCATATTGATTAACACACTTAATAAACAGTATTTATACATTTACTTTAGAATTTATTTATAAAAGAAAAATACTTATCATTCTAATAAAAATAAAATGTTTAGATCAATTATCCACTCCATTCTTACTGAAATAGGCTCCAATCTAAAATAATTTAAAAAACAAAGCCATCTAAATATTAAAAAAAATAATGCTAATAAAAAAAATAGCTAATACATTGAAAGTTTGATTCGCCTTGTATTCAAATAATAAATAATTTGTTTTAAAACATAAAAAATATCTAATACGATCGTTTTATTCTGACTTTACATGATCTGAACATTAATCTGAAATCTCATTAATCTGTACCCGCATTAAAAATATTAGATACTGGTAATAAATATTAATCACATTTTGGTACTACCACTTACAATTAACAGGACTACCAAATAAGCTTTGGATACAAAAAATTAAACTAATAAGAATAGTCAAATGAATTGTTCCGAATGCTAAATATATATTGTATGTAAAAATTTACTATCGCACAACAGTAAGACTAGTAAAACTTTAATCATTTTGGATAGTTCTCAGTTTAACCCCTAGGTATGTATATATTGAATCCTTACTTTTCAACAAATGGACTGGTTTTGATAAGTAAATTTTTCTAGTAGTCTCGTTGAAAAACATTTTATTATAATTTATAGCATGTTTTTTTTTAAATGAAAGATTACATTTCTATAGGATTTTTCTGTCATTATTATTAAATATTTTTAAAACCAAAATATCATTGTTTATTAACTCTAATACTCAAGATATTTGCTATGAAAAAATTCCAGAAAATTAGTTTGAAAATAGGATAATGCAACTATCCAGGAGACAAATTTCTCGTCTTTGAATTTTTTACATACATTTTTTTCTCATTCAGTTAGAAGTACTAAAAAAAACGAAATTATAAAACGCCTAAATAATAATAAATCTAACTTAAAACCAAGACCCACCGGGTTGGTTTAAGGCTAAACTTGTCATCGTAAATCAGCTAATTTTCAATTATAAACAATAATAAACGAAACAAACTAAAAAAAAATGTATATATAGCGACTGATTTTTTCTTTAAATGACGTTATAGAAATTATCACTAAATTCCAGATTTAAACCGCAATAACTGCGATTATATTTCAGAAATTTTATGAAAATTGCTTTAAAGTTCTAAAATTCATGAAAATATAATTTGCAATATAAATAAAAATAAACTAATTATAAATTATTAAAATCATAAAAACTGTTTTTTTAGAAATCCTACATTCAAGTTTAAAAAAATTGTGTTTATGCCGTATGTGAAAAGTAATGTCTTATACATTTAGCTTAGTGAATTATATTTAGATAAAATCCGTGAATCCGTGATAGTTTCCTTTATTGAGTCTCTACGAGAAAAGTATATCGGTAAAAAATAGGCATCCAAATCAATCGGTTTAACAGTAAATGAAAATTTAACCCGATAAAAAAATTAGAATGAAAATTATTTTAATCCAAAATAATAATATATTTTTTAATTGAAATTTACCCGTGAACTTAATAACTAAAAATTAATATTCCAACAATAAAAATAAATTATTCTAATAAAATTTAAATAAAGTATAAAGTTTTTTTTTTATATTTTCCTTCCATGTATAAAAAAATGAAATGAAAAGGAAATGAAAAATATTAATTTTATACTTAAAAAAATAAACAAAGCGATTAAAAGAAGTTAATTTCTTTTTTTTCTTTAAAAAAATATAATAATATTTTCTTATAAATATATACATTCATAGACTAAATGTTGTATCAAATTATAAATTATGGTAGACTAATAAAATGAAAAAGATACAGACTTCACCTTAATTTTAAAACATTTTATTTCTTTATAAAAATATGTAAGTAATACTAATAATAATAATTTAATTAAAACTTATGAATAAATACGAAACTTAATTATTAAACGTCTTCTTTATTCATTATACATGTACTTATACGACGTAACTGTGAAAATAAAAATAAAAAAATTAAATTGCATAAAAAAAAGAAAAATATAACGCTGTAATTTACGTTTTTATTATTTTAAATTATGAAAGAAACTGACATTAAGCTTCAGTAATTTTTCTCAAGAGCATTAAGTAACTAATTCAAAAACGGTGTTAGATCAGTTAAGGTTAGTAGCTTTATTGCGTTAATTCATAAATATTAAACCGATTTTTTTTTTTTTAAATTGAAAGAAGATGAGAGAAGTGGTGATGATTATGAAAAAAAGAGATAGTATTTATATGCTCCTGGTTTTTCTTTTATTTCTTTATTTTGAGTTCTAACCAGAATACTAATTGCAGGGAGAAACCGTTTGAGAGTTTAAAATGTTAAACAGCCTATTAACACCGTATGACACCTGATGATTATTGACAAAGATAATTACATTTAATGAATAAAGTTCACACCTTCTGATTAAACAAAATGATGTAAAGCCGTCAAGACAATATAGGGAGCGCGTTCTTCCATCACAAAAAGAGAGACGACGTTTCCTTCAACGTCGTCGACTATTCTGAATATGAAATATACCTAGCGGAATTACATACAGTATCTCGATTCTCTACCGGTTTATGAATAAACTCTTCATCTCTCGAAATCATAAAGACAGGCCGCGCGCGCTCTAATGGCTCAGCGACGTCATATACATCGGGTGCCTGCTGCCTACGGTCTTTGTTGCTCGACTTTCCGCTTATTGCAGAGAAAAGTATTACAGGAAGTACAAGCTATACAGATCGTGAAAAGATTTATAAACTGAAAATTTTTTACAGTATTCAAGGCATTTGTTCTAACGCCTTGGCTTACTTGTTTTAACTTACTCCGTAAATATATATAATGCGAGCTGTTTTACAGGTGAAGTTCAGCTTAGCAAATCTTTATTTATTACTTCCTTCCATATTTAAAAAAAAAAAAATAAGTACTTTCTTTTGAAATAACCAAGTCTGATGTAAGTATTTTTACAATGAACTCCGGATTATCTATATCTACACCATTCCATTTATTATTATTCCTTATAAAAAAAAAAAGACTTTCTCATTCCCTTTACAGAAATTCTATTCAAACAAATACATCTTTATTTAGCTACCCAGTTAAAGAATTAGAAGGAGCATTATAATAATAAAAATGAAATGACAATAGAACATATTTTAGTAATTAAATGCTAAAATTACAACAAAAATATCATTTCAGCAAAACATAATCTACCGATTAATTCATTAACAAGTTTATGATTTCAGCAATTAAAGTAAGGTAAAAGAAATAAAAAAAAACTTCATCAAAAACGTTTTACCCGATATACCTCTGCCACTAAGCACACTGAGCAAAACATTTGTGTGCCTTCTACGAACGTAATTATATTTTTTATTCTTAGTGTATTAATAAGTACCACATATGGCTGAAAGACTTGGATAAAATGTTTAATAAAACGAGAAATATAAAAAAAAGTTACAACTTTTGATAAACTGTTGTGCTTTTTTAGTGATATTTATTAAAACTTTTGTACAATCAGTGTAGATTATGTTTGTTTTATCTGTTAATTATTTACGGTTTTATTTTTACAGGGAGTTCTACTATATTCAAATGGAAAAATATGCCAGACAGGCAGTTAGTGAAGGAGTTAAAAATGCTGATGATCTACATGTCAGTGCAGACTGTGAGATCTACAGAGTTCTCAATTTACATTATAACAGAAACAACCACATAGAGGTATGCGGACCTCAGGTGCGCCTTAGTCTAGTAATTTAGTACAATACCCGATTCTTAATAATTATTCTAATATTAACAAAATGCTATTAATCATATAAGACTCATATTAATATAAAATAAACTACAAAACACTTAAGTAGATTCTGTAATTTAGTGTGGCCTATTTAATACACATACATTCTATTATAAATCAATTTTTTTGGAGGTAACAGTATTTTCAGATAAGCACGAATTAATCAAACTTTACAACTCGGCTTGCAGAACGATAAAGAAAACCGGCAGAATTAACATTTTTAAATTAAAAAATGTTAATTGGTTTGTTACGAATCTTAAAATACAGTGTTGTCAAATAAACAAAGATAAATCTTTTTCATACTGATTTTTGTTGGTCGTCATTCATGTAATGACAAAATTTTCAAATGTCTTTTTTCTCATTACTTATACCTCTGAAAATGTACAATTTTTATTTGGAATTACATGTGTGAAGGATAAAAAAGTTTACTGCTTTAGCGGATTTCATGTATATATGTATTTTTTGAATTTTTTTCAGCTAATTTTTAATAATTAAACAAAAAAATCACGGTTAATCTAAAGTGCGAGTAATTTCTCATATAATGTATTTTTTTAAAGTCCTACACATATTCCGTCACAGAAAACACAAAATATATGTATATTGTGTATGTATGTACACACTTGTGTAAACATTTACATATACGTAAACCCTTACTCGCATTAACAGTTACAAAATGGATAGCATAATGGATGTAACAATTTTTTCTGTAAATAATATAATAAATCATCAGAAAAAAACATAAAATTATTATTTTACGGACATAACTAAGCTTAACTGTACAGCTATAATAATAACAAACTTAGCTCATTCAAAAGTACATATATCTCATACACACATGCATATATATATATATATATATATATATGACCTCATAATTAATATATATATATATATATACATTCATCATGTGGTCGAGTATATAAAAATGATGATAAAGAAAAGCATTACATCTAGGTATATCTGTATTGGATATGTTACAAATACAGTACACAGAAATGAGATAATTAATGTATGTTATTCCTTTCTGTAGAACCGAGTTAGAATATTTAATTCAAGCTTGCCATAATATTCCGCTTTGATCCAGACAAGCTCTATAGCAATCCCAGTGCAACGCAAACATTCTACTCTCATGATTTCTCCTTCAGATTGCCCTCTTTCTCTTACATATACATACACACTAGCATACATAACACTATTACTACCAGCACATACATAAATACATACATACATATATATAAACCATCTTATTTCTTGTTCTCTCCACTTTCAGTTCTCTTCATTAACCTTAACAGAACTATTGCTGCACACTTTAAATATTTTTATATCTTTATTAGAAAAAATTTTAATAAAAAAATCACATTTCTAGAAATACATATGATGAAAATAATAAGTTATTAGATTATGTCAACTGACATTATGTACGTATTTATATATATACATATAAAAAGATCACATTATCTAACCAGCTGTACCGTGTAATGGTTATCACTGCAGACTGTTCTAGTATGATTTTCTTTTAGTGGTAATGTTTATCAATAAAGTTCTTTCCAGACATACCTGTAGACATCTCTATGTACTAAATAAATTAATAAGAGATAATGTGAAATTTCTCAATAAATTACGAGGTCTGTTCATAAAGTAACCCAACATTTTTAATGACGCGCCAGCGGAGATATTTAGTGACGTACGGTTGGCAGCGTTATGTTCGGATAACCTCCTCTGTTCTTGGATTGCTGATATTTCGTTTAATTTTCGTGTTATTGTTATTTGACTGCAATCTGCTTAAGTGTTAATGCAATTTTTGTAATCTGCGATTTTCGGGAGCAGCGATACAACAAAACCTTTCCCTGAAACTGGAGAAAACCTTGACAGAAACGTTTCAACTTTTTAAAACACGCTTACAAAGATCATGCTCCGGGTCGTACGCAATGTTACGAATGGTTTTCACGATTTAAAAGTGGTCGTCTGTCGATTGAAGATGACCTTCGACCAGGAAGGCCTTCGACTTCAATTGATAATACTCGCGTTAAGAAAATCAACGATCTGATGGGGTGTAAATCGCCTATTGACTGTCAGAGAACTCGCAGAAGCGGTTAGCATCTCGACTGGATCATGCTGTGACATTTTGACTGAAAAATTGCAGCAAAGTTTTTTTTTAGTTTGATGACCGAAAAGAAAAAAGAACAACAAACCGATGACGATGAAACATTCATGGAAGGATCATAACGAGAGACGAAAGCCGTGTTTACGGCTACAAAATCGAGACAAAAGTTCAATCATCACAATGGATCGGCAAAGGATCTCCACGTCCCAAGAAAGCACGTCAGCCTCGATCCGATGTCAAAGTGATGCTCTCTGTTTTTTCGATTTTAATGGAACTGTGCATTTTGAATTCTTGCCTCGAAGTGAAACAGGGAGCCGTGGGTACTATCAAGGCGTTTTACAACGGTTACCTGAAAAAATCCGCAGAAAGAGACCAAAGTTGAAGCGGACATTTCATGGTTCTTTCACCACGACAGCGCCCGCACACTCAACTATGTCAATTCGTCAGTTCTGTGACAAAAAATCAAATGACTGCCTTCTCTCAGCCTCCCTACTCGCCAGACCTGGTTCCTTGCGTTTTTTTTCTCTTATTGTCAAAATTATTATCAGTGATGAAAGGACGCCGTTCTGAGACTATTGATGACATTAACAAATTCGTCACGGACCTTAAAGGCCATTTCAATTAAAGCTATCCAGGACTGCTTCGCGAAGTGGAAACACCGCTGGGAAAAGTGTGTGAATAAGGTAGGAGAATAATTTGAAGGGGACAAGGACCAATAATTTGTAAAATCAATAATAAAGATTAAAAAAATAAAGTTCGGTTATTTTCTGAACAGAATTAGTACACAAATTTTTAAATTAAACTTTTAATTTAAATTATTCAATTAAATTAAAAACTAAAATCTACTGATACTTATATAGGCCTGTTACTAAAGTTGTAGATTATACCTAGTGTGTGAATTTTACAAGTAAGCTGCTCTATACTTAAATATTACCAAAAAGAGAAATTCCTAGTCAAGAAATTGAAAAAAATCTTAAAACAACCTTACTTTTCTAATACTAAAAGAAAGCAGATTACCATGCTAATTTTGTTCTGTTTTTATGTTAAATTTAAATAAAAGTGCATATAAATATGAGTAAACATGTTTAAATTCATGAAGATTTTATCTAAATTTTAAAAAGATAATGCAAATCTATATCATAAAAAGTTTCATCGATTCATAAGTCTATTAACAGGATAGTAACTTCCATGCAAATGCACTTTATATATTTTGCATTTACATATATACATATATGTGTGTGTGTGTGTGTGTGTGTGTGTGTGTGTGTGTGTGTTATATGACTTAAAATAATATTATTCATTTAAATAATTTATATAAATTATAAATGATGTTAGTTTGATTTTTCAATAATACACATGCTGTGTTGGTACATACAGCAAAATTTTCATTCACTGTTGCACAAGTTATGGATAAGATATAGGCTTGATATTACCACAAATATATATTATGACATAATTTATTTAATTGTATATTGTCACATACTTAAATCATTGCCTTCGGTGTTTTATTATATTTAAAATCAAATAGACCTATCAGAAGTTTAAAGATATTATAACTTATATAATAATAATAAAAACTTTATAATAATAAAAAGAAAAGGGACAACTGAAATTAGAAATTGAAATACAAAATTCTGCTTACTTAGATCTGAAACATCTCAAGGTGTAGTATCCAAAGAATAAAGAATAAAATTATAACAGTTAAATTTAATATATCCATTTCCATTTAC
Organism: Lycorma delicatula; assembly: GCF_047948215.1. Classification (NCBI taxonomy): domain Eukaryota; kingdom Metazoa; phylum Arthropoda; class Insecta; order Hemiptera; family Fulgoridae; genus Lycorma; species Lycorma delicatula. The sequence continues at coordinate 115,443,857 of NC_134459.1, forward strand.
ATTTAATATGCGGTTACCCTTCACACGGTTAGCTGTGTTCTTGGGATTTATTTATTTGTATTTTAGTTTATGACTTAAGTAAACAGAATAAATAGATAATCAATTTAAAACCTTTTTAACAGAACACGAATTGAAATAATCCAATACGATTCAAACATAAATAATTGAAAAGAAAGGCGAATCTAAGTAATAATAATGTATAAATTTGTTACAGGTTCCATCAAACTTTAGGTACGTAGTCGAACAGACATTAAGAGAATTCTTCAAGGCTATACAAACCGGAAAAGATACAGAGCAATCGTGGAAGAAATCGATATACAAAATAATATCAAGGCTGGATGATCCTGTTCCAGAATATTTTAAATCCCCAAACTTCTTAGAACAACTAGAATAAGAAGACTCGACAAACCTTAGAGCGGATTCTGTACCACTTTCATTTTACTACCGATAAACCCCCCGCCCTGTTATCATCTTAAAAGAAAAAATTCTTCCGTACAAGACGATGAACTATGTTCCTGTTTTAAATGAAAAATCAGTTTTATACTGAAAAACCAAAAATAAAAATCTGTAAACTGTTTTGTGTGACGTACGATCGTACGATCGAGTGTGAACTGTAGCGTACGCTCGTTATAATTATAAAATTTATAATTATCACTATTATTATTATTACTAATATAATTATTACTTTTTTTTAAGCTCATGGACGACTAGAGTCGAGTTGCATGGGTCCATTAAAAGTACTATGCATTCACTCATGTACAGTGGTTGAGTTCATATATAATGTGCATCGTGTCAACTAAAACTAATCCTATTATTACTAATATTATAACTATTACTACTCCTAACTATGAAAACCTGTTTGTATATATAAACACATGATTATTATTATTAATACTATAATATAAATATAAGTTAATTGTTTTATTAATCGATTAGCGGCGAGAGATAAAAACGGCATTGAGATTTGATAATATTGTAAATTTTTAACTATAGTCGTCTATCAAATAGACAATATCTTAAGGTTGTAAAAATTTATAAATAAAATTTTCTTATTAAAAAAATTATTTATCACGAGTTATTACATAATAAAAAAATTATATACTAATTTATTCGGCTTAAATTTTTCATGTTGGCTATTTTAAATTTGAAAAATATTTATTACTAAAAGAAATTTTAAATAAATTATTAAAAGTTATTTTTTGGAAGTTTAGAAATTGTACAGTACCCAGATAATTAAATAAAATCTCTCCGCCATGTTTTTTACTCCTTACCTTTTGTACAAATTTTATTTCTTAGTATTAAATAATATAAAATAAATTATAATTATCATACCAAAAATTTATTATTGTATATTAATTTAAGAATCATTATATTATTATAATTTTTATATTGAATAGTGTTCAGAATTATTTTATTTTAATTCACTTGTTACCATGATATGGTACAAAAAAAGTGAAAAGAATTACTATTATATTAATTGTTTTAATTTTTAGGAAAAAAATATATTTTTGATTGTTTAGTTTTTTTAGATAATATTTTATTATTATTATTATACACAGTGTTTTCTTAGGAGTATAATCACAGATTTATGTATGAATGTTTTTTTAATTTTTTTATTAAATCAAAAGAATTGTTTTTATCACAACAAAATTTATATCGGTAATAATAGAATAAAAGTATTAACAATTAAACACTATTAATATTTTTTAAAACAAAAATACAACTTTAATTATTACAATTATTATTAATTTTCAAAAATAATATAATGTGATTATGCTCCTAGATGTGTACACTAGTCCAAAAAAAAATGAGTAAAGACTGTATTTTTTTTTCTTTACCAAAAAAATATGATAAATAATATGTAATATAGTTCACATCAGAATAATTTTTTTTTTTTATATTTTTCAAATATAAAAATGCTACATCATAGTTTTCCATCAAACTTAAACAGCATCCTGTTATATTAAATTAAAATATACGGTAAAGATTTGATTACTAGAAAAATTACTAATATTTTAAGATATCAAAAAACATCATTTCACATTTTAAAATCTCTTTAAAATATAAATGCAAAATTTAATTCTAAGATTATCAAAATAAAAATAAAAATGTTTACACTACGTAACATTTATTTTTACATGGCTGGTATCAGGCTCAATAACTGATAATTTTATTATTTATGTTAAAATCCAAGATTTTTTCCATTTCTTGAACTGAATTCTTTTATTACTAAAATTATCTCTTCGTTTCATTAAAAATAATTACTTTTAGCAGAAAACTTTACTATTTATGAATATTGATTTCATGTTCCATGTTCTTGAAGAGAATACGGTAACAGAAACACAAGATTATTTGTGAATTGACTTCTTTTTTTATAGATTTCTTTGGTATTTCTATATCTTCAATCGAAGATAGCTGAAAATCAGTAAAAAAGGAATGTAAAAATTATAATGACATGAAAAATAACAAAAATTTCTACTATTAAAAAGTTAATTTTTTCATAACATTATAAAATAAAGCCTCAATAATAGATATTTGAATATTATACAAAGAGTTTATTTTTTATTTTCTTTAAAAATTACTTATAAATGATGATTAAATATTTTATGATTTTTCATTATTTTCAAGTTGTAAATAAATCATATTAAATTTACATTCTGTTGACTAATACTCAGGTACTTGAGTTTTAAGTTTATCAGGTGATTTTTAAATGTTCTCTGAAGCACAATTAAAATCTTTTCTTTAATATCAAAACGATAATTTTAATAATAAAACTCAATAAATTTTTTATTAAATTAATAAAAAGCTTAAATGCAATGTTAAAAGCAGATGAAATTAGTTTATAATAAAGATTCAATATTTAAAAAAAATTAAGTAATAATTTAATCATTACTTTACAATAAATTAAAATAAACCATAATTTAATTAATTCAAGTTTGCATATATAGGCATCATCAGTTATACATGTCAACTTTTTGTTTAATCCTTAGACGTATCTCGGTACTAAAAATTCTCCTATTGAGATTGGTCTAGATGTTAAACATAAAGCTTGAATATATATGTAAATAATAATCATAAAAAAATATTTAATAATATTATATTTTATTGCATATAACAATTCTGCAATATAATCATGCTTGTATGATTTCAACTCTAGATGATTAATGAAAATCAAATTCCTAATTTAAAATAATACAAGCTGTTTAAGAAATGGGAGAAATTTCATAAAATAAGATATAAAAAGTGATCAAGATTTACAATTCATCCACCAATTCAAAAAAATTTACTACCTTAGTATAAATGCAAATACTGTAACAATTACAACAAATACAATATATACAATAAAATAGGAATACAATAAAATTCTCAATATAGCAGCACGCATAAACCTGATGTAATTATTATTGATTCACTTTTCTTTCCACTAACCTTCATCTCTTTCAAAACTACACAGTTTTACTATTACTTGTGCATTGTTCCTGATTTTTCATGTTTACTAAAAAACATTTCCCGACTGTTTTTCCATCTTTCTGATACTATATTATTTTATTATTATATTTCAATCTCAAATCATTTTATTAAAAAATATTGTGATTTTAAATACTTAACAATTATTTTCTTGCAATAGACAGTGAAAAAAAAAATCATCAAACCCAGATAGCCTTAAATTATGCGTATTAAGTTGCGTGTCTTTTCAATCACTTTATATTTATATGTTTACAAGTAATATTTCTTCTATGGTTCTTTCATATTTAAAATATCTCTGCCCTACACATATGCAGATTACTGTCATCATCATAATTATTGTAATTGCCAGTAATAAATACGGTCAAATAATCACTAAGACCCCTTTTTAAAAAATTCCCTTCCTAGAACCTAAGAAAGCCCAAATCTTTCATTAATTTTGAAAACCTAAAAACCTTTCTCGCAGAATAAATTATTCAGATTATTTAAAAATACTTATCCATTAATTAATTAATTATAAATTTATATTAATACATATAAATTTAATTTATATCGCGTTAATTATAAATACTTCTCCATATATTGTTGTTACTAAACTGAAAACTGTAATTTCATTAAATTAAAATTTTCAAATTGAAGTAAGCATAATTAGTACTAAAATTAAGTATTTTAGTGCTTACTTCAATTTGATATTATTTATTTATTCAGACACATTGACAAAATAACAACAACCTATGAAAAGGTATTGAACAAAACATCTGATTAGTTTTACATGTAAAATACATATAACACTATTATATTATAAGTATAATACTGTGTATATATTTAAAACAGTTTAAATACACCTAACTCTTAAAATAACAACTGGACACAATACGATGACAGTAGTTTTTCCATTATTCTGCTACATTAAAACAAACACCAGCAAAGAATCATCCTTTACAATGTTTAATAAACAATTTTAAGTTGGATTTAAAGTAAAAATTTAATTTTGGAATAAGGAAGAATAAATTTTGAAATTCTTTTCAAAAAGTAATACAGTAAATATGATGTTTCAACATCATCTAATCGGTTAGAAATAGTATTTTAAAGAACTATGTAATTAAACAAACTCAACTTATATACTAAATTTTAAGCTAATCTAGTACAAGGATTCTAAAAAAAAATGCTTCATAATTAACTACATTTAACATGAAAGACAAAATACTAGATCTTAGAAAGTGATTATTTACATTATTTTCTAAGAACCTTTTTAAAAAATAACGTATGTTTCTGTTCATTTATAGAGAAAAACAATAGATAAGTGGTTAATTTTTTTTATTAATTAAAGATTAATTTAATTTCCTTTCATATACAGTAGACATATATTTCTTTCATCATATGTTTCAGTAGTAAGCAAAACAACAGTGATTGCTAAATTTAACTATAAACTCCTTTCTTTTAAAACATTTTAACTCATAACCTGCTAACCTTTCTTTAACACAAACTATTCATTTTTTCTTCCTATCTCTTTTTCCATTCAATATCTTCCAATACAATTAAAAATAATTCTCGTCTTCTCAAGACATCATTACATGTGCCTTTTTTATAATTATTTAACGTTGTCCTTTCTTCATATTTATTTATACACATTATTATTGCAAAAATTTGAATTCTAATAAAATAATATTAAAAAAAAACCATTACATTAAATACATATTTAGTGTTTTCATTATTAAAATATGCATTTGCTTTAAAAAAAAAAAAGAATTGGTATCGCTAAATAGCTTGAATTCATTGATTTTAAGTTAGGTTAGATTAATTTTATGGCATGAGATAAGTGGAAAAAATGATGTAGCAATCAAAACAAATAAATACTGTTTAAGATTTAAATGTTAAGTATGTGAAATGTCATTAAAAAAAAGTGTATTTATATAAATTTTCTGTACAGTATATTATTTTTTTTAAATTATTAATAGTTTAATTAAATTTATAAATTGTTATTATATTGTGGTATATATTACAAATATACTTTGTTTCACCTTAATTCACATTTATTGCACCACTTTTTTTTATTTTTTTTTTTTATTTTTTTTATTTTTTTTTATTTTAAATATTATATTTATTCACGTGATCTCACATAATGCAAATATTATTTAATATTTTATTTATCATTATTATTATGATTATGATTAAACATAGAATATTATATTATTTTATTTTAATAATTGTTTATAGTTAATTATTTTTATTAGAATTATTTATGTAACCACATTATTTTTAATTTTATTTTATTATCACTTACAATTATTATTAATTTAATTAATGATTTAGTTTATGTTATTATTATGTTCATGTATAATTTTTTTAATGGTGTGGTGAGTTATAACTAGTCAAAAATGCAAATTTGTTATAATAACAAAAGAAAAAAAATTTATCTGATGATTACTATGTGTGTTATTTAAAACCAGTCGTACAGTACATTTCCAATTTTTATAACCTGTTTAAAAAAAATTAATATATACACACAAAATATAACTTGTCTCAATGTAAGGGAGAAAATACAGAAAATGATATGAATACATCAGTTATCTCATATAAATAAAACAAGTAAATTGTTTATTTAAAAAAAAAAAATCATCATATTTCTTCTTTGAACAGTTGTGATAAAAATTAATTTTTTTTTAAATTACATATAATACATTTTACACTATTAATATTAATTAACGTTAAATGACGTATAAACATTTTGATACCTGCATTTCATGTTAGGCTATAATAATAATAATTTCATAATTGTTATTATTATATTTAAATATAATTATCTGATAACTTTTTTGTAAAAAAAATTTAAATGTAGAAGCTTCATAATTAAGATGAATAATAATGAGAAAGATTTGATGATATTTTCACACATCGTAATAATAATAAACATTCTTATTTAATAACAAAAATAAAAAAAAAATAAAAATTAGTGTCAAATTGTGAACATTTTGTACAGTTAAATTTAGGAGATAATATTTAAAAAATTATTGAATTTAATATTTAAATATAATGATGCATATGTGTTTATATATTATAAGATAAAAATAATTTAATAATATGATATATATATTATATATTATAGATTATTATTATTAATTATTATTATTAATAATATTGAAGTGTGTGTGTGTGCTTTGGTTCCAATTGAAAGTGCTAGACGCTAGACAGTGGACAGAATATTGGGACCCCTCCTCCATCAACATCAACGGCGAAAACATAATATTCAGCTCCACAAAGAACATCTTTATCGCCGGAGCTAAAAAATAAAAATAAGTAAGTGATGTGGTAAAAGTTTTTGTACCAGCGATATGCTGATGCATAATATACAACCACGAAGGGAAGTTCACACTGAGATCCCCCCCTGACAAAATAGCTAGTTGTCCGTAAATAAACAAACAAAACTACCCCAATTTTGTACAGCCCAACAAAATACAAATAATAACTATACTACAAAAAAAAAATAATAATACTAACAGCAGTGAAAACAGTTTACAGATCTCTGTCATATTGTCATCATCATAATCTTAGTTTCTTCAAATATAATAACATGTTTACGTAAATGTTTTCCGCTTTGTAAAGAATCCATCATTACTTTATTAATCCGCCGGTGTTGTTAGCATTTACAACATTTCATGACTCAAATCTTAAAATTCTGAACCAAGATTGATTCAAATCCTATGTTTTGTTTTTTAAATTAAATTTTAAATATATAATTATACATATACATATAGAAATAATCAACTTAGTTACTGTAAAAACAATAAATAAATTTAAAAAATCAATCACTTCAATTTATTATTGCTGTGATGTTGTTTATTCTATTCTTAAGTTATTTTGTAATAAGTATAATTAAACAATAATTATAGTATTAATAGTAATAGTAATAATAATAATCATAATACAAAGTAGTACGGATGATAAATAACTTGAATCAATCTTGTGAACAGAATTAATTAACAGTACTACATTAATTACAATTTAAAAAAAAAAAAGGTTTCAAATAAAATAGCACCAAATGCAGTTCATAATAGCAGGTTATTTATCATAATTGTCAAATAAACAAATAATAGAAAGACAAGAGATCAAACTCCATAACGACTCGAATATCTGTCTCGTAATTGAACTCAACAGTGTGAGATTAAATAAAATTAGTTTGACAACAGCTCTAAAAACGACACAATACGTATCTGTAAACCGGATGAAGAAAAATGAAGATTAACAACAATATAATAATTATCTACAAAATTTTTTTATATACTATAAAATCATATAACAGATCGATCATATACCAAAGTGACCTTTCTGTTCAGAATATAGAAATATATCTAACAATAATATTATCCTATACTGAACAAATAAAGAGTCATAATGCACAATAAAATAAAATTAGAAAAAATTATAAATGTACACGTATGTGCTCAGTTCTTCCATGACATATCATACATGTCATATACATTTGATTGAATAAACTCATGCATCTCTACAGATAGTTAATATGAGTAATATATAAAATAACATTCAGGTATATCAAACAATATCAACATGTGTCGAATATAAATATAAATGACAGGGAGATACTCTCACACTGAGTTCAAACAAACAACTAATAAATATATTAACTCTATGATTTGCCTCAATTCATAATATAATAATAGTATTAATAACAATGAAAAGGTAAAAATGGAAATAAATAAAATAAAATTTTATATAGACTGCAGTATTAATATTTATGAATAATTATTTTAAGAAATGAAAGATTTACAAATATTGCAGAAATAGCAGCTACTTGGATTGTGTTATGTTTCAAATTTCCTTCAAAGAAATAAAATTATATATAAAAATAACAGAAATAATAATATTCATTATAAAAATGGATAATATGTAAAAGAAAACAGCAAAAAAAAACAAAACAATAAAATTATATTACAATTTTTTTTTATAAATTTGTTTCTAATTTAGTAATTTACAATCAAGTTACAAAACAAAATATCTAGAACCATATTTTTAGTAAAATGTCTTCAAGTCAAGTCATTTTTTTGGAAAATGATTCATGCAAAAAAGGCATTTTTTAAATTATGTTACCTGCTATAGTCATTAACCACCAATAAATCCTAATAAAATATCAAAGAATTGTATCCAGAATTGTTTAACTTTCATGATTTACAGAAATCTGTTTATTAAGTGTGGCTTCGGCCATTACAGTTTCATATTTTATTTCACACCTTTCAATTTCCAGAATGCTACTAGATATTTCAGGAAATGAAAATCATCAAAATATAAGGAATGTAATTTATTGTCTTATCCAGTGACAGTGATCTGTTTACAACTTTTTTCATTAATTTAAAAAAATTACAGTAAAATTTAAATGTAATAATTAATTCTGTTAATGAAAAACATTTTGAATATTACTTTTGTCAAATAACATTTAATTCAGTCGTTACATGTACATTACCTTCCATATTACTTATGAGCTTTGGTTTCCTTTAATAAACTGTTATCAAGAAAACCATCAGATATTTAATTTACCAAAACTTCCTTTACGCAATAGAAAAAACTAAGCAAAGTAGATATAAAAGAAAGCAATTACAATTTTGTTAAATGATTAAATAGTACAATAATTAATATTAATAACAAAGAGATAGTACATTCTCCACTAATTGTTAACATTGTTTACTAAAAGCCAATGTATGGCTTCAAGTAGATGTTATATTAAATATTAAAAATCTGGATTATCATATATACCTATAAAAGCACTTAAATAAAATTGTCACTACCTATCTGAATATCAGTCGCATAATATTGCCAAAAAATCAGCAGTTAAGTATTACTTATAATAATAATAATAATAATAATAATAACAAATAAATTTGAATTTTATATATATATTATTTAATACAATATAAGCAATGTGTTTTGCTATATTTTAATTATAACTTCTTGATTAGCAACATTTTGATCACCCAATAACAATCTGATAAAAAATTCAAAAACAATTAATATACTTAATAAAAATATACAAAAAAAAATGAATATACCTTCTCACAAAAGAATAAAACAATAAATCTTTTTACTAAAGAATAAAAAATATATCAAAGAGATAAGTATTTTAGAAAAGGGTGATTACAACATTAATAAAGATGACCAAAAAAAGTTGTAACTAACAAAATTACATATGCAATAAAAATATTGATAACATTTACAATTGAACATACATAAAATAATAACACCTAAACATTTAAATAATATATTATATTAGCTTAAGCTAATGTAATCTTTCTTTTAGGAATAAATATATAAATTCCAAATATTATAACATTTATTAAAAATAATGAAATTTAACAAATGTAAGATACACAACAGAAGAGAAATAAAGACTGAGATAACATGAAAATGTGATAAATTATGACTTAACTTCTTGTTCACATGAAGGAAAAATGAAGAAAAAATTAGAATATACCAAATAAAGGCCTATATACATGTAAATATACAACAAAAGAAATTTTAAAAGGATTATTACAAAATCAAGAAAAGAATGTTATTTTTAATAGGTTGACAAAACGAAAAGTTTTATTAAAATTAGAAATAGAAACAAAAAATTAAAATGACTGAAATTATGAATTGAGAGCAAGTCATCGAAAAAACCACTCAGCGCATGACATAAAAATACAAAATATATACATCCCTCTGCCCGGTTTATTCAGGGAAAGGTGGGTAATCATTTGTATACGTAATTAATTAAACATTTAATTATTGATTGTAATTTATAAAAATAATTCTAGTTATTGGTTTTTAGTTGACCTAATCAAGTTTCTGGACATGTTTATTGGTACTTCTGGACATGTCTTTGTTTTTGTTCCTGATCCTACAACATAATACCTTTGTTCTATTGTTAACCATTGTAATTGTTACCCTTGTAGTTTTACCGTTTCTTATCATTATGGTTGTTGTATAGCGAATTGGAGGGAATTGTAATACCCTTCGTTTCTTACAAAAGACGGCATTGGCATTGCTAAGGAAGTAATGTTTCAGTGGGTGGTTTGTTCCATATTATAATTATTATTATTAATTATTATCTGTACAAATCGTACAAATGGTTGTCACAATATTTTTAAGTTACAATTATATTATTGGCAGTCATTTATTTCTAATTTTATTATATAATATTACAATATAATAATAGTTAATATTTATAAAAATTCAGGTACGTTTAAATTTTCAGTTCATTTGCACACAAACCATTAATTTGGAGCCGCTGTTTACAACTTCCGGTCATCAAAGGGTGCTGCTTTTATTGATTTCAATACCTCTTTATAATCCATTTAATTTTTACATATATAAACTAATCCCCTCCCTTCTTTCTGATTTATTTAGTCCTAAAAACGTTTTTTTATAATTTACAGATAATATATTAACATCAATGTCTCGGCAATGTTTAGGAATTCCCTTATTCAAAAAAATGATGAAAAAAAGGTCCCTGTTCACACAAGAGTACAAGCTTATTAAAAAAAGCACCTTCGCGCCTTATCTTATTAAAATATCGTTAAGCCAAAAGTGAAAATTGTGTGTAATTTTTAACCAAAATCTGCCTTAAATTCTATATTTTCTTATATATGACGAAAAAAAAAGAAAAATTTTTAACTACTTAGTATTAATAAGTTGCTGTAGAAGAAAAAAGAATCACGTGTTTTGGAAAGCATATTATATTATGTTTATATTTTTTTAATATTTCAGTTAAATAAGTATTATATAAATGTATTCCAATTATTTAATTTCTTATTGCAACCACCATACTACAATATTTATAAGATATATAACAGATTATAGCCATGAGCTCAGTATTAGTAATGTTACAAACATACAGGATGTTTTTGTTTCGCATAAACTTCTAGTCCGTATTTTAATATAGTCAGTTCATTTTTGAGTGTTGAAGATGTAGTATATGTTCCCTGTTGGTCCAAGCCATGTACGCGTTGTGAGTCAACTCCCGGCCTAAGTTACCTCGTTAAGGCAGAATTTGGCACCTCTGAGGACTTCATATCAATAACAGTCTGGTATAATATATGTCCTGAGTATTATTTTTAAAATAACGAATAATAAGATATATCATAACTCGATTATTATCTTCATAAAAGTTTATTTTTAAAATTGATAAACAAGTACACTTTAAAATAAAAGTTTCTTTTTTATACATTTTAAACAATATATATGCATTACTACCTCTTAATTGTAGTTATTAAAAAATTAATAATAAAAATAAGTTGGCAAAAAATAAAAATCTTCTTTTTGAAAGGAAGACATATGTATTATTATAAGACGAAAACAGCCTATTATTATTGTGAGGCCAAAACCTTCATTTCTAAAGGGTTTTCTCTAACTAATTAACTTATTGTTTACATAAAGAAGCCAAATTATTATTCTAATAATCAATTTTGTTATGTAGTATTGATTGATTTATTAATATCACTACATAAGTTCACAATCAAAGGTATAAGATTACCACCAATTTTTTTATAAAAATAAAAATTGATTTATCTGTTTAAGAACAAAATATAACTTATGAATTTATAATTTTTAGATAAAACCTAATCTAAAATTTAATACTTGCCAAACCAGAAGTTATAAAATAAAAGAAAGAAATCATAGATATGATCTAATTTCATTTTAACATAATTTATTTTTTTTGTACAGAAATTTGTGGAGAGGTTATCTAAAATATTGGTTTAACATGATACCATCAATGTCAAATCATATTGAAGTATTATTAAATATGTGCAATATTATTAATTGTTTAAATTTCTGTTTTAATGAATAAAAAATGATAAATTGTGTTAAAAAAAATTATACCATACACGTTATTGATATGAGGGACTATTATACTATGTAGTTAAACTAAACAAATTGTTTATTTTTTGTAAGTTTAGTTGAATGCTTCAGGGGTGCCAACTATTGTATTATATATTTCCCATTACGTTGTTAAGTTATCTTGTTAAAACTATTGATGCAAACAAAATCAATAAAAAAAAAAATAATTGTGGGTCATTGCCAAATTCCTTTTGAATGTTCTCAAATAACTGAAATAGCCAGTAAATTTTTGTTTAAATTTCGCATTAAAAAATGGACATATTACACATACAGGTCTGCAATAGTATGAAGGCAACTCAAAATCTTAAATATTACAGGTATTAAAAAAATTGTGATACGAAATCCAGTTTGATTTTCGAAAAATCCATTCATTCCAAAAATACACTCAAAGGGCCATCTCGTCCGATCTAAAGTGCCTTCAATCACAAAAATTGATTTTTTTAGAAATTGATAAATCGGCCCTACATAGACCATTCTCGCATAACCAAAACATTTGAAAAGAATTTGACAATCTTACAATATATTTAGCATTTGCATTGACCACAACGCTTCCCAGTTATTTATTATTATTAATTAATTAATTATTATTATATTATTATTAAGATTGTTACTCTGCTGACGGTTATTCGTTTACTGGTATTTACAAGGATTTTTATTAAATATTATTATTGTTTTTAATTTAATTTGTTTTGAAATAATATTAAGAACATTGTACTTCATGTATTTACAACATTACAGTTTGCTGATGTCTTGCATGCTTCATTGGTATATTAGTCACATCTCTGGATTGTAGGAATACATTATCAAATATGATTCTAAAACAATCATAAAAAACTTTTGTTTCTTTTTTATTATCATTAGAAATATAATTAAAATTTGGCAGTATATATAAAATTTTTTAATTGATAATGTAGATATAAAGAATTAATATAATTAATAATAATTTAATATTTGTTGTAATACAAACTCTTTCATTAATAAAAAAATGATGTGGGTTTTTCATATGTTGTCTATTTTTCTTTCAACAATTTTTTTATTGTTTACAACACAAACTATTTATTGATAGAAATGACATATTATCAATTACTTTTAAAATCATTCTAGTAATGATTAAGGAAAGATAATTAGTACAACAAAAGTTACTAATAAAAATTTAAAGATAACATATATATATTATATATATCCACAATATATTTTATAGATACTGCTAGGTTTTAATACCTTTCCTTTTACAAAATTTTCCTTTAAACCTCCCCCCCCCCCCCAAACAAAAAGCAGGGAATGTGCCATATACATCTGCATGCTACCAGATAGCTGCGAATATATGGACGGACAACCTTGATGTAAATGATTTGTTTTTAAATATAATCAATCAAAAAAGAAAAGTAACACAAAATTTTAGAAAAATGATTTCATCAAATGATTTAAAAATGTTGCTAACATAACTTGTAACACATATGCACATGAAACATGTATACATAATTAAATAAAAATAAACCTGAAAAATTGCATAACATTATATCTGAAATCATCATAACATCAGTAGTTAAATAAAAACAATTAACATTACAACAATTGTGTTCATGTAATTGTTATACTTAAATTTCCAACCAATATGGAAGAGATTGTTGGTCTTGATTCTACATCCATTCATTGATTTTTATGTCCCTATGTAGCAGCTAAATGGATGCATCAATTTTATGGCAACAGTCCTTAATAACATTATATAACAAATGCGCTGGAGATTCACCTGTCATTTTCGATCCAGTACACTACTTTTTCTAAAAGTTGGGCAACTCAGAATGAAACAGAAAATATAATCTTATTTTTATTTATTTATTTATTTTTTTTTTTTAATTAGAAAAACTTTTATAGCATCTTAATAATGGAGATATTGTATTTTTGAAATATAAAATTCAAATAAAAAATAGACCAGATTTTGACACAAATCAGTGTCAAAGTTATTTATTTATTATTTATTTCTTCAAATCTGAAGAAATAATCGTCCATTACAAACAGCAAGGTGGGCCCACCCATTTTTTGTACATTAGTTTAATAGAATAACTAATTCAACTAAGTACAGAATTTAAACTTTCAGTTTAGATATTTTATCAATTTCGCCTTACCCTTGTAAAGTCTGATCATGTCAATCTTAATGACTTAATAGTGCAATTAAGCATAATACAATTCAGTTGTCATTTCCAGTATTGTTTAAAAAATATATATATTTATATAATGAGTGATTTAGATTTGGTTGGATGTATAACATATTTTGAAAAAAAACCAAATATGTACTGTATAAAAAGCTACCCCAAACTCCAACTATATTAATTAATACTTTAAAAAAAGAAAAGGGTCAAACAAATAGAATAAAATAATTCTAAACCTAAGCACAATTACTAAATAAAGGATTTCCTAATCCTTTATTTAGGACTAGATTCCTTTATTTTTGAATCCTGATTCGTTTATTTAGGAACCCTTTTTTATTTTAGGATGAGACCTAATTTATGGTGTGAATAAAAAAATCCTCACTAAAAAAATGGCAAAAATAGTCGATGGGATGAACATTATACAAATATATTAACAAGATAATAGTATTTGTATAGAATAATCATAAAAATTTTAGATCAAAAGAAAAAAATTAAAAAATAAACTTTATAACTGAATTACATAATATAAGAAAAAATAAGATTAACAAAAATAAAGGTTTGAAAAATTAAGTATATTTATTTTGGGAATATGAATCAGAATGTGAGTGAGATAGGAGAAGAAACATAATAATAAAACCAAACATTGAATTAGATCAAAAAAAAAATTTATTAATTTAACCACTATATTAAACCAAATTTGGAAGTACAAACATCAAGCAATTTAAATAATTCTATTTTTTGGTAAACTGACAAATTGATGGTGTGTTGAACTTAAGGATCAAAATTACATGGAATAATTCATCAGCAATGATCAATGTAACAATAAAATTAATGGGCAAAATTTACCATAAAATTAATTTTTAAGCACTTGATCATTTATGCACATAGATGTTAAATTTATTAAGAACATTCATACCACCTATATCTCCAGAAATAAGTTTTAATAATGGGTAATGAATCAACCTTCATATTACTGACATTCACTGTACTAATTTGTTTAATATAAACAAAGGAGATACATTTATTTGTACAGTCCCATATAGCAGCTAAGTGGATTGGTAGATTTGAATAAGGTTTTCTTCATAAAATAGTAAACATTATGATTATTTTAGCTCAGTTTGATTATGACCATAATTACATAAAATGTATTAATTTTTTTTAAAAAATGGACTATTAAGATGGATTTGTTTTAATATATAATTTTATCTTGTTCCTTCAAAAGAGGTTTGTAGTTTTCACTGGTAAGCATAGTTATAATGAAAAGGACTGAATAAAAATATTTATTAATATAAACACAGTTCCAATCTTTGACTGAAAACCATTTGGATTCTCAAATTTCTTTTATATATTTAGTTCCTTTTTATAAATAAGAGAAAAAAGGACAGAATGAAAGAAAATAAAGATTAGTACAAAATAATATACTGTAGCATAATACAATGCTATTTAAAAAAAATAAACGTAAAATGTCTATAATGTTTTTATATTACAAAAGCATTAACTATGTCAAGTTCAGCAAGATGAAAGGCAACATATAACGTTTTCATAATTTAAAACTATTCAGTTTCAAAACAAAAATAAAATTGTATTCCCAATAATAAATATTCAATTGAAAGTATTCAAATTGCATAATGTTGTTATAAAAGTAGAAAAACTAACCAATGGGAAGTAGGAGCAATTTCAACAAAAAAAAATCCTATGTGAAATATTAACATTTTTATTTAAAGTTGCCTAAAATAAAAACAGTAGTAAATTTTAATTAAAGCCAATTGACTTTAATAGAAGATAAATCTGGACAATGGGCACTTGCAGTACGCACAAAATCACATTACAGATTTAATAACAGTGGCAAACAATTAATAACGAATAAAAAAGAAAAGCCAACAAAGAACAAAATTTTGCCTCCAAAACCCTTCTGTTATTAATTCAGTAATGATTCAATTCCTCAACAGTTAATGGTAATGAAATATGTCTCAACATGACATAGTCATGTAAAAGGAGTTGATATATTAACATGGTTCTTGTACCCAGATAGGGAATGATTAGGGCCAACAATATCTGACCAGAATGCTCATCTAACAATGCAGTGATTTTTTTTTACTTGTAGCACTAAAAGATAGCAATTTTTCAGTTACAATGAATAGCTATTTTGGTAGGCCAGCTGTAGCAGAGGCCCATATGAATGAAAGTTATTCCAGGGCTTGGTAAGGGACAAAAGTTCCTCATTGTTCATTCTTTTATTCAACAGCCAATCATAATATAAGTTTCATCATCTACCTTTTTTTTTGTAATATATACAGCTAGGTTGATAAATTAAGTACAAGTAAATGAATCTGGCTATAATATTCAGTAACTTTTACTAATTAACAATCAAATTACACAAGCTATTATACTGGCCAAAAAAGACTAGGACAATTATGTTGAGATTAATAAAAGAAACAAAACATTAAGAAAAACTAAGGAATTTAATATGAAATAAATGGTAACATAAAATATATAAATCATTTTATAATTCATTGCAACAAACTTCAGCTTATCAAAAACAAATTGAAACATTTCTTTTTTTGTTACACTCTTTTGGATATTTGAAAATGTGTATTTATTAGTTTCTTATTTTTGCACTGTTAGCAGCAATTTAGATACTTTTACATTAAATTAAGTTGTGATCATCTGAGATGCTCAGAATTTTTAACAGGTACATCAAAGAAACAGACATTACAAGGATGCAATTTAGAAATCTTGAAATTTACACACTAAGTTAAAACAATTTGAATTAACATATCCATATAAGAAATTTTTTCATTTGAGTTATAATTAAATATTTTATTTTGATCAGTAGAACACATCAGGAATGGGTAGATATGCTACTTAAGATATAAATAAGACAAAGGAACTCCTCCAGCAATTGCCTTGATGGACCAAGGAAAGCCGTGGTAAAACTGCCTTATTCAGAGCAGTATAAAAAATATTTATTTAATTACATAATAAAAATATAGTTAAAAGTTCAGCAATAATAAATTAAAGTGAATACTAATAACTTAAAATATAAATACTTGAAATAACAATAAATAAAATAACTACAAAGTGAATAAAAATTCAGAAGGTATTAATGAAAATTATCTGGATATGTAGTTTTGTAAACATAGAGATGCAGAAAAAGAGGTTTTTTAATTTTTTAATTAGTATTATTTAAAAACTCAATACAGAGTTTCTGTAAAAGAAAATGGAAAAATCTTTTAATTTTATATTAAATACATTGGTAAGATCTTTTGGATTGATCGATAATTTATTAAAAAGGAACAGAAGCATAACAAGTCCCTTTATGGCAATCCAAAGTATTGCACTGAGTTGCATAAAATTTATTTTGTGTTATCTGCTTTGATAAAGGTGGATATTATTATAATTTTAAAAATAAGTTACTGCTATTTTTAGCAAAAGTTGCACATTAATAAAAATTGAACTTGAATGTGGTATAAGTATTATTAAATTGAAAATTTTTTGTTTAATTTGTCCACTAAAACACTAACATTGATTGAAAAATATGCAACTATTAGAGGATTTTCCATTAATGGATCATACATCAAATAATTATCAGCAAAATCAATCCTTTGTTTGTTTTATTCATTAATAAATAATAAAAAAGCAAGGGACTTAGAACATTTCTGAGACATTATGCATTTGACATCCTGAAGTCAGGAAATAGATTTTAAATATACAAGTATATTCTTATCAAAGGATGAAATTTAATATATTTGTTTACAGTTGAAAGTATGACTTTAACAATAAGCAGCTCCTCTGATATCATAGCTGCTAAGTTGTTCATCATCAGTAAAAATGTCGAACTAAATCAAATGCTTTTTGCAACTGACGTTGCAAAAAATTGAAAAAGGAATCTTTTTGTTATAAACAGAATTTAGAATATTATCCAAAAATAGGAAAATTGTTATGTCAGTAGACAATTTTTTCCTAAAACCAAGCTAAAAGTTTGTTAATATGCTTTTTAAGAAATGTTAAAAGTTGATTTTTCATAATTTCATAACTTTAGAAAATATAGACAATAATGTAATCGACCTATAATTTTGTAAATTAAGTGACACACCTTTCTAAAAGAGTGGAATAACAACAAAAGTTTTAAGGCAGCTACAAAATACTCCACTGCTTAAAGATTCATTAATTAAATTTATAACAGGATAAAACTAGCACTTATGACTTTTATTAAAACACTAGCAGGAATATCATTAATACCCACAGAATATCTACTCTTTGTATTTAAAATTCAGTTTTTAACTTCCTGGGTATCAATAGAAAATAAAAACACAGATTCATCAACAGGACTAATCCAGGGCTTTGTTTGAAATGGATCAATATTATTTTAGTTTGAAATACTGGAACAGAAATTATCATATTCCTCTGTTATTTGAATAGATGAGATGAGATAATGGAAATTGAGTCCTGCATTTTCTTATAACTGTAATTTTTGATAACTATTCACATGATTTTAGATTTATTGTTTTAATTAGATATTAAATTATATAATATAATCTTTTAGCATTACAAATAACTTAGTGTAAATTAGTTTGTAGTTTTTCAAATAATTCTGGAAGTTAACAGACAAATTATATTTAGAGATTTCACAGAGATTTCTTGGCGTAAAGCTACATTTTACAATTCCTTTAGTAATCTAAATATGAAAATAACATTAATAACTGTTAAATGCAAAATAATTAACAAAACTGTCAAAAATGTTTACTTTTTTTAAATCGATATAATAATATATATATATATATATATAAGATTTAGGATCAGAGTTTTTAGTTTTTCTCTAAAATAAAACTCTAACAAAAGTCAGATTGAGCCTACAAGAGATGCACCTGGATATATCTGGACAAATAGGAGAAATTTGTCTGATGAACTGAATCTAAACAAATTTCATCTATCATCAAGTCACACCCCACTATCATCTCACTAAATCACACCTACAATTGTAACTCAGGACCAAGTCCCACCACAGGCGACCCCTTGACAGAATACATGAAACTCTTTTAAGGAATACTCCACTGGCTGAACCAAGCAACACCAGAGTTCGGAGAAGGTAGCACTTGGACATGGTCAGCTGCCACTTAGAAGATAACATGTGATCAGAAGCATGGAATGCCCTAACATTGCACACACAAACAAGAAAAATACAAAATCCAAAATCAAACCAAAGCTAATCACCTACATTTCCATACACAATGTAAATTCACTCGTGCAAACTGGTAAACTAAAAATAATAACCAACCTAATGGACTAACAAAAAAAAAAATTCTCATCATGGGGCTTCAGGAAATAAGAAACACCGACCAGGACACCATGGAGTCTTAAGGTTATAGACTCTGCAAAGGTATACCTGGGAAAAGAAGGATGAAAAACATCCCACAGTTTGGAACAGGCTTTTGGTCAGCCTCAAAATAATAAATGCCATTCAAGAATTCAAGTCACAATCCCCAAGAATCTCAATACTTATCCTAAAGGTATCTAATAATTCTACACCATAATAAGTGACCATACCTCCAATAATAATAAAAACAAATTCCTGAAAGACCACAAAGAAGTACAAAAGTTTTAGGACTATTTGACCAGACCATAAATAACATCCCACAAAATCATGTTAAACAACTAATCGAAGACTTCTACACTCAACTAGGCAGAGAAAGAAGAAATTGCAACATCATCGGAAAATGGTTTACCCAAAAGAGAACAAATCAAAAGAGGCAAGATTCATCTATCTCTGTAGAAACCACAACCTAATCTCAAAATCCACATAATTCAACTGGAAACCTGAAAAACTAAAAACCTGGAAACAACCCAACTTCACTAAAGGAGAATGGCATCTAGATTATGTCTTCATGGACAAGCACCACCAGAAAGAGATCTACAGTGCAAACGTCCTCCTCCGAGAAGACACATGCTCAGATCACAACGTAGTCAAAATTAAAATTAAATTCACTCCCTAAAGGAAGAAACAAAACCAAGCTTCTAAAACCAAAATAAAAATAAACCCTACTCAACTAATCAAGAATATAAATGACCAAAAAGCAATGAAAAAAATAACAATCATGAATAAACTCAAATACCTAATCAACAACCTTAAACAAATTACAGAAGAATTCGCCCCAATTAAACCCTGTAAAAAATATCAATGGTGGAACAGCAGATGCAACGAAACAATGCAGAAGGGAAATCAAGCATGACTATTACACCAATCAAAACATCAGAAACATTCTTCCAAAATCTAATAAAACAGAGAAAAGAAACCACCTTAACCCTAACGAAAATCAAAAGACAATACCATAAAGACACATTGAAATCAACAGAAAAAAAATTCAGCAAAACGCAGTCAAGAGACTACCACTAAACCTTCAAAAAACAACTCCAGAAATACAAACACCCAACCCTAAAAATGAAGGATGAAAACCATAATTTGGCCCATAACAATAAAGACAATGCAGAAATCCTAATTAAATATTTCAACAAACTTATAATTTCAATAAAAGACTTTCTTTGCTTGGTAGACTTTCAATAAAAGAAGTCTACCAAGCACTGGGTAAGATGACGAATTACAAAGAGGTGGGAGAAGATCAAACCTTCATAGAAACCTGGAAACACGCAGGGGAAGACCAGCAAAAATCACTCTTCATCAATAGCTTATCAACATCTGGATCAAAGAACAAACTTCTAAGTACAAACTTAGAAATAAAAGGAATGTATATGTCCCCAGAGCAAATAAAACGAGTTATATGAAGTTCTTTTCAAGTACTGCTCCTAGATTGTATAACATACTTCCTAATCATATAAAGACCAGTAGGAACCTAAACACTTTCTTAAAGCTACTAAGACGATGGCTAATTAATATTGATGACGCTGAAAGTATGTTCCACATAATTACATGATTTATGATTACATATATAATTAATTATAATGCTTTATACTATTAGTCTTAACATAGTAATAAATTTTTACTTATATAACTTAGCGGGTAGCACTGGATGAAAGATTTATTAGTAAACATAAATATCTGACGACGATTGATCTTCTCTATACTTAACTGCAGAAAAGATAAGTTTCCACCAGAGTAAATCATGAATTGAACCAAAACTAATCCTTCTATATAAGATAAAACTGTTTACTTTTTCCCCTTACTCTAACTAAAAAGATTAATAGAAAAGGGATGATGCCACAAAACGGGCAAGACCCTTGTGGACAACTAATCTTTCATCTTTTACAAATAATATAAATTAAGTATAATTAAGTTGAGTTAAGTAATAAATATTAAACTTTATTATAAAACAATGTTAAATTAAGTATGATTAAGTTAAGTAATATTATAATTAGTATTAGGATTACTCCATTAATTATTAATTCTGTAAAAGTGAAAGAAATAAAGAAGTACTACCAGAACAGTGAACGACAGCCTTCATCCACTCACTACACAAAAAAGCAGACAAAACAGACCCTAACAACTACAAGAGAATCTCACATCTAGACACAACATACAAAATTTGTTCAAGAATCACCCTTAACAGGATTGGTTTACAACTTGAGAAAGTACTAGAATACCAGGTAGGTTTCAAACCCTGGAGGGGCTGTCCAGACCATATCATGTGTCTCAAGCTAACTAACAATGGATTACAACAGAAAAAGAGGCAGAAACATGGTGATACAACATTTGTAGACTTGAAGAAAGCATACGATTGCATCCAGAGAGAATTCCTACTAAAACACCTCAGACTACATCTCAAATTAATAAACATGATAAAATTGACCCTCACAAACAGTATGTCAAAAGTGAAATTCAGAGGTAAACTCTCGGAACCATTTGAGATCAAAACAGGACTGTGCCAAGAGAATGGACTTTCACTGCTACTACTCAACTGCACTCTAGAAATGGTAATGAGGGAATGGCTCAAAAAATAACCCCAAAAATAAAAATAAGCCAAAAAATCAAAGCAAACTGCCTTGGTTTCATGACAACTCGGCACTGCAACCAAATAACACAGACGAAGCTAAAACACAGATATTAGAACTTCAAAACAATACAAATAAAACTGCCCTCAAAATAACATTCAAAAAAGAGAAATTATGCCCTAAAAACTAACACAATAACACGATTAAAAGAAGTAAACATAAACGGTAATAAAGCCAAAATAGTAATCCAATTTAAATACCTCTGAGAAATAATAACAAACAAAAAACCTCAATCCAAACAAGAACAAACAAACTAGCTAAAGAACAAAAATTAACCTGGTACACCTACAGTAAAAAAAGTCTATCCATAATGGAAAATTAAGACACTACAACACAGTTATAAAATCGAAAACCACATATATAGCAGAAACACTCTTCCACCTGAACAAACAATCAAAGACCAACAGACTCCAGAAAATCAAAAGAAGAATTGGAAGAACCTGCATCAACAAAAAGTACCAGAAAGACAGGCAGTGGTGGATCATGCCAAACAAAGTTATGTACAAAGAGTAAGAACCCATCACTGATACCATATGTAAGAGATGACTAGGATTCTTTGGACTCATCATGAGGATGCAAAATGCATAACTTCTGAAACAGCTATATATCTATAATACAGATGCAGATAGATCAGAGAAATAAGAAAAGATCTGAAGGAAACTGACCTTATATGCAGAAGACACCACAGACAAAACAAATTGAAACAAAAAAATCTAGGACAAAAACACTCGCTTCACACTCACAAGAAAACTCACAACACAAACATTTTTATCACCAGAAAGAGCGCAGAGATCGGAACGTATGAAAAACTACTGGGAGAACTGTAGCACCAAACAGTTCATTCGAAGAGACTTAGATCCCATGTGGTCATAAAAGATGAAAAAAAAATATATATATATATTTAAATAAAGCTAATAAGCTGAAATGCACGTGTACACAAAAAAGAAAAATAAGCCTCGTATTCAACAACATACTTGAATGTGGGTGCATGGAAGCAGTATATTGCTTGAGAAACTAAGGTTAAGGCATAGTTATTTTAGGCTATTCACAATTCACTTAAGTATAGAAATAAACAATAACAGAGTAGAAGGATGAAATTTGAGATTAATCACAGTCGTAGAGACTATTAAAAGCCAAAAAGACTTATTGATCATGCAGATAGTTTTTGGTTAAACCATATAAATAAGTAAGAAAGAATATATACTAATTTTGATGTATTTATTTATGAAAAATACATATTTTATTGAACAACAGGGCGGATACGGGAACACTCAATAAATTGAACAAAACTAAACGGGCAGTAAAATTATGCGAAATGTGAGACATCAAATCAGCTAGAATAAATAGGTAGAATTTAAATGCTAAAAAGTAATTAATGAATATCAAAATATAAATTCAGTAATTGGAATAAAATTAATTATATTAATCCGATCAACCTAAGTACAGAATAACAAAGTAAAATAACATAGGATGACACCTACCTTATTCCATAATTCAAGCATTTTTTTTAAATTTTGAATTTAAAAATTTTTAATTTTAATTTTTGTTTTGATTTTAATTTGATAAAGGATCTTTTAACAATTTTAAAATTTAAATCTTATGTATAGTAAAGGATTTTTAATTTCAATTTTAATGTGTAATTTGGTATGAATGATTTGAAAAATTGTATAGAGCAACTGATGATGTGAGGGACTCGAAAAGCACTCTTGCTTGAATTATGGAATAAGGTAGGTGTCATCCTATTTTATCTTATTATTCTGTATTTAGGTTGATCGGATTAGATTAATATAATATATATATATATATATATACATATATATATATATATATATAGATGTATAACTTTTCAGCAGTTAAACACAGACAATAGGAAATTCATGAAAGCAATCAGAACAGTTTTTGATATATATCATTCAGATGTTAGAGACAAAATTGACTATTTTGTTTTCATTAACTCAGTCTAAGGAGCTCAGTAATACTCAATCTAAACTAGGTTTTGAGATATCTTAAATTAATTATTTGGGGTTTATCAGACCCTCCTATCAACACATATTTCCCAGAAAAACCAAATGCAGTAATCCACTCATTCTGCATTTTTATTCAAATTTTCTTCCATATTGTACTTACAATATCAGCATTTTTCTTCTTATCAACATCTAAGTATTCTTAACAAGGTCGTCAATAAAGCATGAGCATTTTTAGTTTTCCAGCATAAATTTCTGATTACAAACCAAATATTTAATAAAAGTTATCCTAACGTTTCCATATTTCTTATTTTCAGTGATTCTACTGATAAAGTGTGATGACAAAGTCAGAAAACTTGCTGACTCTGAATTGCATGATCACTATTGTTAAGCAAAAAGATTCCATATTATAATCTTGAAATAACCATGAATTTGCTGTACAAAAAAACAACACATACATCCATCTACTTGCATTTGAAATTTAATATTTAATTTTACCAAGTAAACAGAGCAAATTTGCAGCCCCATATGCAACCTGCATAACAAATGAGGTTCATTTATACATCTCTAAGCCAAAATCCCTATTTTCTGCTTCTAAGACTTAGAGAATTATTATATATAATAGAGATATGGTAAGAATTATACTCCTTGCAAAATGTTGCTTCAATGGACAGAGTAGCAAGTGGGTAACCTAGCAATCCAGAAATCATATATTTTAAAAAAAATCAATTTTTGTGAATATTAAGAATATTCCTAAAATGTTTCCTGTAGCATTATATTATAAAATTCTATATCATTCTATAAACTTGTAACCTGTTGTTTTTAAATGCATGCCTAATTTAAGTATTAAGTATGTATGTATTAAGTAATAAGTATTTAAGTATTAAGTATCTAAGTAATCTTAGATAAACCGCTTTTAAGCTCATTAAACAATTTAATCTAATTATGTAAAAATATGTACTACAAAACATTACTCACTAAAATAAATTATATTACATAGCATGTTGTTTAATGATTTCAAACTTCTTTAAGAGAAAAAATTTGAATATAAACGAAACCTAACTGTTTTAAATTAGAGAGACAATTAAATTTATTATGTATATCAGCATGTTGTAGTAGCTCTTCTTTCTCAGTACAACATTGGGGTATTAAGATCAAGCTGCACTGTAGTATGCATCACCATAAAAGATGAAAATCTTTGAATAGTTATATCTTATAAACCAATCGATGTAGAAAACTTCAGTGTTGTACTAAATTAAAATTTCTTATATTCTGTTTAATTTAAATTAGCATCAATTTATCTGATGAAAACCTGTAAGACTTATAAAAAAAATACAATAAAAAGGAAGTAAAACATTATTTGCCTCTTACACTGGTCAACATATAATTTGGAACTGAAAAGGGAGTAGGTGTTCTATGTGGTACTTTGTATGCTGAATCTGAATGTGTACTCCAAAACAACCCGTCACATAATGTTCTTAAGTTACAACCCATTAAATTTATTTGTTCCATCATTCGTGGAATAAACAATACAGATAAGTTAGTACTTCTGTATGTTTGCTTATTCACATCTGATTTATATTGTGATGCATCCTGCACCCTAAATTTGATACGTAACGGTCAAAAAATATTTCATGTCAAGCCAGATATGTATAGATATGTCAGTGATTCAACATCATGAAATTTTCTTCAGTATGGATTTAGCTCTTGGTATGACTTGCTATGTTCTTTGATTTTATCATACACATATTATAAAGATTGTTTCAAAAGTGATGCCATAAATTTAGTGAAAGATTTTTATGACAGAACAACTTTTGGTATTATTTTATTGAACATCAATACTTGTTAAGGTGTATGTGAATGCGCATGTGTGTGTGTGTGTGTGTGTGCACACATATGCATGCATGCAAGTAGTATTTTAAGTAATTAATAATTTATAAATTAAAACTTAATTATTTTTATATATAATTAAGTACTTCTGTAATATTTCATTTTACTTTCATTCATTAAAACATTGTGAATTTTACATTGATTGAAAATCAGGCTTGTAAAAATTCTCCAAATACTTTTTGTTTTGTTTGTGGAGAATTTACCACAAAAAGTCAAAGAAAACCAGTATTGAATCTGCTGAAAACTGCTTACAAACATTACTTTGACTGTCCCTTGGGAAAGCAAGATAAATCCTGGGCTCCCCATACAGCATGCATCAAGTGCAATGTTAAACTATCCCAGTGGTTAGTTTAAAATAAAATTTGCCTTTTGGCCTACCTATGAATTGGCAAAAGCCTACTAACCATTATGATGACTGCTAGTTTTGCTTAACAAATGTTACTGGTTTCATTTGAGACAATAAAATCAGTGTATTGCATACCCAAATGTTCATTCAGCTATGAGAATGATACTTCATGGTGTTGATTTACAAATTCTGATTGCTCCAAGTTCTTGGAAAGAAATCTCTAATTCCCCAGAAAGGTCAACCGATGAATCCTCAATTTCAATAGATAATAATTACATTCCAAAAGAATCAAATACTGAACCTCATCTTATCAAACAAAACTGAGCGACCTAATTTGTGACTTGTATTTGTCGAAACAACATTCAGAACTCCTAGGTTCACATCTTAAAGAATGGAATTTATTAAAGGATACTAAAATTTCAGTACATAGAAATTGAAATTAAAATTTACTGAAATACTTTAGAAGAGATGGTTTAATTTGTTCCTGCCATGATGTTAAGGGACTAATGTCCGAAATAGACATTGAATATGTTATTCATGACTGACGTTTATTTATAGACTCATCAAAAAGAAGCTTAAAGACAGTGTTGTTGCACACTTGAATAATTTTTCTTCTATACCGGTAGCACATGCTGTAGGAATGAAAGAAACATATGAAAGTATATCAAAAATTTTAAAAGCTATTAAGAATGATGAAAACTCATGGCAAATCACTGCTGACCTGAAAGCGATAGGGCTTCTTCTTGGTCTCCAGAGTGGCTCTACAAAATATATGTATTTCTAGTGTTTGTTGGATAGTCGAGCTACAGATAAACAATACACAGTCAAAGAGACTGGCCAAAAAGAAATCAGTTTACCCCAGGAAAGGAAAATGTCAACCATTCCCCTTGTCGAAGCATATTATATTATTTTACCTCCTCTACACATAAAACTAGGCCTGATGAAGAATTTTGTAAAAGCATCAGATAAAGATGGAGATGACTTTAAGTATTTAGTTGAGGTTTTTTAACAATTAAGTGAAGCCAAATTAAAAGAAGGACTGGGACACAAATAAGAAAATTAATTTGTGAAAATATATTTGACAGCAAACTGAATCCTAAAGAACTGGCAGCATGAAAGTCAATCAAAGATGTTATTACTGGTTTTCTTGGAAACAAAAAAGCTGAATATCATGATCAGCATATAAATGAACTCTTTGTGAACTACAAAAATTTAGGCTGCAGAATGTCCTTGAAAATTCATTTTTTACATTCTCATTTCGACTTTTTCCCTTTAAACTTGGGTGACATCATCAACAAGCAAGGAGAAAGGTTCCACCAAGATATATTGCAGATGGAACAACGTTATCAAGGAAGGTGGGATGAATTTATGATGAGTGACTACTGCTGGATGGTAAAAAGAGAAGACGACTTAACTGAACACAAAAGGAAGATAAGAAAAAAGAAATTAAGATGAACATAAATGTCTGAAAAATAAGGGTAGGAATTTTAATTGAAATTATTATTATTATAACTTTTTTATTTTATTATTTAAGAAGTTTCTCAATATTTTAAAGGGTCATAACTAAAAATCTGAGGGTGATGAAGAAAAACTGATTTCATTTTAAGATTCAGCATAAAAAATACATTTTAATTCACCTACTTTTATCTCTGTTCCTTTTTTTTTTTTTTTTTACCTGTGTTATCTTTGAAGTACAATCTCAATATTCCATAAATTTGCTCTGACATTATATAATAGTAACAATAATTTATTTCTCAAATTTTGTTTTACATAATATATAACAAATTTAAAAAAAAAATTATGTTTAAATGTCTTTAAAAACTGAGCTTTTGTAAAGTATTCAAAGTAATTTTTCTGATGGTTAATTTCAACATGACAGCCATTAAAAACAAAGCTGTTATAGCTCTTAGTAAGTATAAGAAATTTTGTTTGCACTTAAATATGTTTTAACTACAACTATTTATGTATATATTTTGTTTTTTTTTTTGCTTTTTTCTATTTTGCTTTAACTACAACTTTTCAACACGTACATAGTTTCATAGTATCAACTTAAAATAGCATGAAAAAAATTTTTAGAGTAGATAATTTCCTTAACTGATGATAATGTTGGCTGTATGTTAGAAAAGATGATTGTTGCATCATATAATTATAGAATGTACTATAGACCTGATACTCTCAATGTTTGATATTTCGCTACACAGTACTGATTCCTAATTTATTTTTTGTATAACTTCATAAAGAGGTTATGAAACATGAAAAATTTCCTATAATTTCTACATATTTTCTTCAAATAAATTTCAACACATAATGATGTTGCAGAACTAGCAAGTTTTAATATAGAATATAACTCAAAAACCAGTGTTTTCTTTTATGATGCATACTATAGTTAAATTTTAAGGCATTATTTACTTTATAATTTCCTCTAAGCAACATATTTGTTGACCTCTAAATAAAAACACATCCTGATAAAGTAAGCATAGGATATCATAACCAAGCTTCAGTAAACATAAAATTTATCATATTATAAACAACCTCCTGTGAAACCAACTGCCATGAGTGTCACGTTGATTCTTATTTTTTAGATAAAGATTTCAAAGAAACATTATATAAAGATTGTCTACATGATAACATTTATGACACTTTTTGTCATACTATATCAGTTTGTTTATAACATGACAGGACTGAAAATAATAAACATATATTTTGTCTTCAAGAACAAGAGATGTGGCAACTTATCCATTCTGCATTTCAACTTTTGTAAGCCAGGCCCAGAAAAAATTATTTTGGCCCTCTCCATCATTGCTTTCCAAATTATTTATATAAATTACAAAAGTGATCAGTTTATTATACTACAGATAGGCTGTTGTATTGCTAAAAATTTTATACATTTACATTGCATATCCTAGGTCTTCACTACAATTGCTGATAAAATGGAAATATATCAAGAAACATTTACAGAACAAAGCCACGCCACTGGTCACACGAGCTACCATACCCCGGCAACATGGCCAGCCTCGCCATCAGTGGTAGCTCCAAATCAAATCACAAACAATACCAATATAACCCTGCGCCTATCTCCAACCAATCCAATGCCTGGACTGGAACCCTAGCCACCCAGGATCCTACCACGATCAAGTACCTTGATTAAACTCCCTCTTCAGATATAGACACCGCAAGAATGCTAAAAAAACCAGCCGCTATAGACCACTCCTCACAGATTATCCAGTTAATACAGAGATCCAGAAACGAATGTATTCTCTCAAGTTCCCTAACAGCTCATGAACGTTTGGGGAAGTCTACCTCAAAGGAGAGGAAAGTTAGTGTGTGAGGAACTAGTTATGGCAATCGCGTGGCTGCTACTTCATATGTGCATACATACATGTGCATTGGAAGTATTCTCTTCCACTAGATACTCATGAACAGAACAAACACTTCAGGTTGTCCCCATTCATGGTAGACAATCCACTCTGTATTGTAGACATTTAAAAAGTCCTATAAAATATCACCCAGGAATAGGACTCCCTCATTCTCAGAACCGTCCATATTGCAGGGTCTGTGGGAATGTATAAATTAGGTCTCTACATGGATTCCAACTACATGAAGCTGAACCAAGGAACATCCTGATTACAATACATGAATTCATTCTGTATTATATTATAAGTGAATTCATTTTAATCCAAAAAGAAAACGAGATTATTTCCTTATAAAAGTATAACAAGCAATTATTATTAAAAACTATGGTACACCTAAAACTTAAAAAAAATATATATGCATATATGTAAATAAAATTCATATGAAATCAGAAAAATCTCAAATAAAAATAATAAAACTTTAAAACATCTAATGAGGAATTAGAATTAATCCAGTTTACTGCAAGACAAAAAATTAAATTCTAAGGAGCAAAAAACCATAATCATGGAAATTATTGTACATAAAACATAATTCACATGATGTGAACTATAAATTAAATTTAAGACTGGTTTGAACTTCATTACTGATATCATCAGGTGTTACAAATGTGGTAGAAAACAATGAAATTTCTAAGGTAGACTGACACCCTTTCTATAAAGCACATAAACAAACACCACAAGATAATATCTGAACATCACCAAATGAAAACAGCAAAATTAGTAAGTTTCCATTATATACTTACTTACCTTATTAATTAATCAACTAATAGCATAGTCTAAGGAAACAAAAATCCATATTTAATAAATACTTAAAATATAAAATAATAAATATATCCATATTAATAAAATATAAAATACACATTTCTAATGCATACAAGTTGTTTTTTTTTTTGTTTTGTCTTCACAATAGAGTTCATCTAAGTTTTTTCTAACCATTTTGAAGTACCAGATGCTAGTACATAACAGCCAATTACAAAGTAGAACCTAATGTTGACCATTGAAACCTGACTGTTGATGTTAGCTATGTGTTTACAAAACACTTTAGACAATTTTTGAAATCTAGGAAACAAAAAACTTCTCAATATGTAATATATTTGAATATTATTTTCCCAAATTAAGGAATACTTCTAAAGTGAATACAGTTCGGTTGAACTGTTCAAGCCTATACTGATACCATAACCAAATCGGTTAGTATAATTTGGTCAGTTTTCTACCTCAAATGGTTGAGGTATTGGTACATTGATAAAGTTAAGATACTGCCTCAA
Source organism: Lycorma delicatula (assembly GCF_047948215.1). Taxonomy (NCBI): domain Eukaryota; kingdom Metazoa; phylum Arthropoda; class Insecta; order Hemiptera; family Fulgoridae; genus Lycorma; species Lycorma delicatula. Next base: position 115,475,237 of record NC_134459.1, read on the forward strand.
AGTTTTAGTTTCAGTAGTTATTATTAGCACTATATTACGTATAAAATAAATGTTCTGCATTTTTAAGCTAAGTATAAACTTTTTTAATACTTTTTAAGCTTCAGTATAAATACTGAAGCATGTATACTTGAATTATTTATGCTATAAATACATGCACGCGCTAATTTAAATACGAAATTGTTTATAAGACACATTTACATCATTGCAATAATAACTCAATCGTAAATAAATGTTAAACATTTAGCGGTAAAGCAACTGACTGTAAGTTATAATGTTATAGTTGTAATGTCAAGCATTTAGCGGTAAAGCATTATTACTTATAACAAAATTACTATAACAAGAGTATAAATACGTACCTTATACGAAATTATCGTTAAGAAGTTGGAATAACAAACGTTGATATCAACTGACTTAAACGCATCATATGATACATCGTAAAGAAAGAGTTTTACGCGTTTCCTAACACAACGATATGACAACCACACACAAGTACCAACGTGACTTCGTTAATTTCCGCGTACTGTTATCGGTTACCTTCGGATCCAAAATTGTTTAATTTACTGCATGTTGTTTGCGTAGTTTTTAAAAGAATTAACAAACAAAAATTTTTATAAGTGTTAATTAATAATTTAAAACTACTTAAATAGCTTAAAAAAATAAAAATTTATAAAAGACTGTTACGTAAAAATTTAAAACGTCTACTTTATACCGAGGAGGACTATAATACGTTATACGCAGAAGCAAACAAGATACAGAAATTGTTTATCTAGAGTAATATAATACGCAAATAAACCAGACTGATTCTCGGTAATCTACCTTTGTCGATCTGAACTCATTTGGAACTACTGAACCGATTTGATAAATCTCCTAATTGTTTAAAAGCTTACTTCTTACAAAGTGAAAAAGCTATTTAGCAATAATTCATACATTTATTCAACCAAATTTCCCCCAACTTATTTTATACCTGCTTTAAGATAATACGATTTATAGTATAAAATAAGTAATAAAGCCTGATTTGAAAAACTGATTATTTCACATTAGAAAACAAGACTTTGGAATTTAATTTTTGGGTGGAGAAGACCAACAAATTTTTTACGAGTCCAAATCAAAGGCTACAGAACTGAATAATTCCACCATCATGTTGGTAATACTAGTGGTCATACTCTATTAACAGCAAGTCGCTTTAAAAGTTTGATGTTCATTCAAGAGTAAACAGAGTGAAAGTGTCAATTGTGTCTTCTTTATTTAACAATTCGCAATGAATTTGTAGAAGAATTAATCAAATTAAAAGATTGTTTCCAGGAATTAAAATTGTTTATAAGTTTCTTCAATTTATTAAAAAAAAAATTGTACAAGATGTTAATTGTAATGACATATGTTTTGATGATGTATTTATTCAAGAATGTTAATTCAGATTAAATAAATTGTTAGAAAATAATCTTATACGTCAATCTTATAAAAATAATTTTTATGTAATGGAAGTTGATTATCTTTATGTAATTAGCACCTAAACAAGTAGTTTCACAAGTAAATTTCCTGTAAAATTAAAACTGTTACTGAAACTTCCAGATCTGTTAATAATCATACTATAGTTTGAAAGTTTCTAAGAATTCTAAGTATTAAGTAAAATATTTAGATAATTCTTTAATCTTATTAAGGTAGAATTTTTAACACACTGGGATGTTAAATTTTTTTTCAGAAAGTTAATAAAATATCTAACAATGCTGATTCTACTAATATTATCATCTGATGGAATTCCCTATGGATTATCTGGAATGCTTTTACATTATGATTGTTTCCAGCTAAATGTAAACAATTAGTGATAATACTACTATTTCCAAATCTGGAATGCTTTCAAATTTTGATCGTTTCCAGCTAAACAATTAGTGCTAATGCTACTAATTCCAATTTATCAGAATTACCATCATTTTACAACAGAAATTAAATTTGTCAAACTATTGCTGCTGGTAAATCATAAATTAATGCAAAAGTATTGTCAAATACTGAAGAACACCTTAAAATGTATGAAAACTGAAAAAGGTTCCATATATTAAGTTAAATGAGTTTTTATTCTAGTAACAGGCTGTGCTGTTATATATATGTTTTATGTCTTGCTGGATCATGACTGCACATAAACTTTAAACAAAGTTGAACATTTTGAGGTTGTAGAAGGATATACCTTCAAACTGATTTCATAATCAACCATCAATTACATAATTCTTTCATCTAGGAGATTAGATTATAATTCATGTATTATTCAAATTCTCAATTATGGAAGTTTTTGTATGATTGTGTGGATGAGGTTGGGTTGATTACATTAGAGTTAAATTTGATGATGGTTGTCATTACATTTACCAATTACTACTGTGAAGTCAACTAACAAACTTTAAAAATTAAATACATCAAGTACCATAAAACATTTGAATTAAAAAAAATCATTGATAAACTGAATAAAAAGTAACTACTGTTATCTTCATATTAATGGAAAAAAATTCACTCTAACACTAATTGTCTTCTTAAAATTCCTGCAACAGTTATTCATAACTTTCTTAGAAAACAGCAACATTCCAACAATAACAGCACCAGGTTCAACTGTAATCAACAGTTCAATGACAACAGCTTAAAAAACAAGTGTGTATAAAATCAAGGTATCTTCAAAATATGGACCTTAAGTCTTTGTTTAAAGATCAGGGTTCCTACAAGTATATTTAATTTGTAAACAAAAAAAACTTTAGTTTCTATTCTATCCTTTATAAAGTTCTATTCTTATATAAGTCTTTATGTTTCAGTTTTGTTATTGTTATTTTAAACTAAGAAGGAAATATTGTATCTTTTTTTTAACACTTTTATTTATAACTGCATCAATAATTAAAGTCATTAACGACTTACCAGTGTAACGTAACTTAACTGTACCAATAAATTTGTAGTCTTGAACAAACTCAGGTCGACTACTCTCGAGACATGTGGTTAATGAAACCCAACCACCAAAGAACACCAGTATCCACAATCTAGTATTCAAATTTGAATAAAAGTAACTCCTTTATTAGGATTTGAACCTGAGAACTTCGACTTTGAAATCAGCTGATTTACAATGATGAGTGTACCTCTAGACCATAAAATTACATTTTGTGACTATAAAATTACATGCACAAATGTTATGTTCTGTTCATTATTTAAATTTATATAATTCTATTCTAATTCACAAGGTTCTCATCTGTCAGCCTCATAAAAAAATCTAAATAGTAATAATAATAATCCTGTATTATAACTGTTTTGAGGGGTCATCCTGAAGTTACAAGTAGTATTAAAAAACTGAAAAAATTGATTTTTAAAACAAAACGGAAGCAGATTCAAACATATGAAATCAAGAAATAAAGAAAGAAATCAGACTTTATAATGGTCATGTAAAGTTTTCTAAATAAATGCCTACTGATAGAGGCAGTGTATAAAATTATTTTTTTTTTACAGAATAGGATACATTCATATGGTGCTGATTGCAGTTAATTCATTGTTGAGAGCAATTTACCAATATGTGCAAAATCATGAAAAACTAAACTTTAAGTTCATCAAAAATTCACAATACATTCCAAGGGTAAAAAAAATTTCAGTAAAAGAATAAAATGATAAATTTTAAATGTTTTAATTTACATAAAAAAAAATACTAAAAAAAAAAACATGGATATTACGAGAATGTCCATCAGTGGGTACAGTCAGTACCATTGTGTTTTTTTTTTATATAATGCAGTATGAACTAATATATCATGATATTTAACTTTCTAAATAATAATCAATTTAAATGTCACATTACATTACGTCAAATTATTTTTTTAAAAAAAACTGAAAGTATTATATTTAATAATGTCTTAATGAAATTTTTAACAGACTTGAAAAAAAGGTTATGTATTTGACCCATATATTTATTTATGTTTGCATATAACATTTTTCCTATTAATCCAATTCAAATAAATCTTGTTGCAATCAACACAGCTGCTTTTCGCGGTGGTACCATGTTAAAATATTTCTTTAGACACAAAAAATCAGTCTGAAAATTGGTAAAAAAAAAGTTTTTGCCATTAGGCAGGTAGGTAAGGACAGTGGTAATCTTGATAATCTATAAGTATGCGTCACATTAGATGATATGGTCTTCTGAAAGGCAAGTAATGTGAGTTTGTGCACAAGTTATGTAGCACTGTTAATAAAATCATCAAACGCCAAGATATCTCATCTTAAACATTTCAGACTCAATATACATTATATATATATATATATATATATATATATGAAATATCCTGTAAAACCTGACTCCAAATTTCTTAAATATATGGACACCAAAATAAATATATAATTTCCTGCAAACACAGTACGGCAAAATCTCACAAGCACCCCACTACAAGTACTTGGGAGAAACCATCCAACCCGCAGGACTGAATACAATATCCAACACAAAAAGAATACTCAAATTGCAAAAGACAGTTTGGCTTACAAGGAATCATTATAACAATAGGGCAGTCTCGCAATGTGAAACTGTGATATTACGACACAGTTGTATTGCCGGAGGCCTTGTATACAGCAGAAACTACAGTAATCAGAGGAATGACAAAAATTCATGAAATCAAAAAGCAAGAATGGAAAATTCTCAGAAAAATCCGCAGTGCAGTCCTCAGAGACAGAACCTGGATCAAGCAACCCACAAAGGAATTATATGAAAGCACAGACTCCATCACTAACATGTTTACGAAAAGGTGTCTACAATCCTACCAATGCTTTTGCAGGATGGGTGAAGGTAAACTTGTTAAGAAAATTTTCAACATCGACAAGGCAAGTAAGTTAAAGTCCATTTAGATGAAAGAAACACAAGATGACCTGGAACAACTGAACATCTCAGAAGAAGAAATCATGGACAGAAGGAAGTTTACGGATGAATTAACAATGTGATGAATAAACAAGACCAAAAAAGAGAAACGATAGGAAAAAAATGGATGGAGGAGGGGAAGAAGAAACATAGTAAATGGATGAAGAGGTTTTGGGAAGAAAAAAAGAGAGAAGTAAAGCCATAATTGGCTCAAGTTCATACACCTCCTGAAGGGAATAATTGGAAACAATAATAATAATGATATACAACATCAGTAGGAACAGTGGAAATTTTATAATTCTATATAAGCGCATAACATTACATGGTGTTTTGCAAGGTCGGACAATTAAATTTCTTCATACTTTTTTTTTTTATTTAACCTCCGGGTCCACCACCGTTAGGCATGCTTCAGAGTTTGAGATAAATGATTTGTAGTGTGTGTGAAAATGCCATGCCTGACCGTGATTTGAACCTGGGACCTCTGGATGAAAGGCCAAGACGCTTCCACTCATGCCACGGAGGCTGGCATAATACTTGTAACACTATTGATATCATTAGTTATCAATGCCTTAGACAAAGCGTAGCACATTATTCAATCCTGTGCAAGGTTTCTCAATCTTTCCATCTCAGCAAGTGCTCTTTTATTGTATGGGCTATTCAGTACTTTATAAATCTCTCAAAACTTAGTTTCTGACTTGACTTAGAGCAACATAAACTTGTCCTTTTACAAATATTTTTTCCCCAAATCTACTACAGCAAGGAGGTTGAACAAAACACCAATGATGACCTTTGACTTCAGGGCTGCATTATTTTACCAAAAAGGACCACATTAATTTTGCCGAATAACTTATGGTTATTAATCAGACACAAAAAATTATAAAATAATTATCTTTAAAAAAAAACAGAAATAGAACTGACATCAAAATGCACTAAAAAGTAAGAAATAATTTCATCCAAATTCCTTAAGACATTGTTTTGAATCGACGCCAGAATGCATGATGATCATATGTATGTGGTACTAAAATAAACCTATAAATAGATGGCGTATATAAACAGAAAAGCAATCAAAGCCCATAAATATGAATTCCAGTAATGTAATATCGTTATTGGTTTTTATGAAGTATATGTATATAGTATTTTATAAAACAAATTTATATTGTATCTAGAAATTAATTTTCTAAATGAAGGCGCCGACTCAAAAAATGTCTAATGAATTCATACAAGTATTTGTTTGAAATTATTTGTCTTTTTTTGATGTTGGTTCCATTTTTTTATTTAATAATTATTTAAATCTGAACTGAATTATCAATGGGTTGTCTTGAAAATGTATAGTATCAAGTATAATTTTTTGTTACATACTGCAAACATTTTGTTTATAGTACTGCTACACATAATCTGTATGAGTTTCCCAGAATTCTAAAGTTGCTGGTTTAACTTTCTCGTTCGTTGAAAATAACAGTGCAATAATATTCTTTGAGTGAGAAAAACTACTCAAAATGGTTATCAAAAAATATTTCCAAATGGCTACTCCATTTTAACTAGTAACTTGTCTCTTATCAGGTAGCAATTTAGTTGACCCTAAATAAATAAGCACAGAGCTTAAAACATTCCAAGTGTTATGTGTGCTTATAACAAATTAAACATTTCTGAATTTGTTGTGGAATTTTACTATTCTTCACTTAAATTGTTTTATAGAACAGAACACAAGGATGTCAGGGATGCAACACCCGACATCATCGCAGGGCCTAGACAACAGTCCCTTACTGCTGGGTCTTTCTTAATATCAGGTGGGTATTTATTTGTTTAATGGTGGTTTATATTTGCTTTGTTTTACTTTAGGATGGAATTTGGGGTTGCACTTCGATCTTTTGTAAATCAATGTAGATATATTGTTACTTAGGTTATCTGTGACAGACTAGCAAGATATTTGCATTCTTCTCCTGGTGCAATTCCCCTTCAGTCCATCCACTGCAGGCCTTTTGGTGCTTATTTCTTTCAATCTAGCAGGAATGCACCTGATGGAGCTCTAGTTATTGGAGGGAGTAATGCACTTCCTTTATGCAGGAAGTATAGCCAATTGTAAGATGAAGGAAGTAAAGTTGGTAAATCTAGATTTTATAGATTCTTCTTCTATCGCTTCATCTTCTTCTTACAGCAGCTGAGTCAGAGCTGAAAAGAGATTACTATAGTGAAATGTTATTCTTGTTTCTTTCTTCTTTTTGCCTAACTCTTATTATTTTAGTTGTAAATATTTACAATGTTAACCTGTGAGGCCTAAGAAGAGAACCACAACAAAGAGTGTACACTTCTTCATTCTCACTGTTAGAGGGCTGCTGGATTTCTTTCCCCACCATCTTCCAGTAGTCTTTGTTATCTTCTCTTCATAGCTGAGAGCACTGTGAGAAGAACTTACAATTAATATTACATAAAATCATTCGAGAATGCAAGGATGCATGTGTGGTTAAACTAGATGTTTCTTTTGCCACCGTTACATCAAGGCAAGCCTCTTCAAATGCAGGTAATCAACAGTGCGGATCCTGCAGTGAGTTAAAAAAGCTTATTCAGATGTTATTTGATCAAGTTGCTTCGCTCACAGCCACCATTTCAAAGCTAACTTAGAGGAACAAGAAATCAGTAGTTGCAGCTAGTGATACCAGTTAGTGGGATCCCTCTAAATTTCCTCCCCCAAAGGGTTTACCTTTAAGGGCAGGTGTAGATACAGCTCAGTAAGCCATCTAATAAGCTCCCTGTCAAGTGAGCCCACACAAATACCCCCCTCTGGATTGTCCTCCATGACTTCGCATTTTTCAAAATCTCCCCCTTCATCATCTCATAACTAGAGGATATGGTAGAGGAATCAACCAACCCCAGGACATCAGAGTTCAATTAATTCTGGATTGGAAAGATTGATTTTCACTGTCTAATTGATAATTTCAATACTTTTTTGAGATAAAATAATTTTTATAGATAAATCTCAGAAAATAATCCCATATTAATGTATATAAAGTACTAGTAAAACATATTTAAGCTATTATATCAAGCAACTAATATATACTGTGATAAAACAGATTAACCATACTTTTTAATTTATTGTTTAAGAAATTTAGCAAATACCATAATTTATATTTCAGTATATCGAAATGGTTACAAAATACAAAGAATATCATACAGTAATGGTATATAATTTGTATCTTTTATTTGACCTCTAGGGACAGTATTTGAAAATATTTTAAATTAATAATTCATTTAGAATAAATTATGAACTATATTCAACAAAGTAGACACTCCACTGCAGTAGCAAGAAAATCATAAAAAAAATGACACATCAAAGTAAGTGAATAGTTTAATGGAAGTTTGTATAAAAAAAAAAAATAATGTTTTTAATATTAATAAAAATGTCAATTTAATAAATATCACATAACACTTGCTTAAATAATATAAATCTCTATTTTTTTTCTCATTACACTTCATTTGGTATCTGGCTATCTTCTACTTCACGAGTTGAAGGAATATATACTTTAAACACATAATTTCCATTTGAAAAAGAACTCTGAAAAAAATTCACAAGTATAAAAATCATTACAATACATTTCAGTAATGTAAAATAATAAATTCTCTAATAATTTCTTAATCAATATAAAGTAGCATAAGCTACTAGTCATACAATACCAATACACACTTACTCATTTAAAGGGAAATTCCACACAGCATAGTATAATTAAAGTAATACATAATAATATTTATGACATGTGCCCTAATACATATATAAAATTCAACCAAATATTTCTTAGTGATTACAGTGACCACAGACTTAAGAAGTTTTAATTATAATGAATCCTTCTTGAATACAATCATTTAGTAAATAAATCTAACATTTATTTCAATACAAGATGTATTGTGAACATCAAGTTACAAAATTAACAGTTGCAAATGAAAAATATTTGACCAAGTTTATTCTCACTTCTTGCAGAAAGAATGTTTAATTCTTAATTTATGTCTACAAATATGAAGCAAATTATTTTGATGGATTATAAGAATTATTATCTAAATAACCAAATATTCATTATAAAAATTTTTACTAGTAAAATATCTTAGTTAAGAATGAAAAATAATTATAAATCATCAAAATTAGTAATTTATTAGCTTTAGGCTAAAACTTTTTTTAATATAAGTATAGTTTACGTGTTTTTTGTATAATTAAAGTATAGGTGAAAACTAGTTTTACAAAATTATAGAAATAAAAATTAGTACAAATTTCCACTTCATTAAAGAAACATTTACATTTAAAATACAAAGGTGAAGACAAAAAAAATTAAATTATTTTTAACATTTGAAATAGCAAGTTAGCAAAAAAACATGTTCCATGCTCAGACAAGAAGTATATATCAATGAGTATGATAAATGTTAAGATGTGAATATAAATAGGTAATAAAATATTCAAATTCAAAAAACATGTTCTTTAAATAATAGTAATTGTTATAAACTGTAATGCAGTTTCTTTCCCCCACTATAATTAAAAAATAAAATAATTTAGATTTCCCATTAATCTCATACATAATTTAATATACAGGTTATTAAAAACAAAAATTTTCAAATAATATGTATTATGATACCCTACAGTAAAACACCCATTAATTGAAAATGTAATTTTCAAATTGAAAAATAAAATTCACAGCCATAATGAAAGATCTGTAAGTTATAAGTAATTTAATTGGACAGTGCTTCTAAGTTAATAATTTACATATGGAATAATGCATGAGATTCCATATTCAGGATATACAATATCTCAGATGAAAAAACATTTAATCATAACAGTTTGTATTCTCCAATAGCAAACATACAGACTTATAGTTTTCTTAAGATGACAGTGTAGTGTAGCAGCTGATTTCAATGTCAAACAGAAACAAAAAGAATTTAATGAAGAATAAATAAAATAACTGTTATTTCTCGAAGTAATATATACTTAATATCGAACAACTATTGTTACAGATAACAACTAACTGATTTATATGATATTCTAGAGATCTCAAAGATGTTTAGATAAGCTTACTTGATTTGGAGACCTTAGACAACTGTATCCCTTATTAAAAAAACAATTCCAGTTACTCTTACTAAAGAACGTAAAAACTGAAAGATAAATAGATCTAAGCATATAACCTAATAGTATTAAAATACATTTAAAATGCTAAATGAGTACTTACAGGATTGGTAACAATACAACCAGTGTTACTTTCAGTATATGGTTGGAAGGAGTCAGCAACAACTACGAGATCAGGTAAAGGATATAATCGTAATGCTGCTTCATGCGTCCAGTAAATAGGACATAATGCCAATGGAAGTGGCACCAGGAATGCTTGAGAAATGATTGTCTTCACAAACTGCAAAGTTTTTTTTAAAAAGTATTAAAGAAAAAGAAAATTATTAAATTATAGTGTTTTAATCTACTCAACATACTAAGATTGGCAAGAAGAATTTCCTAGTATACAGTTGTTCCCTATTTACTTAAAAATTCTGCTTAATTTTTATAAAATTTTAAACAAAGTAGTTTTTGGAAATTTTTGTAAAAAAATGTCAAATGCATAGGAATTTGTAAGAAAATTCAGCATTTCAATTCTTACAGATTTGCAAATAATATTTTATATACAGTAAGCTGTGTTTATTTCTATTACTATAGTGAAACCTCTTAAAAGTAGAAACCTCCTAAAAACATACAGTTTCCCAAATCCTAATTTATTTTAACGGAAATTAATCTCAAGATGGAAAACTTTATAATATGGAAACAGAAAAGAAACATGGATTTTACTTTTAATTTCACGTGTTGAATTTATCTCATAAGATGGAAAGGAAATAAAAAAATGGAATAGCCTGTAATATAGAGATTAAAAAACACATTGTACACAAACCTACAATCTGCAAAATAATATATACAATAGATAATTGTTGTTTAGCATAAGATACTCTATCACATTTATACCTCTAACTGCCTAATATAAGCCTGCAGTCACTAATAAAGTGTGATAGTGGATGGCAGCTAATGTAAACAATCGATGTCCTGTATTTTGTCAACAAGGAAACCATTTCTTAGAATTTCTACATATATCAATTGAGAATAATTTTTCTCAGTGCCATGAACATCATGCTTGAAATCGGTAATAGTTTTCACTTTATCATGAGCATTTACTGCAGTTCTAGTTTCGCGTTTTGATAGTTCGACATCCATTTAGTTTAAAATACAGTACTTATTATTTAAAAAAATTTAAGAAAATTATTTTATTTTAGAATCAGTGTTAGTTCACGTTCCATTTTGGCTAAGTGTATTTCTTATTTTTTAAGTGTAACTTTCAAATGAAATATAACTAACTTGAATATATAAGTGTTTTATATTTGTGAAATATCTGTGAATGAAAACAGTTCTCACTATCACTCTGATAAGTCAAAATTTATAAATTACACAGTATAACACATATTCTCTAAGAATAACCTATTTGTTTTATAATTTTTAAAAAGTGAATAAATGTATTCTTTATACAGTACATAAATTTCTGGAATATTCTGAATGTATAACAATCTAACTTCATTTTATGTTCATATAATTCAATCCACAAAAACTTAATATAAATTAGTTTTTTAATGAAACTCTGCAGACAGGAATCTCTTCAAAACAGATTTCTTACTTGGTCCTGTCAGATTCCATTCTGGGAAAGTTTTACTGTATGTAGAAATACTTTTAATTGCAACAAAATGACAATAATAATTATTCTAAAAGGTAAAGATAAAAGTGCTCATAGGCATGCTCAGCACATGTTCTACCACTACATGCTTACCAGACCCCCTTATCTGAGATGGATGCTAACTATACAATACAAAACAGGCACATATGCAGTAGATATCAGAGTGGCAAACTATATTCACATTTATAAACTATAAAACTAAAAAACTCTACATTTTATAATAAAAATAAATTATTTTTTATTCATACAAAACATCAGCATAAAATTTACACATTTTTAAGTTCTCAAAAATATTTTTCTCTATTAATCACAACAATCATGAAAAAGCGTTTATTACTTTTCACTCCAAAAAGTATACTCATATAATTCCATGAAAACTAAAAAATATTAACTCACAAACACATGTTTTATGACAGATATGCTGTACTGCCCATATAAATTACAACAGGTGGTATGGATAGAAAAGCTTTTCCATTGGTAAGGTTATGAAACATTTTCATAGAATTCCTTAACATTTCATAGAATTCCTTAACTCAAAAATGTAAATCCTTTAGCCATTAGAAAATCATGATTTTTTTAAGAGTAAATTATACAAACAAACAAATGTAAGTACTAAATAAATCCCAGATTAATAATCTCATCTCATAAATGATATGTATTATATAAACAGTACATACGTGTTGTGGAATATCATTTGCTATAGGGGCATGCAAACTATTTCGACATAGCCTAGCAATTATATCTTCTCTCATAACAACAATTTCTTGACTACAGTATCTTATTCGGCATGGATTTGTTGTAAATTCAGCGTTTGGAACCTTTCTCAAAAATCTCTCAATAACGGTTTTAGGAAGAGAAGGCCTGAAAAGATTATATACATGTTACAGCATTTAAAAATAATTGCGACAACTTGAAATATAAAATTAAAAAAAAAAATTATTAATGTAAAATAATTTTATTCATATTAAGATAAATCTGCTCAGACACAAGGTCCCTTACTTTCCATTGCCTTCTATTTCTAGCTAAATTTTTGAATTATGATAGTTCCCATCACCTTTTAAGTTACTTATAAGTTTTATTCTTTTCCATCCTTTCATTTTTTCACTTCCATTAAAATTTCTATCATTGTTTCTGTTTGGTTAAATTAATAAAAATTTTAAAAAAAATTAATAATCAAACCAAGTGCTGGGAATAATACATGCACAAACCCCAGATAAAAAAAAGTGTCTCAATAAAATCTCTTTACGTGATTGAAAACATAAAAAAAAAAAAACTTTAAATGTACCACTAAATTCTTTACCACTACATGAAGTTGTAGAGCATTTTCAATTTGTCACAATCTATTAACCCATCAAAATATGCTTACTCAACATCAATTAAAACTTTATTGCAATTGGGTTGGCTCACCAAAGATGCAAGTATATTTGAAGTACATATTTGCATCTTTGGTACATAAATAAAAAAAAAATTAGGTAAATAAAAATATTTATTTATTAGGTAAATTAAAAAAGGTAGCCATGAACTGACAAATTTTCAGATTGAATTCTTTTTTTTCAGTTAGTTTTGACTTCTTTAAATAAAGCTATTTGATTTTATACTACTGTACTGTAGGCCTTTTAAAATAATTATTATAATTTTGATCAAGTTATAACTCTACGAAAAACCTTACTTTACTTAATCAAATAAACAATTCCTTAGAAAATGATTATGTACCTGCTATAACACAAATATCTCTAAATTTTGCATGCTTATTTTTACACACACGTTTGTGATAACCACAATAAAAAACAATCTAGTTAGATTGTTAGTGTGGAGGGATACCAGACATTGCTATGGGGCTACCTGAAACAATCCAGAGTATTTCAGTTTCCACCAACCCTGGTGTAGCCAGTAATTTTGTAATACTTTTTTGTCATAATTGAGGTTAAGTTTTCAATTACTTTTGGTTAATTATTTATATAATTTGTGTAATATAATAAATTCTAATAAAAAAATTTGTTAATAATTGAAAACTATTTCTGACAGACCCCCACACCCCTATATTTCTATTTTTTCCTCAAATCTTGGATTAATAACTTAGAGAATGAAATTCCAATATTATGCTTCTTAGTAGTCTAAATTTCCATATACCTATATTAAATTTGAAAATGAAGATGACAGCTATTGTAACATATTACTACATATAGATTGTATTATTTTTATTTATGATAAATAACAATACAGAAAATTTCATCTAACAAGAGAGGAAATGTGTACAGAAGAACATGTGTGTACGAAAAATAACATTTATACCTGGTTTTTTTTTATTTTAGAAGTAGTCACCCTATCTTTAATTCTGTACCTTAATTTTTCTTAATATTAGGATTAGGGGGATTGTTAATAGAAGTTCTCTAATTTGAGGCGTTCTGTGCAATACAGGAAAACACAACAAAGTTATTTTTTAAATATTTCTATAAAAAAAGAATCTAAAAGTAATGTTACTTTTGTTGAGTCCATCCTTGTTCTTTAAAAAAAAATAGTGAAACGTAAGTGGGAAAATTTCAGTGTGCAAATTTATGGTCAGTTGTTCCTCAATCAGTCGTCATTCACTAAAAGATAGTGAAGATTTTATTTTAAAATGAGTTTGCCTTTTCTACTCTGCTATCATCTAATACTTAAAATTAGGTTTTCTTAATTCTTCATGATTTCAAATGATGAAGGACATTTTTCTTTTATTTTGCTGTTAAAGTCATTGGACCCAAAAAAATTTACATGCATTTTTTTGTATCAAAGTTAATCAATGTAATGTGACATTTTTATACCTTTTTCTGATCTGTTGACCAATTTGAGCTTAATTATTAATTTTATGGAACAGAAAGTATCAAGCATATTTTATTGAACAATGGTTAATACAAAGTAACATGTATTTAAACAAAAAAACAAAATTTACTGAAAGTAAATTATTTCAATACATTTTATAAAGTAAAAAATACTCACTGAAACAGCAACATTATTTATATAGATGACAACAATAACTCAAACGTACTTTTATTACAATACAATATCATTTTACATTTTCAAATAAAAAAAAAAGATTTACATTTTGAAACATTTAGAATGAATATCTTAGGAATCAAAACCAGTAATCTAGAATAGTTTTATCTTCTAGATGGAACTGTTGAGATGTTATGAGGAAAAGAATATGTAATCCATTACATCAGATCACTTCACTCTAATACAATGATTGACACTGCTGACAGCTGTAACATGTGGGAACATAAATTTCAAATTATGTAACTCATAACAATCACAGTTCTGCTAATCTGTAACAACACGTAACAACTAATTTACATGTTGAATAGAGAGTTTTACTTTTGTAAACTTTTGTCTTATATTATTATAATACGAAGCGTATCTTTAAAGTAATGTCACCTGCTTTAAATTTGCCACCTATAGTCAACAGTCAACTGTCAGTAACAATACTTTAATCATTTTGCTGTTAGTTGTTTATATTCATCCAACAATAATCAGTGCTATAATTTGTTAGTCCACTAAGTGAGAAATCAGATTTCTAATAGCAAAAAAACATTCTGCGACTGAAATTCACAGGCAAATTTGTGACTTTACAAGCCGAATATTATGAGTGGTACTAAAATAAGACAGTGGTGTCATTTCAAGAAGGGTAAATGAACATTTATGATAAAAAACAAAGCAGCCAGCTGTCAGTGATAACAAATGATCTGACTCAAAAATTTGACAAAAAATTCAAGAAAACTAGCATTTTGCTGTCATAATTGTCTTTTATATTTCATGAACTTTGATTTATGAAGTTTTGATGAAATTTGGGCTATAAAAACTTGTGTGTCAAATGGTTGTCAAACATGTAAAAAGAGACTCACAAGGAAAAACGTCTTGATGGAGTGCATGATTTTTTATGGCATTATGAAAACAATGGTGATGAAATGTTTAATCACATTGTTATTGGAAATGAAATCTGAATTTCTTGTTAGAATGTCGCGACAAAGCAGCAGATAATGCAATGGGATCATTCATCATATCTAGACCAAAAATGTTCAGTAAAGAAGCTTCTGTTTTTTGGGACAAAAAAATTGTCTTACTTGTTGAAGTTAGTGATCATGGAACTACTGAAAGCGCCAAATTTATTGTGAATTGTTACAAAATCTTAGACAATAAAAAAAAAAAAAATAGCATGTAAAAGAAACTATTGCCAGGATTTTATTTTTGAATAACAATGGCCAGCCACACATAGCAAATAAGACAGTAATGCGACTGGAAAAAATTTGTTGGAAAATCTTCAATCATCCACCCCTATACCCTTGACTTACCTCCCAGTGATTATTTTCTGTTTTTTACCTTAAATAGTGGTTTGCATGGTTTGAAAGAGTTTTGGTACTGCAAGGTTTAAATCACTACTGACAAATTTCTTGAAGAGAAAATGAAGAAACTAGTAAATTACTAAGAAAAGTGTGTTGAAGTTGAAGGCAGCTATGTAGAAAAGTGATAAATAAATGCAGTTTTAAAAGTAAATGTTGTTCATATTTTTCTGTTTTGTTTTTTATTTCAAAACAGGCTTTATTTTTAACATGCCTTATACAACAATAAAAAAATACTCAACAAAAAATAAAGCAAAAATTCAGCTAAAGCACACAAACAAAAACGTATATAAACCAAAAAGTTTTAAAACTGAATTTCCAAATAAAAATTTAAAAACAAAAAATCCACAAAAAGCTGGAAATTAACTTTTTTTCATAATCGCATTAATTTTCAGTTTTACAAAAAATTTTAATAAGTGAAAAGTAAATGTAAAAAGTCACAAAAGTCAATAATAAATACAGAGAGTAAAAATATAAGTTACAAAAAAACTAATGCAATTGCAAAATAAGTTTACCTTGGTAAAATGTTGCTGAGAAATGAATCATTGGCACCAGGGATAAAAATGAACTTCGTATCAGTTAAAAGTGATGGAAATTGTGCAATAATTTCACTTAATTCTATTAAATGTGATTGAAGCACAGCCATATGTTTTAAACCCAAATCTGTAGAAAGAAAATTACCCAGCAAAACAATAGCAACTGGTGGCTCCACAGAATATCCCTCAAATAATCTTTTCAGCCTATTTAACACCTGACAAAATGATTATTACATTACCACTTAACTTAAAATATGCAATCATAACAAACTTAAAAAAAAGAAGACATTTTCTATTTTCATGATAAGAAAAAATACAGTTCAATCTTATCTTTAAGACTCGCATATCAATGTATTTTCTTCACTGCTAGAAAATGATTGCCATGACAAATGAAACAGCTCTTACAGTATTAATCTCATTGTGTGTGTGAAAGTAAAACATTTCTGTTAAATAGCAAAAATATTTGCACATAAAAAATACTCTCAACGAGATATACATTAGATCTATCTTTTGCACATCCTGAAATCAGAGGGCAAAATTCAGTTCAAAAATTTTACAAGAATCTGCAAGGCAAAATTATAATTTTGGGCGATCTCTTTTAATAATTTTGGGCAAGTGAGCGATCTCTTTTCAAGCAATGTCAATAAAATGTAATATTTTGTTTTCAGTTCAGTGATGTTATTAATTTTTATAGAAATTTTACAAAGAACAAGTTATATACACAATTTCATTAATATACAAATAACTGCACCTACAAAGCCCTAATTTAATCTACCAGGAAAACCAATCAACCAAACAGTTCAGACTGATTAAACCCAAATTTTTTAGGGGTAAGCCCATTAAATCAAATGCTATGTTATTTTTTGCAATCAATCTTCATTCTCTGAAAAAAGAGTGACTTAATGCAGTTGGTTACAAATAAAAAAAAATTGTTTTTTAAGAATGAATATTACTTACAATTAACAATTTTTTAAAACTGAATGAGAAAAAAATAATTTCATTCATAAAGTTAGCCCACGGGGTGATCTAGTCATCGCAAATCATTTGTTTAATAGCTGAAAAGCAAGGTTCTAAGTTCTGGTTTAAATCTTAGTAAATGTTAGTTGCTTTTATATGGACTTGGATACTGGTATACTTCAGTGGCTGAGGTTCAATTAACCACACATTTCAGGAATGGTCAGCCTAAGTCTGCACAAGACTAACCTCATTTACATGTCATACACACCATCCTCATCTCAATTGGCCATGAGGGGGGGGCGGGTCACTTATTGTTCACTAGTTGAAAAGATTGCAATGTATACATTAGGAAAATAAAATAAATATTTCATAAAGTTGATTGTTTAGGCAAGAAAATCTAGTACAATTAATAAAACAAAATTACCTCTTTTTTGTCTAGCCAAACATCTGCAACAAAAATTATCATTGAACCAGGATTTGACTGTTCCAGTTTTACTAATGCTTCATTATTATAAATACTTGTATCGGAAATACCTCCAAATATGTTATTATTACCAAAATAGGTTCTAAAAGAGAAAAAAAAATGGAAACGAACATCATTAATCTTTTTTCTTATAAACAACAAAAAACAATTTTACATTACGGAAATAAATCTTACAATTATAACTTAATCTTTAAAGCTTGGTTATTTTATTCAAAATTAACAGTAACAATATTTACTCAAACAATAATTTAAAACCATTCATACATAATTATTTTTTTAACAACTGCATTTAATCTTAATGCAGGATAAAACTGAATACCAACTGGATTAAGCTAATGATATTACTGTTTAAAAGTCTAACTCCTGAAAAATGCATTTAATATTTAAATATTTTGTCTGCTTTAAATGTTTAACGCCTGAAAAACAGATACATAATACAAGTTTCTTTTTCTCATACAACAATGAGAACATGAGTTTGGATAATGAAATGTCCATATCGTAATCAAAATTAGATAAGTATATGCAAGTATACACTTCTAGCACCAAACATATTACACACACTTATAAACACATTGACAATTGCAGTCAGTTACTTGTAAGAGCATTTCATAATGTTCTTCGGAGTTTTGAAAATTCATTAACAAAAAACTATTTCACTCAACAATAAAACAAGTACTGTAAGAAAGAGTATTTCAGATAGTTTTTTCCACATATACTAGGCAGTTAGTAAACCATTTGCTCGCTAGGCTTTAACAGTAGAGAAAATGGCTGCCACGGGAAGCGAGAAGTCGTTTTGTATGTTAGAATTTCACTTGTCAAAGTCAGTAATTTCTGTGCAACGTGCATTTCGGTTGAAATTTCATAAGGAGCCACCAAGTGACAATTCATTTCGTGCATGGTATAAACAATTCAGTGAAACTAGTTGCTTGTGTACGCGAAAATCAACTGGTCATCCATCAACCTCAGAAGTCAATGTCGAACGTGTGCGTGCAAGTTTCATTCGCAACCCATCAAAATCAACTGCGGCTGCAGGCAGAGAATTAGGAATTCCAAAAACAACAGCGTGGAGAGTTCTCCGTAAATGTTTATTATGCAAACCGTACCATTACCATTACCGTACCAATTATGGTTTATGCCTCAGCTACTCAACGACTTCATTTTCCAACAAGATGGTTGTCCTGCCCATTTTCATAACGAGGTTCGACAGTACCTTAACACAATATTACATCGGCGCTGGATAGGACGTGCGTCTCAGACCTCATGCCATGTGATTTCTTTCTCTGGGGTAACGTGAAATATACGGTGTTTATCCCACCAATGCCACACAATATCACTGAGCTAAAGGATCGCATAATCAATGCAATCAACTCTATCGAAAATGACATGTTACAACGAGTTTGGCAAGAGCTAGACTTTTGTGTTGATGTGTGCCGTGTCACCAGAAGAGCACATATTGAACATTTATAGATTTTAACAAAAACTGTTTGAGTCCCTGCATCATCTCGTACAACTTTCATTTAAGTAAGTGAAATACTTTTTTTTGTACCAAATTTTTTTAACTCCTAAGAACATTATGAAAAGCCGTATAAACATTACAAATTGTTTATTTATTGTTTTCTAGTTCCACATTTCTTAAAATTTTACAAAAGTCTTACTAACACAAGAACATTCTTTCTTTTTCCTGTTAAGCCTCCGGTAAATGAAGTGTAGTCTTGTACATTCTCAGTTCGACCATTCCTGAGAATTGCACAATTCAATTTGTACAAGCACTACAATTCAAAGCGGCTGCGTGTGTGTGTAAACACAAGAACATTATGCCAAATTAGATGCTTGTGATATAACAGCTGTATGAACTCATCAATAACAAAAATAACTTTTAATAGAAGTACTTTCATCAGCCAAAGTTTGGTTTTAACTTTGATTAAAAGCACAGAATATACTTTTAATATACATATGCAATCAAGATCAGTTATCTTTTAGGTTACATGATAATATTTAAGTTATACATGGGAATCAAGACTATAAACTGAGTAACATTATGAATGTAGTGGTATGTATAATCCTTGAATACCAACATGTTATTAAAAACTATATATATAAACTGAAACTTTGTGGTTCTTTCAAGTCTAACCAACTTGCTACAAGAAAATAAAAATAGATTTAATGGTAATAGGATTAGCAAAAACAGGCAACTAATATTAGTAAAGAGCTTTGGGCCTAATAAACTGATAAAACTGGGCAGTACCTTGAAAAATTTGGACAATATTAGTAAAATAAAGTCATAAAGTAATAAAATAATTTTACCATAATGCTTCTGTCATTGATAAGACAGCTGTAGCAAGTAGTCTACATTGACATGCCCTGTATTAATGATACTTGGCAAAATCAGAGCGGTAATTTGTAACTTGCTGTATTTATATCCTACCAATGAACCAAAATAAAGCACATACAGCATATAGCTGGAGTTAATTGTGCAGCTCTTCGTGTAGAACACACAGTAACAGTGGCATTAATAAGATACATATTTGTATAAGAGGTAATTTTATGAGACGGATGATTTGAATTTTTATGAAATTTTACATTATTAAAAGCAAGTTTTCTGTACACTGATGATTAAATTTGGCTGTCCTTGTTTATTTTGAAACTGACATCTAAATAGTTTTAACATTCTATTATTATCTATTTCAAATGTTAATTACAAAATTTCATTAAAAGAATTTAATTTCTTTAATAGATGCATACTGTTTATTATTGGGTTATACATAATGAGATTAACATCAACACATCATATCCATATTAAAACTTTAAGTGTATAAAGTGATACCATATACTAATTTACTCTCAAAATCTTGTAAATATATTTCTGACATAATAGATGATAGTGGAAATCCCATAGGTAAGATTTTTTTTGTGTATAATGTTTATTAAACTCAAAATAATTTTTTGATTGATATTTCTTGTAATAGTGACGATACCTTTAATAAATTTTGGATTTTCTTGGTTACTTTTTAATTTATTTTTATTCTTTTTAAGGTATGGTCCATAGGTAAATTTGGATACATGTTAAATTATGTCATTACTAACCATTCTAGTGTCTTTATTTACATTTAAGCTATTTATTTATTAATTCGTAACCATTCTTTGTATTAAATGTGTTAGGTAAAATAATTTTATTCCTAAGAATTTTATCTATTATTTTCGGATATAATATCACAATGGGCAGATTTAAAATAAATTAAAAGTCACACTGGGATGTTTAATTTATGCATTTTTGGTAGTCCAGTTAATTTACGAGCAAATGTGGATTCTGCTGTCCAGAACTAGAATGATTCTAATATTTGGGTATTCATCCATAATAGATATCAACATTTTCAAAATAGAAAACAATTTTGACCAATTAACAAAATTATAAATAAATATGTTTTAATGTAATTATAGAATTTAATAACAATTGAAGATGCGGATCCCACAAAAATCGATTCTTGGAATTAATACAGTAAGTTTAACTTATCTATTTACTGTGTTTTAGTGGTTTGTATTTCATTTAATATTAAATTTTATTAGTAAAATGTAATATTAAATGTCAGTATCTTAATGAATTATTTGCATTTTCAAAAAATTATTATATACATTAATAAATGAAGAAAGTTAACAGTACAAACTTAACTACTGAGAGGCATCTTTTCGACATCTTGTCTTGATTCACAATTTATAACAAAAATTAAATAGTAAAATGATTAATGTAGTAATGTCTAATATACAAAAAAAAAATAATGGATATCACCATTTGATCTTCCAAGCTTGCACGAAAAAATAAAAGTTTAGCAAGTGTTACATTGTATACTAACTACAGTTAATGTTAAAAAGTTCAAACTGACGACATCATTTTTACAAAAGGATACTATGAGAAACAAATAGCCTCTACATTAAAATCATTAAACTTTATTTACCTGCTAACACTTGCTGGTTCAGTGGGAGGAAAACCAATAGAGTCAACGTTGAATACTTCATCTTTATAAGAACCTTCAGCAAGCACAAAACAGTTCTCCGTGTAGAATCCAGTATGATACTTGTGCAAAGTATTAAGGAATTCTTATATTATATACATATAGATTTTAGGAAAAAATTTTAAAATAAAAATTTTTAGATTTAGTGGAAGTATAATAAATATTTATTAATTTATTACTAAAATTATTATTATATCCATTTCTGCATATCCTTTGTACATTTTAACATCGTTATTATTAGTTAATATGCATGCCCTATGGAACATATTTCTAAAACTATTGATTTTATACATCCAAGGTATGTTAGAATCTTTGTGAGATGTGTATAAATTATATATAATTCAGTTTCCTATAAATTTCTGTTATGATTAAGTCATGTAATTCAATGTTTATGTTCAGATAATTAACGTTGAAATTTTTATCTATTTCATTGTAAATTAAAAATTTCTACATAAATTTAGTTTATCTAATATAACATGATTTTATAATTACAATCTAAGCCAACTTACTTTTAATGGCAAACTGATCAGAATACTGATACTTTCTAGAGGCTCTGAGGAAGGACACAAAGCAAATGGAGGAAAAATGTAATAAACATAAAATACTTCAAAAACATAAAAACTTATTAACAAAGTTATTGCAAAAAACTGATGACATAATTTTCAGATGGATTTTATTCCATCACTAATAAAAAATTACTTTTTCAAAGAAGTCATTTTGTTTTTTATGAAAGGCTTAACATTTAAGTTATATAATTGTATTTTCTTAAAACTATGGTTTACCAAAAGAGTAAAATTTGACACGGCCATCATGCTGAAATTTACAACATATTTTTTTTTAATTTTTCAGAGAAAATTTATATAAAGATGCATATCAAATATTATAATCATTCCTACATTTAATTTTGAGATATAAATTTTTCTTTAAAAAACAAAAATGGCAGACAGAAGGAAAATGAAGGGAGAAATCACCATTTTTTCATAGAACATTTTGTTCATTTTAACATATAGAATCTGAAAATGAATAGCAAGGTTCACTTTTTTATTATAGACTGA